>NC_046203.1:6952095-7258277 GCF_011004875.1 Balearica regulorum gibbericeps
AGTTCAGCATAACGTGCTTTTGGAAGCATCTTGGAAGCAGACGTTATGCAAGCTCCCCAAGCTGTGTCTTGCTGACTGGAAGCAAACTTGCCAACTTCTGCCACTTTTCTGCAAATCTTGTGACTTGTGTAGCTTTTCTTAGAGCCCTGGACACAGCAATTAAGCTAACAGAAGAGCAGTGTAGCTTTTATAGTGAAAACATCAATTTCTAACATGGATGTTTGAGGGTACTTTTTTCTTTAAAAGATGCTGTTTCCCTGAGTGCTCCTGGAGACAAGTATAAAGAATCCCAAAACTTCTAAGACTTGCGTTGTCAACTCTTCCCTTCCTAAAAATCAGGGTTTAGTCCCAAACCTATAAGCTCTGTTACAATACTTATGTTGCAGTCACAATGAATAATAAATTATACAAAATTACATTTGGAATAAACCCATTTCCTCACTTGTGACTGAAATGGGAATTTAACTTGAGTCTCTGGGGGTGAAAATACTATTTTAATAATGTATTGCCTCAACAGTCCCCTTTAACACTCCCTTTCGTGTTTCTTATGGCTTTAGGTTGCATTGTTGCAGCTGTGTTGAAGGGTGAAGAGTTAACACTACTGTAACAAACATGAGAATTGCTGGGATCCTGTCTGTGCTAGGACTGTAATTTTGTGGCTGTGAAACAGTCTTAATGTGAGTGGCCAATGTAGTATATAGGATGCCTGAGACAGAGCATAGCTGATATTAAACTGATACTGCTGTGGATTTTGGCTGAAGAGCCAGGCAGCATTGCTGTAATGTTGTGTAAAAGGTGAACATAAGCTGTGGCTGTATTTGAGTAGTTTTTCAGCTGCATTTAGACCCTGTCTCGAAGCATCTCTGTAGACTTTTGCCTATTGATGCTGAGTAGTCGGTTCTCAACATCTGCAAATGTCTTTACAGCAGAGTTAACTTACCCTGGAGAGTACTAGAAAAAAACCTATTATTTTTGCTATTTTTTTTTGAGACTGGAGATCCAGGGATGGGGGAGGCTGAGCTGATTTTTTTAGAACAAGGTAAAAAAACTTGATGTTTTTGTACAGTTCTTCCTCTTTGCCTTCCTGCCACTCTTGCATGTGTAAAGGCAGAGGAAGTTATGTAGGATCTGACAAATTACCAGGCTGTTTCAGCTCCAAGAGCTCTTTCTCATCCAGGTAATTGTAAATGTCTACAAACAGGGGCTTCCATTTGCCACCTGCCTCCCAGCACAGGAACAATTCTCTGTCAGCAGGGGAATACACCTGATGACCTGCTAGTTCAGAATTAAGCTGGTAAAAACCAAAGCTCTAACCCTCACAATTTTTATGCTGATATTTAGCTCCACTGACTTGCTTATGATTTACTCTGAACTTACACTGCTCTGAGTCAGGATGGGGCCCCCTTGATTCTAGTACATGTGTTATGTTTTCTCTCTTTCTGATTGCTGTGATCTCTTGAGTAATCTCTGGCCATTTCTTAAGCTGATTGTGCTTTTACTTTTAATAGAAGCTCCTCTATGAATAGCTGGGAATTGCCTGAGTGTGGTGGTGGCCTTGAGAGGAGATCTGTTGCAGTGGGGCTGTAGCTAGAGGTAAGGAGGGGATTGGTACGTACCAAAACGCAGAATACCCTCAGGGACTGGTGCATGACGTGTCACTCTGCAGAGCTAATGCTGCAGCTCCAGTGCTGAAACTCAGGTTACCTCTTCCACATCTGTGCGGCTCTCAGCAGAGGTCCCAGTAATATACTTCTCCCCTCTGGGATGTGCTACTCTGATTTGATGTTCCTCTTCCTAGGCATTACTTTCTGTTTATGCCTGTTCATACAAGATGTGTTATGCCAGGCCTGCAAACTACCTGGCACCTCAAACTCATCTTAGAGAAAGAGGTCCATTTCCTGCATGAATTTGTATAGACTATTGAAAGAATGATATTTAAAGAATAAGGAATACTTACTGCAAAAGAACAAGTGAGGCACTGCATTAGCACTTGGTATTTTGCTAACTTCTGTTTGGGCAAAGTTGAATTCCAACTGGACACCTGGACAGGCAAAACCAAATGTTATTGGATTTCCATTTCCCAAAATCACTGTATTGGTTTGGAGGGGTAGGGGGAAGATACCAGTGGAAGGAATTTAGATAAACCCTTTACTTGTGGAAAATAGGGGAAGGAATGGAAGACCAGAAGACTCTGATCTGTTTGTCCAGGTTACTATGCCACATTTTTGCTATAGATTCACAGTGCCCATTAATAGGCAACAGCAGTTTTGACCCTCCTCTGCTTTTTGAATTTAAGCCCTAAAAATTTTCCGTGAAGACTTGAACTCCTTTAGAAATTCTGTGGATGCGTAGCTGTATATATACTTGCCATTTTGTCCCTTCCTATGGTCACTGCCCAAACTTGAGAAAAATGTTCCCTGGCACATGAGAAGTGCTGTTCCACTGGTTGGTCAAAAGGCTGCTGATAGACGATAAGAACCAGCCAGGAGGTCAAAAGCTCATGTCTTCTGGGACTGTTGATCCAACTTTAATTCTGGTATAGCCTGAAATGGAGATGTCTTGTGTGGTTTTTGAAGTAGAGTTTAATGCCTCTGACTTTGCTTTGCACTAGAGGTGTTTAGCAGTCAGTCTACTGTTTTTTTCTTCAAGGGCTTGAGAAGCAATGCCTCTGCACTGTGTTTCCAGCCAGGGTGATCCTAATTATATCTGAAACTGCAGAGGTGCAGTACATAGCGAGGAGCTTGGCACTGTTCCTGCATACTTCTCCAGGCAGAGCTGAGATATAAATTGGCATCTTAAATTCCCTCTGCAGGACAACCATGCATCTTGGATGGTTTGGTCAATGCCAGAGTGCGGCATAACTCTGTTACCCCACAGAACTCTGCCCTTCCTACCTGGCCTGTTGGAAGGGAAGCAGCCTATCTCCCCATCCACAACACACTCTGCCTCTTATTGCTGACCCAAGATAAATTATCAGGGTACATGTATTCAATTTTATAAACCCACCACCCATGTCTGGCCACTAATAGCACATTGTGGCTTGAGGTACCACCTCCTTTCCTCATACAACTTCTGTTTGGGTTTGTATTAGTGGGCTCATCAAAGTGATTTTGCCTTTTCCAATGAACTCTTTCAGTTGTCTGTACCCTTTATGGTATTCAGGCTCTGGGGAGACTGTCTTCTTTTCCAGCATACAGAGCTGTCTGGGAGTGGAGGAAGTGTCATACTGCAGTGATGAAATGTGCTTTGAGCTATGTTTGTTCTTCTTCTAGGTCTTGCAGCAAATACCAGGACTCCAGAGGTGATGGAGTTTTGACAAGAAATCTAAGATGATACTTACCATGAGTGTTTGATATCTTTGGGTCTGCCATTGTACCTGGTTTCCTTCTCTGAAGGAGAGAAGGGCAAAAAGGGGGATAAACCCCTTTTTATCCAGAGTCTCCATGTGACAAATAGCTTGAATATTAGTTACTGCTGCATAGTCTAGTGGTGTCCTTGAACACAGGAGAGCCTTTACTGCTGGAAAACCTTTAGTCTAGACTCAGCTGCAGCCTGACTCCAGAGAGCTAGGACAGATTAAGACACACTAGTGGTGGGAAATAGCAAGGTCAGCCTGTTGTTCATTGGTCTTAGCATACATTAATCCCAGGGTGTTACTGTGGCTGTGCTTTCCAATCAGTCATTCCTGTCCCAGAGTTTTAGTGTACAGCTTGTCCTTTTGTTTTCTCCCAGCTCAAGTTGCAGGTGCTGTACAGGTCATCTTTTTCAGGGCTGCAACCCTTCTGTTATGGCAAAGCCAGGATTTGTCTGTAGATTTGGTTGTTCCAAAGCAGAGCGGTGTTACTGCAGTATTATGACAGATCAGTGCGGCTTGAGAAAGAGACGAGCAAAGATGCTGGGTCATGGGTTTACCTGGCTGTAAAAAAAGTCTTTTTGCTACTGCCATCAGGACTGGACTAATTTGATGCTTTAGGGTGTTGTTGATGCTTGGTATTGCTGCCTTGGAGACTGGAAGTTGCAGGGAGATTCTGGAGATAAAATGTGCGTGACACTTTTTTGCCGGGGTATATATGCTTTGGAGGAAACAAAAGGAAAACTTGCTTTCATGCTATGATGGTGAAAATTCAGCAAGGCAGCCAGAAAGGTCCAGTTTACAGCTTCTGGGGTAGAGAATACATCATGCTAGTACAGTATTTCTTGTACCTGTGGCTCTGGAGGCCTCTGGACCCAGCCAGTGCTGTGGTTGCTTTTTCCCTTGAATCCTGATATTGCTACCCAGATCTGGTGTTTTGTTTTCTTAAATGAGTGAAAGCAACCTTGTTTTCTTTCTCCTGGTATTGTAATTCTTGACATCAAAGCTGTATTTTCCACAAATGTGTAATCCTTACTGCCACATCCGTTCAGGATACACCAGGCTACTTATTCTCTTGAGTTCCTAGTATTGTAATGTAAAATCAGTGCTGTGTTATTCTTTACCTTGAATATCCCAAGGCAGCAAGCAAGATCCAGGACTTCATTTTTTTTAATTACCCAAAAGATCCCAGAGGAAGCTGCACAGCAGCAGTGCTGCAGTTTTCTACTCCCTCAAGACTTTTGTTCCCCAGGAAATAGCTGCAGCCCAGAGTCAATGCAGCATTTGCTATAATGGGCAGTGACTTTTTGAGATCAGGCAATGCACTGTAGGCTGTACCACTCTCTAAATAATCCTCCGCAGTAAAATGCAGGGTTCCAAACAAGAAAATCCATTTGTATTGGGGTTTTTTTTTCAGGTAAAAACTATAAAGAGGAAATTGGCTCATGAGTGCACTTGAGGTATTGGAGTGCCCTGTTTTCCTTTCCCATCTGTGTTCTACGTCCTTACGTATTCAGGGCTAACCCATCTGCAGGAAGGTAGCAGGGAGGGATCTGGCAGACAAGTCAATGCTCAAAATGGAGGAGGGGAAGGATATTCCTGATTCATTATCACAGCAGAGATGAACTGAAGCAAATGACATCTTGGGTGAGATGGTCAGTTTTGTATGCCGGGAGTACCCCTTGTTTTTCCTGCAAACTCTTGACCTATAGCTGTAGACACTTGCTTAAAATCTCTCAGCCTCAGCAGCTTGGGGCTGATGATGCACAGCAGTGAGGGATGCAGGAGCTGTGTGGACATCAAACTGATTTGTTTCTATGGAAACAAGTAGATTTCACCATGTTGTAGGGAAGTAGGAGGGGAATTATCCCCCTGGGCCTGGTTCTGGCTCTCGGATTGGATTGGTTGCTGCACTGCAATTGTAGAGCAGCAGCCCATGAAGGGATTATCTAGCTAGTCAGTGATCACAGCTAGGGAGAGAAGCACGTGGATCCAATCTGCTCCTATTGCAGGCTTCCTTGGTGGGGATGACACAAGGCATTGTTATTGTGTGCCAGGATTCCCAGGGTCACAGCCCTCTGTGGCACTTAAAAGCAAAGAATTGAACCTTGGTCACCCATAGCCAGAAAGGTGGCCTGCATTACAGTACAGGCAGCTGCAGCTGTGTATCCTGCCCAGACTTTTCATCACCTTGGCCATCCCAATTGAACTGTGCTGATACTTCAGCACACCTTCTGGGCAAGAGCTGAGAACTATTTGTGGTATCTGCAAGGACTGGGGGGAAGCTGAGATCTTTCAGACAGGCTTCAAGCGTGGCTTGCTGATGAAATTGTATGTCCTGTTATATTTGGTGTACTGCTTTCAGAAAGTCTTGGCACCTGAAGTCCTGTGACTGGGGGTGATGATTTTGAAACCTTTTTTTCTAAAATGAAAGTTAATCTCATGAAACCAGAGAAGGAATCAAAGGATGCATATAAACCTTGGTCAACAGGTTCACATAAGAACAGCAGTTACTAAACCCCATGTATTTCTAGTGGTCTGCAGTACTGGGTTTGTTTGAATGGACCTTGTGCAAGATCTTAGCACTGATCCTTCAGAAGGGCTGACCAACACCTCTGTATTTCAGGCTCTAATGTTCTAAAGGTATTTGTCTGTCTAGGCCCCAGCAGTGACTCTGAGAGGGAAAGCTTAGATTTCTAGATAGAAGCAGACCATGGAAAACTGGCAAAAATGGTAATGTGTGTTTGAGCCTTTTCCCAAGGTATTCCGTTGTCTGTTCTCTTCTTCCCCTCCTACAAATGTAGTGCAGGAGCTGTGTAACCTTCTCTAATAGAAAGAAATTCCATTTGCTTGGTTTCTGTCTCCCCTCACTGTATATGGGGACTTCAGTACATGTTATGTAAACCGAGTTAGGGATGGAGTGCAGCTCTACCAGAAATTCTTGCTTTATGCTTTGTAACAGCCAGTTTGTTGACTGGATGTGGTAACCCTTGGTTATGGGTTTGCAGGGGTGCATCAGAACAATGTAGCAACATCTCTGCCTTACTTTCAGATCATCTAAATATATATATAATGCACCTTGAAAGTCAGGCCAGATCCTGCTGTAAGGTCTACCAAGCGTAAAGCTGTGGCGTACTGGCTTCCTTGGAATTACTGTAGACATACAGCAGCAGAAATCCCTGGGGCAAACTCTTGGCTGTACCCATTTACTCTGTGGGCTGGCAGGCCCCCATGCCATTGAATAAAAGTGTAATACCTAAAGTGTAAGAATGCTCTGGACCTCCTTGGATGTCTCTTGCCCTGTGGAAGCAGTACAGCCACAAAGCTTTTTAGTTCTGCATCAGATTAACTTGTGCAGGGAGAGAGACTCTAGTGCAGCCATGACTTGGCATAACGCATACAGCTGTATTCCAGATTTTGATGTACCCTGAAGCTAGTGGAGTGTGAAACAGGAAAAATCAATCCAAAGGATTCAAATAAAAATAAACAATAGAAAAAAACCCTTTTTATTTCATCCCACTGGTTCCAGAGACCTGCATAGAGGCATGTGCAGGAGAGATGCTGAGAGAGATAGAAAGAAGGGAGATGGGGAAAGAGTTACTGAGAAAGGTACTGACTGCAGTGGCTCCTGGGAACCAGTCTGTGCAGGCAGAGATAAGCCAGAAAAGCAGAATTTGGTGCACTCTGGAAGAGCTTTAGTGCACTATGGGAGGGGTAGAGGGAGAGCTGTTTCTAAGCAAGCATTCATGTAAAAATTGGTATGCACTTTTTTGCTTTAGCAGTGTTTGTAAAGGTGCTGCAGGCTGATGTCTGAACATGGCCACTGCAGCTGAAGTGGCCTATCCCCTCTCTAGTTGTCTGAGCCCCCTCAGCCCACGCTTGACTCATAAATGTGTTCTGAGTGGAGGAAACACATTTTTGATTAACACTTTTGATGTTGAAGGCATGTGAGTCCTCCCAGAGACCCACAAGAGCACATAAATATGACAATGCATTTCAGTAACAAAAGGCTTTATTCTGTTCTGTAGGAAAGAGAAGATCTATCCTCTGCCAAAAGTTACCAAGAAGGTGACAGAGGACACTACTGGAGACTGTTACCTCTGTATATCTGGATCAGTGGCCAAGTAATTGTGCTGTGTCCCATGACAAGAAGACAAGCCCTATGGCTGAGATGGAAGCTCATTCAGCTGCTGTCTCTCCGTGGCACATCATTTAGTCCCAAATGTCAGTGAAACAAACCCCACCATTATGCTTGTTCATGAGGAACTGGATTTGTCTCGCCAGACTTACTGTATGTAGGCTTTCAAACAGCTAGCCATGCAGTTTTCTATGGAGGTGGATTCTCTTGGAGGGGGCATTCTCCTGAAAGGTTTCCTGTCTTTTTGGCAGAGCCTGTGATGTGGGGTCATTGTGGTTTTTGAAATGTTGCCTTTTGCAGTAGATGTAGTTTTCTTATGTAGCTTTATTTACTTCATATGTTAACTCTATGAATGCACCAGTGTTTTTCTTCTTACTTTGAATAAAGTGAGAGCGCAGCATGGGAAAAATGTGCAGGAGTTCAGAACACCACATGTACTGGTCAATTGTAAAAGGGACAGAGGAAACAGAACAGAAAGGTGATTCTTGCAGTGAGAATCATAATGTCAGTTGTGGAGTAGGATGTGTGTGTGAACATATAATACATCCTATTTCTACACTCAAGTTTTTTTTCTTACAGTGCGTTAGCATAGTTGCTGTCCTTTCATGTTTGAAGATCACAGTGCCTCAGTCTCTGCATAAAACCTTAATAAAGGTTTATATCTGACAGAATACACCTCACACTTGCTGGGGACCTGCGCGGGTATCCACTGCAGTACTGTGCAAAAGAATAGAAGAACTCAAGGCAGATTGGGCAATAGGAGAAGGTGCAAACTTCAGAAGTTACTTTCCAGTTCATCACCTATCCCCTCTGACTCTTTTTTGAAAATTATCCAGTAGTATGCTATAAATGGGTCCAGCTTATACTAGCATTTGTGCTTTGCACTGGTCAGAGAGCATTTGTGAAGCTTGTAAGAACTCACCTTATGGACAGCAAACTCCCAAAGCTGAAGAGGTCTGCTTTGCCCTTCTTGGTTACCTATCTGGAGAGCTGTACTGGAGGGAAACAGCTAGGTGTTGGAGATGCTGTTTCAGTGCCAGAACTACTTAATAAAGCAATTGTAAGTGTTCCAAGTCAGCACAATAGTGACAACCTCCCTTTACACTACTGTTAATAGGAACGCAAGGTACAAGGCAATGGGAAGCCTTCTCTTTAAATTTTTTGTTTCTGCTAACATGTATATTATGATGACACTCATGAACTATTGCCTGTCTTTATTTTTCACAATTGTATTCTTGAATAATGAATCATTGTACACAATAACATTGCCAGTATGCTAGAATGTGGTATACTTACAATAGATCTTTATTTCTATATGTATCCATTGTGTGACCAGTATCAATTACACCCTAAGAAATTATATTACACCAAGCTTATGAAATTGCTCTCTTTCACTGTGGGTCAAGGCTAGACACACTGTTGTGTTATGGAAATTGGCAGATAAAGGACATGCATCCCCTGGCTTAAACTTTTCTGAGTCTAAAAGTGCTAATCTTAATGGAAAAAAGGTGGCTACCTGGGAATGAGACTTATCATGTGATTATGAGTCTGTAGGACTGGTGTCCAAGTTCACATGATGCAACATGAAAGGAAGATGAAAGCTAAAGGCAGAGAAAAACATATAGAATAGCAGGTCCATGGGTGATTTTTGTTCATAATGCACCTGCTTTTAAATGCTTGCTGTTCATGTTGGCCTGTCTGGCTTTTTTTGTCTGAGAAGCACTTTGGTTCGTGGAAGATAAGAGCCCATAGAGGCCACAAAGTCAGCAGGAAAGGAAAGTCTAAATCTGTAATGCAGCCCTATTGTTAACCTTCTGGGTGACAGAGGAAAGAACAGATTTGTCCTTGTTCTTGCCCCATGTCTGAGTTACAGAATTGCTTGTTGAATGTACTTGCATGTCACTTGAAGGATCCGACCAGGAAGGTGCTCTCAAGGACAGTTCCTGCATGAGGCTCTACCATCTGGTAGAACTAGATGATGTCTGTTATGAAGGACCACCAGGCTTGAGTTAGTGTTTAAGAAGTGGAAAGCTACTACCATTTCTGATGTGTTTGATCTAGCAATCAATAAGACTAACAGTAAGTATTTTTAGCCTTGCAGATATTCTGTGGCTAATGTGTTGCATAGGTGTCAGCCTGTGTTTTAAGGATTTGAAGACCCATGCTGGACTAAGAGTGTGTTTGAAAACATAGCTGTTGTGCTGTGAGATGAAGTGCTGCTCAGAGAGATTTATAAGCTGCTCATAGAATGCAGCCTGTATGAAGATGTGAACGTTGTCAATCAGTGCAACGATCAGAAGAGTCATACGTCAAAGGTTCTGATGCCCCTAGATTGTCTTGGGATTCTTGTAATGCATCGTGCTATGATGAGCTAATGAAGAAATCTTGGTCTGGATGTGTGTGAATAATGAATGATCAACTATAAGACCTGACAGATGAAGCGAAGATAGCTCTAAGCTGAAGCAGGAGCAGGTCCAAACTTGTGTAACCAGACAGTAAAATCCATAGGGGCAGGAACTGTATTTCTTGCTGTGTATTGGCATAATGCTTTGTGCAGTGCAGTTCTGATTAAATTGCTGTCCCTAGGCACCACCAGAACACAGGAAATAACTAGTGGATTTAAACAGAAACAGACATGTGAAATTGTGGAAGCTGTGTGAATCTTAATTTCTGAAACTAATATAATCTAAATTGGGGATTAATTGCATCCCTTAATACCCTGTTTGTCTGTAGATGTTTAATAAGAACTCAAATTGGAATTAAATGATCAGATGGTCAGCACTCTTCTGTTCTTTGGAACTACTTCTATGTTTCCATAAGCTGCTGTTTTGGCTTTTTAATTGAGGCTTTACCTTTTCTAGTGCATCCTAATCCAAGAATCTCAAAGGACTGACAAACAATAAACTGTAAGGATGCTGTATTGTTATATCTAGACTAGGCCTAGATTTGTATTTCAAAGCCTTCTACAAACAGCTTTACAAGCCTTCCAGCTTCCCTGGAGGGAAGGAAAGTAAGTGATGGTAGAAGTATTTGGTCTGTCTTCCGTTTAGAACAAGACATGGTACCGTGAACTTGGTTCTGTTGTTGACTGCCAATAACTTCTGTTGCAACTTCAGCGAAGACTAAAATCATGCATGAAAAGCTTAGGATCAAAGTCCTTTCAGAAATACAGATTACTAGTGGATGAAGAAGGTGCAAACCTGCTTTAATTCTGTGGTACAAAGAGTAACTTGTTCACAAGGCTCAATGAACTAGGGGCAAAATTAATTTTATAGTTCAGGAGTCCTAGCTGCCTGCCCTGTGAACTGACAGATGTTCTTGGGTTTCCCTGTATATGTATCTTCTATGTAACTTTCTGTTCTGAAATTGAGTTCTTGCTGGGTTGAGAGCTGGACTTGTAAAAATGCATTTGTAGTGCCGCATAAAGGATTGCAGTAAGCCTTCTTGGCCAGCTGTATTAAAGTTTCTAGAACATATGAGTAAAAATACAGTGTTTCTGTTGGGTCTCTCTCTGCAGATCTGCATTAATGCAGTCTCTTCTCATGGGTGTATTTATAGCTGAAATTAATAAGAGGCCCCCTGAGGCTTATCAAAAGATCACTATGTAGTACTAAGAAATTTAAAGCAATGAGCTGCAAAAAAGTAGACTGTTTATATGCAGTGCAAAGGAGATGGCCAGCAGAGGTGCTTTTCCGCTTGAACTTGATGGAAGGAGGGAATGCACAATGCTCACGCTTGTAGGGGAAGAGTATCTATGGAGGAGCAGTTGCAGTCTGAGCTGGTATGTGGGGATGCTGTTAGTATGTTACCTTCCTTCACTGTTAGGAAGTTATGGTTGCCACTGCTGAATGTCATGGCTACAAGGTCATAGGCAGGTTACCTGCAAATGCTATATTGGTGGAATTAAATGCCACTGTAACTGCTAGCCTTAGAGCACAAACCTAAAACAGCGAGCTAATCCACTTCTAGCAAAGCATGGACAGAATTGCTCATGCAATCACTTTTCTCTTGTGTTACCAGGTTTGAGAACATTTATTCTAACAAAGCAGATGAATCAGGCATGATATGGCTGTAACTATCACTGAGATGCTGGAAGACTAGTTTCTCCTCCAAAGATCTAGTTATCTCTTGTTTAACATCAAGATCAAGTGTTTGACCAAAGGAGTAAACCAGTGGTTTTTTGACTAGCAAATTGTGTGTGTTCATTAGGAGCAAACATGGCCCTACTGTAGCAAACCAGCTCATGCAAATCTCTTCTTTTAATGGAGACAATCACACTTTCTTCAATGTAGTAGCAATGAATAAACACAAGAAACTTGTCTGGAAATTTCAATATGTGCCTCTTCAGGAAATCCCAAACTTTTCATATGGGTATCTGTCCTACTTTTTACTGCATCTGTCAATGTTTTCTTCCCTTTACATACGATTATATGTTGAATTATACAAGCAGTTTGTTAACCTCCTGTGTTTTACGAATAGTCTAGAGGGAAATGTCTTTGGTC
This sequence comes from Balearica regulorum gibbericeps, assembly GCF_011004875.1. NCBI lineage: Eukaryota > Metazoa > Chordata > Aves > Gruiformes > Gruidae > Balearica > Balearica regulorum. The sequence goes on from NC_046203.1 coordinate 6,964,088, forward strand.
CATGTTACCTTTAACTTCTAATCCTCTGTACTGTGCAAGTCATTTAATGAACTCTGAAATTTGTTTATAGAGCAAACGTGCTTTTTCTGTCATTAATAGCACCTTTTTGTTCTGTAGGATTCCAGGATACCTACTGCATGGAGGTTTTTTGTATAGAGTGTCTGGCTTTCATTTAAAAAAACTAGTAGGGAAATGCCAAGTCCCCAGTGCCCTGATTATAGATGCATGACATCAAGATTGCCTTAATATGTTTCTGACATGTTTGGATTTTGTTTGAATGTTGCTCTGCAGTAACTGCTAGATCATTTTCTGTCCCTCCAATATTTCTTTACTATTGCATTACTAATGCAGCTTTCAGCCCAAATCTGTACTTTAATGCAGCTCTGCATACCAAAATAGAAATAAGATTGGAAGGGATGATGTGATTGGGTTTGCCCTGAGGTAGCTGTGAAGCTAGTTGAGAACATCTGTGAGCACTTCAGAAGTGAACAAAGCAAAATATAACAATCAATGCCTTTTCACATCACTTCCCTGCCTGAACCTTTTCAGCCTGAGACCCATCTGGATTTGCATCCTTGGTTCTTTTTGTTGTCTTTGTTTAGAAGAGGAGATCTACCACTGGTCAGACCAAGAATTTAGTTAGCTCAATATCCTTTCTCTGACAGTAGTTAATAAAAGATGAGTGTGAAATATGTATAAATAAGTCTTCCAATAACTGGCAGTTTGGGGAATGTAGCTGATCTGAGCCTAGTTTTCCAACTCTGATAAAAATGCTTGGAACTGCATTGCTAGAACTGATACCTCAATATCTTGATAAGGAATTTGGAGTCAATAGCTAAGCAAAAAGATACAAGCAAATTAAGTATTTATATATTCCCTGAATACAGCTTCTCTGTTTTAACTGCTGTTTCGCTGTGTTTTCTGGATAAAGTGTAGCCTGAAGAAGTGGCACAGTGTGGTATTCCTGCTTAAAAGCATAGGAAATTAAATGTTATCATGCCACTTGTGTGTTACAAACAAAGCAACAAAAAAGGACTTTTTAGTTCTTAAGATACAAAGTGAAGGAGGAAAACAGAGTTGTTGCCCTCAACCTAACTGAATAACATATTTCAGGAACAAAGTCTTGTATAGTGATGTATGTAATGATGCTGCTTTTAATGTCATGCTAGGGGCTGCCTTGTCTTAGAAGTAGAATCCCAGCTGCCCTCATTGTCTGATCACTCGGAGCCTTACAGCATGTTATCTCTGAAGACTTTTTCCATCTTTATTTCCCCGTTGAGCCTTGCTACTGTACATTTTCTGTGCTGGAATAGAATAAGCCAGTTTATCTAACCCTTCTGCTCTTGTCTGCCCAAGTCATCTGGCATGTGGTTGTTCTTATCTCATGTACTGTTTCCCTGATTCTATCTTAATTTCATCGCTTTGTGCTGGTCTTTCTGGGAGCAGTAGGTGTGGGTGTAGATCTTTCCCCTGGCTCCTAAGTGGACTCAAAACCTGGGCTGGGCATGTTGTCCATGCCACATATGCTCTGTTGTTGTATTTTATTTACAGAAGCAATGTACTATGCCTACTGCAAGAGGGCAGGCAAGACTCCCATGCACTGCCTTCTCCTTGGTGTCCAGCCAGCTTGCTGCAGAATTTACTAATCTGTACTTTTTAGTGTTTATGATTTGAATGGCTCAGCTGGAGCAGAAGGAAGGAGTTTGTCCAGGAGACTGTAGAGAGAAAGAAGGTGAATAAAAGAATAGGAAATAATACTGATACAATGGGGTGATACTGCGTCGATTGTATTTTTATAAAGCTTCTTGTCTGTAACTCCTGATAGGAGTCAAACATAGAGAAAACTTCAAAGTTGAACTTCATGTACCCCCCCAATAGTTTGTGGATGAGAACACACATTCATTTTTTTCATATTAGGGATCAGATTGCACATGTTTTCGCTCAAAATTAAAGCAGCACTAAGATTGTTGATTTAGGTGACTAGATTTGCCTAATGGATTTGTTTTCTTGTTTTCTATGAGGGCTTAGTGTTTTTCCTTGGAATAGTCTGTGAACTACTCATTTCACACAATAAATTGGATTTTTTTTTTTCATAATGCTGGAACCCAGATGCCACATAGATTTTTTTTTTTTTTTTCATCTGCCTTTGTCCTGATTTTTGAGTTTTTGCCTTTGTAGCTATGACAAGGACAGCAGAGAAATCAGGATTTTGGCCAAAGCAGAAAACTTCAGGAAAACACAGAACACATCATGAGTGGAATCTTAATTCCTAAAGAGCTCATGCTTGTAAATGTGGGTGGTGCTTTTCTTACAGTAAAGCAGGATTTGATACTGCAAGTTGGAGATCAGTAACTAGAGTATTGTCTCAGTGTGCTAGAAATGGAATCTATAGTAATAAAATATGTTTTTCTCAGGTACAGTAAGTTCAAAATAAGTCAGTGCAGCTGAAATGGATTTGTTATGCTAAAAACTGATGCTAGGGTAGGACTCATTCACATATTGACCACAGACATCTATAGGAGTGGAGCTGAGGCAGCAGAAAGCTGCTGGAATGATGCAATGCCTCAAAGATTCCAGGGTTAATCCCACTGGAATGGAAAAACTAGAGCTGTATTATTTGAAAAACAAATGAAAGACAAACCCCAGTTAACTCTTTATACTTCTGAAAAGTCTGAAATAATAAGAATAGGTTACAGTCTTATTTTAACTGGTAGAGTTGTAGTGGAGGTCCCACTTGGACTAACTTACAGGAGATATTTTTGAGGTGTTAGTGATTGTAGGATACCTCCTTACCCTCCCTTCACTTGAAACTACTCTACAGTTTTTGATATTATCAAGTTACTCTGACAGCCCCACAGATGGAGAATTACTTTTATAGCTGAGGAAAGGGGAATACAGAGAAGTAGAACTTGGATACAATTACATAGGAAATCAGTGGCCAAACCAGGAGCTGAAACAAAACTGCTCAAGTCCTTGTCTGACGTATTAAAACAAACGCTCATTCCTCATCTTCGCTTCCTTTGTCAGTGTTAAGCTCATGCCAGACTAACAGCAAGATGCTCAAAATGGAGAGCCCTGGATTTCTCATCCACCAGAGTGGTTAGTCACTACTGAATTAGCAAAATTATTCATTGCCACAGCTGTCAGGGGAGGGAGGATCATGTGCCAGAATCCCAGCAGTGTAGGTAGGACTTCTTTTAACAAAAAACCCCTATATTCATGCTGTAGGAACCATGTTTTGAAGTGATGCTTCTCCCACTAGGCAAAGAAGCAATTGATCATATTTTCAGAAGTGCTCAGTGGCTCTTGAAGAGCCATATGAACGGCTGAGTACTTGAAAACCAGGCCACAAACTAGCAAGGTCATCGGCAGATGCTGTAAGAATGCCGAGCTTTGCTCAAAGCTCTTGGATTTGGGAAAAGAAAAAGCGAAGGAGAACTTGTGGGTTGTGGCTGCTAAGTCAGCATTTGGGGAAGGATAGTGAAAGGCTTCCTTCCTTTGAGATGAAGTACACAAATTCAGGATTCTTGTGAATATAGAAAGAAGCTGCTGCTGCTTTTGCCTTGGCAATACTTATGTCTTGAGCAGTTAGCCAGGAGAAACCCTGGGTGGAGGCAAGCCTTTGGCTGCTGCTTATTCTTTCAGATGTATCATGTGGTGTTTGCCTGCTGGAACAGTGTGGTGTGTTCTCAAGCCCCAAAGTGCAGGCCATGAGTGATTTTGTAGTTTGGGTAACTGTATTTTGTATAAAGGAGGCATGATAGCTTTCAGGCTCTGCTTCAATTTCTCTTTTCTTTCTCATGAAAAAGATTATTTTTTTCTGAAGTACAGACCATTGTTTTAAATGGGCTTGTTAGCTTGGAACTTCAGCTGAAGGAGCTATAGCTGTTACAGACAGGATCAGAGGGGGTGTCTTGTTGAGTACAGACTTCTTCAGAATAACAAGCGCTCATCTTCCTTGAGGAGGAGGACTTGGTTTTAGTGCCTTAAATATTTTTGTGCCCATGGCTGAGACTCCCTGTTAGAATCCATGTATGCTTATAGAAGCAGAAAAGCTGTGAAAAAGGAAGGAAACAATCATTCACTCATCTGAAACTTCCCATTTCATTTCAGGGACTTTCTGCCACGTGGATCTGGCATCGTAACCAGACGCCCGCTGGTTCTGCAGCTGGTAAACGCCAGCACAGGTATATGAGCTACCTTCCCTGTGTGCCCAGCTGGATCACTGTCTTAGTCAAGAAAGGTCCTCTTTGATCAGTGACACTGCTCAGTGTGGAAAAAATAAATAAGAATTTTCCCCAGTAAAAATGACCAGCAGCTTGTTTTCACTTCCACCTGTTTAACATCTGATGCATTAAGTGTTCAGAAGCAAAATGCTTCTTAGTTTTAATTTATTAGGCAAGGCTCCATGACCCTGCTGCTAATCTACTGAAATAAGGGGGTATGATGATTTAATGTAGTGAAAACCCAGTGCGACAACACTGGGATCTGGAGAAGAAAAAAAGACTACAAAGTTCTGTGGTTGGGCTCTTGGGCAGTTCACTGGTTTTGCTGCTTACTTGCAGGATATTTTCATTACCACTGCCCTTAGCATAAGTTAAGATCTCAACCCTTGCCAGACTTCATCCCTTCAACTGTTTTTTTGTTTGTTTGTTTGTTTTGCTTTGGGACATGATGTTTTCATTACACTTTGGGAGTTCCTCTGATTTCAATGACTATTTCTGACACTCTGCTTCTGTTTAAATAGAATATGGTGAGTTCCTACACTGCAAAGGAAAGAAATTCACTGATTTTGAGGAGGTCCGTTTGGAAATTGAGGCTGAAACGGATCGTGTTACTGGCTCCAACAAAGGGATTTCCCCTGTGCCCATCAATCTTCGAGTCTACTCTCCCCATGGTGAGTCCTAATGCAGCATCTGAATCAGGAGATAGATGAGTCAGGTTGCTGCTTTGTCATGAAGTAGACAGAAAGAAAAGAGATGAAATGGGGAGTGTGCTTGGTTTTGACTTTAATCTCCATGTGCCTGGGCCATGCTGTGTATCAAACTGCTAGCATTAGCCATACTGCTAAAACAAGCTTGTCTGCCAGCTGAAGTATCTGACTGCTAGCAGAACTTCTCCTTGAAACAACTGATGTCAGTGCAGAAACTTATTCCTGAGGCTGTTCCTTTCCACCAGTATGGGCACTACAGTGAAGAGCTGCTGTCTCTCTCTGCTTTGCAATACTGCTTTACTGGGCAAATAAATCATAGAATCATAGAATGGTTTGGGTTGGAAGGGACCTTAAAGATCATCTAGTTCCAACCCCCCTGCTGCGGGCAGGGACACCCTCCACTAGACCATGTTGCCCAAAGCCTCATCCAACCTGGTCTTAAACACTTCCAGGGATGGGGCATCCACAGCCTCTCTGGGCAACCTGTTATAGTACCTCACCACTCTAAAGAATTTCTTTCTAACATCTAATCTAAATCGACCCTCCTTCAGCTTAAGGAAGGAATGGAACAAAAAAAAAGTGATGGGGAGAGTGGCTTTCTTGAAGAGCAGTTGCCTTCTGTTTGCATGTAAATACATACTCTGTATAGTTCTCTCCAGGTAGTGCCTGTGTCATACGCCACTGATCTCAGTGGAAAAATTCCACTTAAACAAGGGAGCAGCATAGTCCTAAATTTGCCAGCTCTTTAAATATAAACAGCTCTATAGGCATGTTTTGGAAAGCAGCAGCTCAGTGCTACATAGCATTTGGCTGGGTGGAACTTGTGCTTGATTTTTAGTCTTTATTTTTTCTCTCAGCAAGACAATTAAATAGATATAGGGCTGTATATTGTAGTCCTTCAGGAGAAAGCCCAGCTGACTTTGACAGGAGCGTCCCTTGAAAATAAGGGTGGGAGGACTGAGCTCTTCAATACTGGGGACAACTCTTAATGAGTGGAACCAACTCTTCTGACTCTCCAGTCTCTGTTATGGAGTGAAACAATGTACTGTCATCCCTTCCCTTTCAATGTAGTGTATGTGGAAGGACTTTGAGGGCACAGTTTCCCTGACCAGTGAAAAAACAAGTGGTTTAAAGGGAAGGGTGATGAGGTCATTGATAATCATGACTAGTAACATCTAGCAACTAGTTCTTACTAAACAGTAGCAAAAAGGAACTAGAAAGTTCTGTGTGCCTCTGTGTGTGTCTCTTATTATAGATCAGAGACACTAAAGCTACAGGTGGTACTTATAGACCAGAACATTCTTACCTCAACACTCCCTTGTGCTCTCTCCTGTTTCCTATGTCTAGTCCTGAACTTGACCTTGGTGGATCTACCGGGTATGACAAAAGTTCCAGTAGGGGACCAGCCCCCTGACATTGAGTTTCAGATCAGAGATATGCTCATGCAGTTTGTCACCAAAGAGAACTGCCTCATCCTGGCAGTATCCCCAGCGAACTCTGATTTGGCCAACTCTGATGCCCTGAAGATTGCAAAGGAGGTGGATCCTCAAGGTAAATACCTCTTAATTTTTTACTAGACAGTGGCCTGATTTTTCCTTTTGCTTGTGATTAGTCCAGTATCTGTGGGCTCCTGTCTGTCTTGGGTTGTATCTTCACCAACACACATTCTTCTGAGAGGTGTTAGTGAGTGTTATTGTAATAGAATTTTTGTTATTCCCTTTTCTTCCTTTGTTTGAGCCCCGTTTCTGAAGAGATGAAGGATTTCCTTTCCTTTAGTCATCTCCATTCTGCCTGGCAAAAGTCGGAAAATCTGCACTCAAATCCTTCTCTGTGGCATAGCATGTGCCTGTTTCAGCATGATATAACTGAGAACTGAGCTCAATTTATTGTCTGTTTTGCTCTCATGGCATCTTGAACATGATTGGAACTGTAATGTTTGAGTTCAAGAGCTCTTGAGTAGCAAGTTGGGCAATCTGTAAGCTCTGTGATCAGAGGAAAGCATTACATGAGTTGTTTGCTTGATAAAGTATGTTTGTTTTTTTCCATAGGGCAACGTACTATTGGAGTCATTACTAAGCTGGATCTTATGGATGAAGGAACTGATGCACGAGATGTATTAGAAAATAAACTGCTTCCTCTTCGTAGAGGTATGTTTCCTTATGTTTTGTCCACAATCTCCTCCTATTTTCCCTGTGTGAGGTGTCCTGGCCTCATTCCCGTACTGCAACATCTGTTATAACTTGTGGTTAAGCCATCTCTGTTCCAAGCTGGAACTGAGAAAAGTTGGGGAACAGGGATCAGTCACATTGTTAATAGGAACTTTTAAAGTATTTGTACCTTGATATGTAGTCCTAGCCTTATGCTCTTATCTTTACCTTCTCTTTCCTTCTTTTAATAAGGCAAGCTGCAAAAATGGAACTCCTGTCTAAAAGATTCCTCTCGTCTTTTATCCAGATGAGATTGCCATAGTGTATCAGATGAAATAATTTTGGACTGCAATACATGCTGTGTAGAGCCATAGCGAAGTATCTATTCCAAGGACTTTAACAGAAGAGTCTCAAATGAATGAGACTAGAGTATGCTTTGTGATTGGGGGAACAGTGATAAATAAGCTAGTTCTCAGTTGCATAGTCATTTTTGTCCTGTATATATCAGAACCTGGGCCGTTTGGAGGAAATTCTAGTTTTAAACTCTTCCAATTTGTCCCTAATAAGGTGTTTCACTAGAATTCCCCTTACGCAGTGCTGCTAGCTGGGTAACTTCCTTCTCAGTCTGAGTCCCATTTACATTCTCAGTCCTTGCAACTACCTGATCTCTAACCCCACTCTTACAGGTTACATTGGTGTAGTCAACAGAAGTCAGAAGGACATTGATGGCAAGAAGGACATTCAGGCTGCTCTGGCTGCAGAGAGAAAATTTTTTCTCTCCCACCCAGCCTACAGACACATGGCTGATCGCATGGGAACCCCCTACCTGCAGAAAGTGTTGAACCAGGTATTGTCAACAGTTAAGAAGTGCTGCCCACTATGTCACAAGAATGGCTAGGCTGGCCGTCAGGGCTCTTATGAGATGGAAGGACACAGGAAAAGCTAAAACTTGTGGTCAACAAACTGATAAATACTTTAAATTGCAGAGTGAGACTTCTGAAGACTGGTTAACTCTTCCTCCTGTGCATCATAAAAGGCATTTTGGTGCCAAGTCCTACAAAGTGTGCCTGACTTGTGTAATACTGATAAAGTGAAATGCAGTAAGGCCAATAATGGAGCTTACACACCAAAGACTGCTTTACACACTGCTTTGTCCTCTCAGTGATACTGGTGCAAAATCAATAGTTGGTTCATGGCATTTACGCTATCAGAACGCAAGGTCTTTCTGGTTAAGCTAAAAGATACCTTCTAAATTTCTAGTTGTCTCTGTACCTAACAGTAAGCTGCAAAGATTGATTCAAATGTGATACTGGTAGTCGTTTTCCCATCTATTAAGGCTGTCTTATCTCCTGTCTCATACTGTAGCAACTTATTGTTGCTTCCCCCTCTGCTCCCTTGAAATACTCCCTTAAGTGAAGAATTACTTTGTCCTTTTTCTTCCTTATTTAAATACTCATCTTTAAACTGGAGATTTCCACAGCTGGCTCTGGAAACCCTTTAATTAGAGCCTTATCAGTGGTTTTGGCTCCTTCCACCTTGTCTCGTCACCCTTATTGAAAACGGGCTTCACCACCATCTTGGGTGTCAGTGGTGTGCTAATCTGAAGACAGAATAGCCTTTACCCTGGTGTAAATAGCAAATGCTTATACTTGTATGTGAAGCTTATTTTTGGGTTGGAGTCACAGGCTTGTAGGAATGGGAGTTTTGTACCAGACTAGAAGATAAAATGAAGGTCAAGGATAGAGCAGTGCAACAGGTAGGAGTTGGAGGCAGGATACAACCATCTCATAACTGGTATCTGTCCTGGGATAGACTTTTTATTAGGATCACACCAGAGAGAGGAGCATTCCTCTTTATTTTGTGGAGCGGAGGTAGCAAACTCTTCCCAGTAAGCACCTAGAGGTTTGTTATTGCCTTAAACCTTCTTCTTGTACAGCAATTGACCAACCACATCCGTGACACCCTGCCAGGGCTGCGGAACAAGCTCCAAAGCCAGCTTCTCTCCATTGAGAAGGAGGTGGAGGAGTACAAGAACTTTCGCCCTGATGACCCTGCTCGTAAGACCAAAGCTCTGCTTCAGTAAGTGGCCTCAGCTGCATGTTCCTCCCTGGAGATAACTGCTCAGCCATGACTTCTACTTCATGCTTTTTGTTTTCTTTCAGGATGGTCCAGCAGTTTGCTGTGGACTTTGAGAAACGCATTGAAGGCTCTGGAGACCAAATTGATACCTATGAGCTGTCAGGAGGAGCTAGGATTAACCGCATCTTCCATGAGCGTTTCCCCTTTGAACTGGTGAAGGTAGTGCTTCCCTGTGCTGCTGAGATCCACTTTGTCGTATTGCCTTGTTGTCTGTTACCTCTTCTGTCTGTCTCTGTACTCCTCTTGGTATCTTTCATCATCTGTCTTCCCCTTTGACTACTTTGATATTTTTCCTTTTATCACCTTTTTTACTTAGCCTCCTTTATTGGAGCCTTCCTATAGTACTGACCTTTCCCTCAGTCCCTGTCCTTGTGACAGAACTTAACTTTCTCTTAGTTAAATGACAATATTTCTTTGGCTTAATCCTTAAATGCTAAATTAAACATGCAAAATAACTTCCTTTAACACAAACAATAGTAAATCAATGAATGAGTGTCCTCACAGATACATTGTGTCAAAGTTACTTTGACTGAATTTCATATAGTACAAATGGTGCTGAAACTTGTACTTCCTTCATCCTGAGGACTAGACTACACCTAAAGTTGCCCTAATAGATATGCAAGAAGCAGGAAAGAGGATGTAGATATACCTGGGATTACTTCTGTCTGTCCCCTATCAATGGCTTAGAGGTGGGAACAATGTAGAAACTGTTCTACTGTCATAACATTTGAAGAGGATTTTTATTGAATGATAGTTTTATTGAATGGCAAAGTACGCTAACCTGATCAGAAGTGGTACAGAAAAACTTTTTGTTTGTCAGTTGGAACAGACTCGAGTCAGTTCATGCTACTCCTGGATTTTCTGCATTTTGTTTCCTTTTTTTTTTTGCATTTGAGTAAGGTGAGGCCTCTTTAGTGAAATACAAGAGCCTGCCTTGTATTGGACAATACATTTCTGTATGTGAATTGTAAGTCTATTTGTGGTGTTCACTGAAAAAACATCTGCCAAGACCTCATGCTAAGTCTAGGGAGACAAAACAGTTTTAGAAAGCAATCCAGCGCTTCAGTCCTATGGCTTTATCTCAAAGAAGCTCCTTGGGAGCTGCTGGGGCTTGACATCTGTAAATGTATGCCCTTAGCTATTCATATTTGTCCAGGATGTCTGTATTGGCGAGAGAAGCTTTATGGCTGGACTCAGTGTCCAACACTTGGGCTAATATCTCATCTGTCACATGATGGTGCTGGCATGGGACCTCTCCTCTGTGAAGCATGCTGTTGTGCATCCTGGGGTTGTGCAAATAAGTGTCAGACAGTTTCTGATAAAATTCTCTCTCGGTGCAGATGGAGTTCGATGAGAAGGAGCTGCGGCGGGAGATTAGCTATGCCATCAAGAACATCCATGGTATCAGGCACGTATCACGCACTAGGCAGACCATTGGCTGCATAGCCTTGTAAATACCTCTAGACCTTCCAAATGGAGTTGAAGACTTCAGAGGTACGGTAGGTCAGCCAAAGGGGAGGGATAACTTCCTTGGACCACCCCAGTGGCTTGAATCTGGGAGTAGGGACAATCATCCAAGTCAGTTTGCTTTCTCTTCCCACACGAGCGTTGCAGAAGCCTAAAAGGTAAAACTGCCGTGGTGACTACACATTTTCTCCCTTCTTGTGTCTTGACGTAAGAAAGGATAAAGAGGGATGCAAGCCCATACTACTCACTCATTTAGTTAAAACTAAAATGTTGGTTTTCACTTTCTGCCTCCATACTAACCAATAGTTAGTTGTTGGTGCTGAGCACCTCCACCCAATGGCCCCAGGATACAGTTAAAACGCTTGTTCCCCTCAGCGGAGGCAGCACAGCCCTGAAACCCCAAGTTGTGCTGTTCCTGGGAAGGTGAGCAGTGTCCAGTACCTGTCAGAGCCCTTTCTGCACACTGGGATGTGAACAAATACTGACCTAGATTTATTTTCATTCTGTTCTCTTGCTTGGTCACCAGCTGAGCTTGATAAAGGGTATCAAATGTATTGGTGCTCTAATCATTAAGAAAAATCTTTCAGAAAAGGCCTCGCATCTGCTGCACAACTCTGAGGTCCAATATGCTGCAGAGGGGTCAGCCCCTGCCACCCTTAGGGCCTGGTGGCTGAGGTCAAATGGTGGCCTGGCTGTGGCTGTCCAGCTGGGATCCATTTTGCCCTCAGCACCTCCTTCCTGGGAGGTGCCAAGCATTCCCTGTTTTCCATGGACTTCAGTCAGGGCTTGTCCAGGGGACATGATGCTCCCCAGCCCCTTGTGCCGGGTTTCAGTGGTGGCGGTGCCTGCTTCAAGATGTGTGTGTAATGATGTGACATTCTCCTTGCCCCTTCTCCCCCTCCTGCCTTGTCTTGTCCCCACCCTGGGTGTTTAGAACCGGTCTCTTCACACCCGACATGGCCTTTGAGACCATTGTGAAAAAGCAGGTGAAGAAGATTAAGGAACCTTGCCTGAAATGCGTGGACATGGTCATTTCGGAGTTAATCAATACTGTTAGACAGTGCACCAAGAAGGTAACCTGAGGCAGCATGGAGCTGGCACCTTCCACTCGCTCGCTGGCTGCGGCACAGCATTGTGACCTGGGCAGGGACTTGCCTGCAGCCACACTTGTTGTTTCTAACCACCTCCTCAGCATGACTAGACCTGAGCAGTACCAGCCTGGGGCGATCCAGCCAACAAGCCAAACAGGAAGGGGAGTGCTGCGGGATGTGGGCCATGGCCCTGCTCCCTGAATGTTTTAGAGCTGAAAGGTGCTGGAGGTGTCCCCGCCACCTCTCTGTAGCATGACTCCTGACTTCTCCTAAAACCAAGGGTATTTCTTATGTGGTCACGTTTAACTTTAAATTTAGTATCTGGGTTTATTTTCCAAGCCAGAAACTGGGATTTAAATTATCTCCCCTCTCTTGTAGAAGTGAGAGGGTTAACCCCAAAGTAGCCTTTGGGTGCTGCTGGGGGGAATGTATGGGGCTGAACTTCAGAGCCTGCAGCAGTTATAGGTGTGGGCTGTATCTCAGGGAAATATTCCTGTGGTGTTTGGCTTGGTTTCTGGTTGGCTTGGTCCATATCCTGTTCTGGAAGAGCAGCACATGGCTGAGAAGAAGTAAGAAATGTCCATCAATCTCTGGGGTCCTCCTGCCCTCTGAGAGGGGGCTTCAGGTTTTGCCCTTTGGGATTCACCCTGGTATTTGTTGGGGCTGAGGGAGGGAAGCTGCCTTGATTCTGCCCTTTGGATATGGCAGCTTTTGTTTCTGAGGTGGGGGTTGAAAGGCAGCAAGATAAGAAGACTTGAGCCATTCCTCTCAGCCATGGCTTCTGCTTCAGGCAGGCCTAGGTGAAAAGGCAGTTAGGGTGGTGGTATGGGCACTGGAGACTGGAATCGCCACTGGCTGTTCAGGTGCAGGTAAATGGGCATTGCAGGAGGTGTCTGAAGAATCTGACACCCTGTCCCTGCAAGGGTGGGGAAAGGTGCCCAAGTGGTGATACTTGCCATGGCTTGCAGAAATGCCTAGCCCTTAGGGCCAAGAGCCTCTATAGAAGGGCTCAGGCATGCAGGCACGTGCTTTGCCCCCCAGGACCGACTGGGAAAGCAAAGTGGATGTAGTGAGAGATTGCTCAGGTTTCTAGAGTGCTGGAGGAGCTTCCTTTTTCTGTCCTGCTGTCCTCTCTTGGGGTGTGTGACTGTGGGGAGCACCCAGAAAATTGCCATTAGAGCCTGGTGACAGGTAAGCACAGGCCCTCGGGCTGCCAAGTATCCAGAGTCACCTGCTTAACTGGATCAGAAGGGCCCTCCTTGTTCATGCCCTCTGAAGCTTCTCTTGATTTGTTCTCCATCCATCAGCTGGTATTCAAAATCTCCCATTCATTCTTTCTCTTTGCATCCTTCCCCCCCATTTCTTGCTTCTTTCTTCATTGTTTCTTTTTGTTTCTTCTCCTAGTGACAATTTCAGAACAGATCATCTGTTCTGACAGTGGCAGGTTCCTCAAGTGATCAGGTGGTGGGTACAGCAGGGTGGGAAATCAGGGAGAAGAGGCAACAGGGATGGGGAGAAATGTCACAGGTTCAGGACTGAAGCATTCCATTTTAGCTAGATCCTACTGCTAAGAATTTGATGGTTGACTTTAGTGCTAGTTACTCTGTGCTGTAGTAGCCATAGTTACAACTTTGTATCTGAAGAAACAGAATATTGTCATTCAGGTGATACTCAGGTACTGGAAGGGACTGATTTTTTTTAAATATTTTTTTTTTGTGCAGGGGCCCCAAGTCTGGTGGGGGAAATGGTGTATATTGAGCTTAGCAGGGCAACTGGATTAGTAGGAAACTGCTGCTGAGTCAGAGGACGTGAACTCTGGAAATGTCCTTGCTTTGCTCAAAAGGGGCATTGTTTACACCTTGAGAGACCCTTTGGTGAAGCTGAATCCTGTAACATATTCCATCTCTTGCTGCTTAAAAGGCAGACTAGTAGGTGTTATAATACATATTGAAGAATGCTTTAATAATGATGTTGCTTGGGCTTTTCCACGTGTTATCCACAGAGATGTGAAAGATGAGGTGAAGGGGGAAATACCTGATTTAAATGAGGTGGTGGTTGTTTATAGCTAGCCCTAGATTGGTTGTTAGTCATAGGCTCCCCGGGTTTGACTATGAACTGTACCTTTAGAAAGGCAGTATCCCCTTCCCTTGACAAGGGGACATTGTCCCCTTGAAAGCACTTGCAAAGCAGCAATGCCCTATGCTATGTGAAGTAACTCAGGTTGTGTAACAAAGAGCATCCTGGTAGAAGCTCTGAAGTGTTAAAGATGTGCTGAAAAACTTTGGTTGCAGTAGTCTTGAATTGGATTAATCTTGACCATATTTTAGTAACTCTAGTTTCCATGGACTTTCTGCTTTTTCATAGTGGAGCCACTGAGAATACAGGCCACTTAAAATCCGTGGAAGTTTAATACTTCCTAATAACCTCAACAGGCCTGTATTGGGTCTGATGCTACAGGTTAGCTGGGGCAGAACAGATGCTTTGTATAGCTATGGATGCCCATGCTATGGATGTAGTGTGTTTGCATTTTCCTAAATACTGGGTACATCTGTTCTTACTGAGGAAGTTAATTTGTGGGGAAGGTGAGTGAAATGAAATATGCTCCATTAGTGGACCAATTTGTCTGAATCCCTGAGAGATATCAATTCAGGTCAGTTCTGCCAAACCAGATGCAAGTGACAGACATTCGCAAGTCTTAGCCTGGCTCCTGTTCAGGCTTCCTGCAGCTGGAATAAGGAAGATGTGAGAGGAGATAACTGTGGTAGGAAGGAAAGGGGATTGCCTGAGACAAAGGGAAATGAGACATGGTGATCCTCTAGGAAGAGAGGGAGTGGTTCACTGTGGCAAGCAGCTTTGTCTTAAAATCCAAAGAAGCTTTCCTTCAGGAAGAGATCACTTGATCCCTGTGGGGGGTTCCATCCATCCATTTTGCTCTTGACAGCTCACCATTTCACTGGCCCAGCTGCTCCTACCTCATTTTCCCCTTTGCCACTTCCATTTGCCTGTAGACTCTCCTGATACTTGGCAGTGCACAGGCCCCATAGCAATGCTCACCTGGTTCAATAAACTAATGGAATGAACCAAAATCTCACTTCTCATTTTGCCTTGTGTTTTCTCTCTTTTCCCTTTTCTCTTTCTTTCCTTCTCCTTCCGGCTCTTTCTCTGCTTCGCTTTCTTCTTCCTCGTTGCTTCCTCCCACCCTGCCCCTGCCATGCAGAACGGGTCTCTTCACGCCTGACCTCGCTTTTGAAGCCATAGTGAAAAAGCAGGTGCAGAAGTTGAAGGAGCCGAGTCTGAAGTGTGTGGATATGGTAGTGAGTGAGCTCACATCCACCATCAGAAAGTGTAGCGAAAAGGTAAAGAAACAAAAAATGCAAAGAAAGGTCAACGCCCACCCTGTTCCCACACACTTCCATGCTGTTTCTCCACACATCCCCCAGAACTCCAGCAAACCTAGTGAGGAAAAAATGGATGTAAAGATCTATCTAAAAGAGAGCAGCAACCTGCAGGTACAAGAGCAGCTTAAAAGCAGGCCAAGAGAAGTGAGTGTCAGCTGATGGCTGTAGCTGAGAAGTGAGCTGGGATCCAGTGGATTACTCTAGCATACCCTTTTGCTCCATCTGGCTCGGTGGCATTCACCCCAGTGTGGATCAAAGCCCTGTTTGCTGTGCCACTGCCTGTGCATTTGGAACTTCTTATTTGTTTTTTTCTGGGACACCCTTAAAATATCCAGATACCCTAGAAAAAGATAAAAAGCTAGAAAAAGACTTCACATCCCCACAGCATGAGTGGTCTGCAGGTTTCATCTTGTCTGCAGAGCTATGATGAACAGTAGCATATACAAAACAGTTGATTAGAAGTTTGAGGTGCAAGAGATATTTGGAGTCAACAGAAGATTACTGTCCCAAAAGGCTTGGGGGAAAAAGCTTTTCCAGGCATTACACCCTCTGCATCATTTTTCTGCTGATCTCTCACTCCATGGACTCTGCTCAGTGTGAGGAAGTGTGGATACTTTTCCTTGTATGCTGTGAAGCCTTAAGCTAGCAGAGGGCAGCTGCAGGTGGAGAGGGAAACTGCCCTGAGTGACATGGAGGGTGTCAAATACTGCTCGGAGGCTGGGGCAGGAGTGGTTTTGTTTCCCAGGCTGGTTTCTTCCAGGAGAGGGCACCACATGCCTCCTCAAAAAAAAAAAAAAAAAAAAAGGCAGATGTGGCAATTAGTGTTAAACTTACTAGAGAGGGGCCAGAAATACATCTGTGGCACAATAGAAGTATGTTCTGGACACTGAGTTGGAAAGGGCTGTTTCATGGGTTATTTTAGGACTTGAAAATTACAATTCCCTTCTTCCAGGATTACAGCCAGAGTCATCAACATCTACCCCTAAATTGGGAAGGAAGGGAAGATGAAGAATTTATGAGTTCAGACCGAAGGCGAGAGCTGAGCTAATAAGGTCTGGTTGTACTTAGGAATACAGAGTTTGCCTCCACCTCTGTTAAGAGACATCTTTGATGTGCCCCAAGCTCTGCCCAGTCTATTTCTTGCAGAGTTCTGCTATTGCCAGATTGTGGTGGCTAATGTGGTGAGGCAGAGTAACTCCTTTCCAGCCTGTTTTTCTTGCAGGTTTTTTTATTTTGATGGGTTTGATTGTTTACACTGTTTTCTGTATGTGGCTGGAGATGTCTGCCCAGGGTAGAGAGGGAGGAGGATCATGAAATCACCCAAGGGTGGTGAATTCCAGTTTCTCTATTGGACCATGTCATTAGAGTGGCTGGATACCAACTTGCTCTGTGGATTTTAATCTGTGTGATATGGTGGGGGATCCCATGAGGATGTTCCAAGGTGATGCAACCAAGATAATTCTGTAAGGAAGGTGATAGTAGCAGTTGCACTGTAGGAGACTAATGGCTGTAATAAAAGCCGGAGAGGCCAGGGAGGCAAGGGTTAAAGATGCAAAACAACTGCCTGAATGAAAATATGTGGCCATAGTACAGGGAAATAAAAGGAAGGATTTAGTAATGCTTAAAGTCAAATGTCTACATGTAGTGAGAAGGTTAATGTTGCCCGTATCTCCCTCTGAAAGAGTAGAAGGTAATTGCCATAGACCACTCCAGGATAGCAGCCAGCATGAGATGGGTTCTGATGGCATAAGGTAGTAACAGAGCAGGGGCATTAGTTAATTTGCAATATTTATCTTGCATGTTATAGCCCTCACTGCTTGACATGGACAAGAGCATGTGCTGCTAGGGGAGGCATCTGGAAAAGGCTACTTTAGGACTGATGCTAATTGTAAGGTAATACACAGCCCACTGTGGTGTGGACTGATGCTGCCTTTCATATGATAAACAGATGATAAAAACTCACTAGAAGTCCTGCAAGGCTTCTTGAGAGGAAGACTGCTTGGACTAACACCTCTTGAATTAGCTTAACAGTCCTGTAGCCTTGGTTTGTTGCTGTCTTGAACTATTGTGTGTTGCTGTTTGTGTGCTGTCACAATTATTTCATTTCACCCCAGATGGTGAAGAAATCTTTGTATATGCAGTTGATAAAGCTGCATAGATGGAATAATGAGACTATCAATAAAGAACACAGAAGGCGACAAACCCATCTGTCTACAGAGCTACAGCTTTCCTGTATGAGAAGGGATTTGAAGTTGACTATCTCTTGACTGTTAGACAAAGTTAAGGGCTGAAGAGAAGGTAGCCATTAACAGCTTTTCTCTGACCGGCCTCTGATTCTGAGCTTCTTCCCATTGGTTAACTAGAGAGTAGCTCCAGAATCCACAGAAAGCTGGTGTAAGCATGTAAGCCCTTACGCTTAGGAGGATAATGTTACAGCTAGTGTCTTTCCAAGAGCAGGAACCTTCTGTACCAGACTGCACTGCAGCATCTCAGAAGTGCAGGAAGGTCTTGCAAGTCAGCAGCTCTTCAGCTAGAGGTTGATCTTTGGTGTGCTGGCAAGGACTCCTGGAATCTGCAAAGAGGGGAACTAAGGAACATTGGGACAAATTGGTTTTGAAAGAGGGCTGTAAGCTTGTATTTTGACTAAACAGGCAAATGCAGCTAAAACAGGATTGAAAACCCACTTGAGCTGGGACATGATCCCAGGCTGACAGACTTAACCCCTTGAAGGGTCGCCTGCTCTCCTGTCTTTCAGAGTCATGGCGTTTCTGGGTGCTGTTTGTACTGCTGGTGATAACTCCTTGCCCCCTCTCTGCCCTATTGCATGTTTCCTGGTGGTCTGCCATCCTGTGGCTTGTCTGTGTTGTCCTTCCTTGCCCACCCTTGCTTCTCCTGTGCATGCTTGGGGTTGGAAGCTCCTGCATGGGGACTGATGCTGTCAATTTATTTTTGCACATGAATGTTGCTGGATGACCTGGGTTCTGAATAAACCACAACTTGTTTTGCACTTTGTGTGCATTTGTACTGGTTGGGAGTGGTGGTGGTGGGAGGTTTGATATGTTTTTTTTGTTTGACTGTTGGTTTGGTGGTTTTTTTTTTAATTTGAAGCAAAGAAGCTGAGACTTGCTTAGAGGTTTTCCAACTTCCTGCTTTTCTGTTTGACATAACTTGCCCATCTATCCTTTGCCAACCCCCCAAAGGAAACAGGAAGCTTTGCCTGTGTGTCTCTGAAGCAACCAGCTGCCTGAACCATAAAGATCATGGAGAACACCCAGTTTGTGCTTTCAAGACAAGGTGGTGGTGGGAACGCTAATTCCACTTGCTTTTTCCTGCCCCTGTAGGTTCATTGGTGTTCAAAACAGGCAGTGTCAAAGCTAGTCCTCAACTTCAGTTCCAGGCTATTGCAACTTGTTTGACTGCAAGGGTGCTGAAAGGATTTGAGACTATTTGTAGTCAGGTGTTAGGAATATTGTTGCTGGTTAGTGTGGTATCTGGCTTCCAGTACTGATGCTACACACTTTGAGCCAGTTCCTTCTAGCATGTGGTAATTGCTTATGTATACAGAACGAAAGGCCGAAGCAGCTCATATAAATTGGAGGAACAAACCAAATGTAGTACAGATCACAGGCAAATGAGATTTCTTTATTTATACACCCCCTCGACAAGATATAGAAGACTGATATTAGGAAATGCAGTTTGACATTATAGTCAAATTGGAGGTAATATTAAAAAAAAAAAGGGAAGGGGGAACTATTTCACAGGGGTTAGGTGAAGTGGGGAAGAAAGGGCTAGTTCCTGGGTCTGGAGAATTAATTTCATTTGACTGTGCTGGGCCTGACCTGAGAAGCATACAGTTACTGCTATTGAAATTACTGGAGGCTTATGAATCCAGGTAGGTAGGTGCTGTGTGAAACCCAGAGAGCTTTAAGGGTGCTGATTTTGGAAGTGTTTCTCATGTATGATCTCTGTAGATATTATTCTTTTGAACCATAGCTAATAAAGTCCTACTTCTCCATCTGGGGAGGAAAGGATTCCCTCCTCAGTACTGTGCCAGAAAGCGTGGTGTAGGTATGATATGAATATAGACCTCAGCTATGTAATCCTGCCTTAACACAGGTGGAGAGCAGGTAGAAGCAGATGGATGCCCAGAGCTCAGTGTTTCTTGAAGACATATACCCTTGAGTTGGTCAGATCTTCTGTCTCTGCTTGTAGATGTTGGAGAGGGCCAGATGCTTTCACTTAGTGCCTCAGCAAATGGGATTGAAATCCACTTCACCTCCCAGGGAGACTTCTTGTAGGATTTGGCAGGTTGTAGCTACAGGCCATTCGCCTACTTGGCCTACTACAATGAGAATCTGAACATCTAGAGAAATTGTTCACTTTAATGGGAAAAACCCAACAAGCATTAAGTAGTGCGTTTACATCTGGGGTTTGTCAAGAGCCTCATGCCAGGAAGAACGTGGTGGGTTTGGAGCAGGTCTCCAGTGAGGCAGAAAGGTTGCTGCAAGAGTGAAAAGGGCTTTTCTCTGAAACCCAAAGCAAGATGGAATGAACTGTGCCCCCAGCAGACCTCCAGGAACTTGGAAAAATATCTATCTGCAAGTCCAGCTTTCTAGAACTTCCCTTGAAAATATCTGATTGCAGGGTGTATGTACGCATGCATACATGTGGGGGGCTGCTCCCCCCTTATACCTCCCTTTCCCATGTGCACGTGTTTCCTGTCTCCTGCAGCTCAGCCAGTACCCTCATCTGCGTGAGGAGATGGAGAGGATCGTTACTACTCACATCCGTGAGAGAGAAGGCAGGACCAAAGACCAGGTAGGGGATCAGGAGTGTGTGTAAGAGGGGAGATTGGGTGGGGTGGGGACACCTTTGAAGGGACAGTCTAGGCTGGAGGGGCCTGAGCCAAGGGGTGTCTGGCTGCAGAGGGCTGATCAGATAAACAGTGTACAGGGCTCTGTCTGCCCCAACTATTAGCAGTGTCAGTCACTAACGTCTGTCTTGCTCTGTGCCTCTGTTTGGCAGGTCATGCTTCTAATAGACATTGAGCTGGCTTACATGAACACAAACCATGAGGATTTCATTGGCTTTGCCAAGTAAGCACCCACATCCTATTGCCTCCTCTTCTCTGCATGTGTTTCCTGTGGCTCTGTGCTATAGCTGCTCTGGTGAATGGGTTGCAAAGGTCCTGGTGCAGGTGCTGTGGTCTCACATTATGGTTCAGCTCTCAATATTGCTCATTTTTTCAGTGGTTCTGTATTGCAAGGCTGGGGAGGAGAATAGGGATGTGTAAAAGGGGGAGTTACAGTATTAGGGTTGTGTTGGGGGGGGGGGGAAGCAGAAGCTGTGGAGGGTTAGTAACCCAAGTGTGGTTCAGGTGGGAGTGAGAAGTTGAGTAGACCAGGCTGAGAGAGCAGATGGCAATAGGTTGGGTTATCAAGGCTTGGAAGCCAGTGGTGAGGGACATGAACTCACTGTAGCAGCTGTCTGATGGGAGCAGGATTCAGGTGATCAAGAAGAGCCTGAGGGGTTTTGAATGTCTCTGCTGTTGTTTGCAGTGCTCAGCAGAGGAGCAGCCAGATGAGCAAGAAGAAGGCAGCTGGCAACCAGGTAGGCCAAGTTCCATCTCTTTCACTGCTGCAAGAAGGACATGTTTGCTACCTGGAAGATACCAGGTGGATAAGTGCTGGGCTGGATGCAGCAGTGCACTAAGTTTGCCTTTTTTTTTTTACTCATCAAACTCTGTATCTGGAGGATAGTGTTCTAGGCTCACTGCAGTCAGGAAGAACTGAGCATGCAGCAGCAATGGAGGGAAAGTGTTGAGAGGGAAATGGATGCTTGATAAGATCTGGTCTTGCTTTTCTGGTAGAAATCCCTATTAATGTTGTGTAAATGCCTGTGTGTTCAGCCTCTTCACTAGCTGTGTGAACTCTTCTGCTGAGGTGAGGGGTACTGAATACTAGGTCTGAACTGTTTCAGTACAGAATTGTCTCTCCTAGTTGTCTTTCCCATCAGTGGTATCTGCTTTCTGGAAAGGGATTTCAAGAGAGTTCATGGACTCTATTCTGGAAAACTTCACTGGGAATACTTAAACCCCTGTACAGGGAGACAAAGGGTGTTTATAGCCATAGCTGCACTGGGTATGTATGAGAACACATCCATGGGAGAAGGCAGCAGTGGAGGGGAGGAGTTCCCTTACTCCTTCAGGAACTGTAAGGAGTGTACATACAATTAAAAAGAGGCTAATGACACCTTGTCCTAGCTTTGCTGGGGACATGGCAAGGCTATTTAGGCTAGAAGATCTTGTAGAAACAAAGCCTCACAAGCAGCTTCATAGAGAATGGAAACAAATGTTTTTTGCTTAGCCTTTTTAAAAAGACATTCACTCCTGACATCCACCCTCTTTATAACATGTTTGACCACCTTTCCCTGCACACAAACACGCAGACCATTTCAGTACTGTTAGCAGGCAAGGTAGGTCAGCAGGTTGGGCTGGCCAACCACCCATTTCATGGGATCTCAGAGCAGCTATGGGAACCTCATCCTCTGCAGTGTACCTTACAGAAGAGCTGAATGTAAAGAGCGCAAAGGGCAAACTCTGGATCTACCTGTAAAGTGCTTTGGCTTTCCTGTTAGCAGACTTTATTTTGGGATGGGGGTTGCTTTTGTTAACAACTAGGGTAAAAAATTTGGTACCAGCTTCCAATTTATTTTATTTTTGAGCCTCTCTTTTCCTGCTCCAGCTTTCCTAGTAACAATCTCTCCTCTCTTTGCTCCTCTCCTGCTCTCTGCTCTGCTGCTGTTGCTATGGTTCCCCTTTGCAGGATGAGATCCTGGTGAGTAGAAGGCCACTCAGCAGGGTGTGCTAATGAACATTAATGTTGCATCTGGGAAGGCAAGAACAGTGCATAGACAAATTATTCCCTCTGCTGCTGAATGGGGAGAGGATGGCAGCTGGCACTAGACACAGGTGAAGCAGAAATGAGGTGGAAAGGTAGTATGTTGAGGAAACACTCAGAACTGCTGGTACATCTTGTGAGTGGGTGGAGATAAAAAGCAGCAATCCAAAGATGTGTGGTTCTGTTTCACTGCCCCCTCCTGTCCACAAAAAGAACAGGACTATCTTGAGCTTAACAGCAGGCGTGAGATGAGGATCTAATGTTGCTATGTTTACCTTTATAGGGTAAACTGACAATTAATAGGCTTGTGTACCTCTGTGGTAGGCTGCTCACACAGTGCAACTTGCTAATATGCAGAGCAGTTGCATGGTTTTTCAATGCCAGGTCATTTTCAGCAAGCACATCCACACAACAAAGGTACACACACCTAATGCATGCAGATGGGTTTGGGTGTTAACAGTGCAGCAATACATATAAAAGCTAATGCATTTAAGCTGATGCATACTTGCATTTGATTACTGAATGTGTGAGGCTCTAAACCAGCACTTGGTGAACTGGAGTTTCCTAGAGAGTAATGGCCTGGCTTCTTTACAGACTAAACTTAAAGGAACTTGTTTTGCTGTAAATTAGTATGACTACTCAAATACCTGGATGTGCTGAAGTCCAGGGTACTAATTCCAGATGCACCATTTTGTTCTGTTATACTTAATGTCTTCTTTTTACTAAAGTCAGTTTTCTGGGTTGCTTGCCCATCTCTTCTGGAACTGGTTCCCCCCACCCATGAGTGAAGCACTCCACATGTGCAAAGGTGTGCTGGTGTCCTGTTTTTCTCTAGGTGTGGCCTTTTCTCGGTGTGTTGCTGTGATCTGGTGCTTGTAGGTTCTGCCAGTGTCGGAGGCACTCTTGATGCAGTTCTTCCTGCATCTCTTTCCCCTTGGCAGAGGGTATAATGCACAGCACTGCCAGGTTCCTTCCTGCGTCCTTTTTATACTATTCCTGGCCCTTTCAAAGCAAAGACCTTCACTGGCCAGTTGAGTGGGGGGCTCTTCTGGCAGCAGCAGAGAGCACGGTGTTCCTTGTCTTTCCATACTACTCTGTGTGTAGGGATATCCTCTGATCTTTCCTCTTTTGCCTAAAGCCAGGCTTTTAGGGCCTTTGTTAATGCTCACTGCTTCCACCCCCGTAGGTCATCCGAAAGGGTTGGCTCACCATCAACAACATTGGGATCATGAAGGGTGGCTCCAAGGAGTATTGGTTTGTCCTGACAGCAGAGAACCTCTCCTGGTACAAGGATGATGAGGTGAGTAGCTCAACTTTGACTTGGAACTTGGGCATCTAATGAGGAAAAGGCCTTCAGCTCACTGGGTGTTACAGATGTTTCTTCTGAGTATTGTCTGCAGCTTGTGACACAAGCTGAAACCATCCTTGGGCTGGGTTCCCTGTGGCCTCAGTACTGCTCAGTGTTTCTGAATTGATGTGAATGTGGCTTTTTTTGACAGGCAAGGAGTAACATCTGTGCTTAAAGCCCTGGCTCAGCAAAAAGCTGACAGACCCTTGGAGTGAATTTGACCTTTATTTGTCTTGCTGTGGCAGCTGTGACCAAAGGTGTGATGGGTTCATTCCAAGATTTAGACTTTTTGGTATCTGTGGGGCAGCCACAATGAGTTTCGTGAGGGAGTATGGCAGAGGTTTTCATGCATCTCTCCTGGTCACAAGAAAAAAAGCTAGCTCCTTTCTGAGCATAGCAACAGGAGCTGAAGTTGCAGCTCACACTGGCTCCTTCTGACTTTGGATAAATTACTTAACCTCTCCAGGATTCAGTTGTTAAATCTGCAAAGCAGGAATGTCCTTTTTAATGTTTCTATATTGGAATTGCCAGTTCACATATTTGTGAAATTGTGTGAATTGTGAATGGTTAGAGTACTGGTGATCAATCTACAGTGTGTGGAATATCACTGGTAGGAACATGGACCTACTCTGTAGAGTTACTTGAAAAATCTTGAGTATTAGGAATTCTGGCATTGTGCTATAGGGTCTTTCTGCTTCAGTGGGAAATGATATAAGCAGACAGAATTGTCCCAGCTGAAACTGTCATTGTCAATAGTGTGTTGCTTCCTGTGCAAGACAAAGGTAGATAATTGTCTTTTCTGATTACTTTGAAAAGAGGAAAGAATAGCTGGATGGTTTTGGTAAGGACATGATCAAAAGGGTTAGCCCCACTCAATGTTCTGGGGGATGAAAAATGCCTGGTATGATGTAGTCGTCTATTCTGAGTCGATTTAGGTTTCTGACTGCAAATAAAGCAAATGCTGTGTCCTTTGCTATGGTTTATGTCCCTCAGGTGTTCTGAGGCATGCAGTAGTGTGCCTGGGAGCTGCAGCTAGGCTTGGCCTCTTGTCCAGTTCCTATCAGTGGGCCTGTTTCATTCTTGGCAGGTGGAAATGATGACAAATATGGTGATGAATCAGCCTCTAAATACTGCTTTCTGCATGGAGACTGCTGCAGTGCTGCTATGGATGAGCAGGTGGCAATTTCCTAATTAAAGAGCCAGGCATTGAAATGTCTTTCACTAAATCAGTGTGTCTCTGCTATAAGACCCCTGCCCTTTGTATTCAGAGTTGCTTGGGGAGGCTTCACTTTCCTCTAGGTTGCATGTGCAGGTCGAGTGGTTATAAACATCAAGTAGTTTAATCAAAGCCAGCTGCTACATCTGTATTACAGAGATGATCAGAACTCCCAGTTCTTCCTGTGGGAGGGAGGGCAGGCTGCAGTGGGGATGTGTAAACTGTGATAGATTCCAGTTGCCTGGGGTGGGGACTGGACCCCCCTCCCCACCTGAGGGAGGGCAGCCTTGGGGGTCAGTAGCAACCAGAGGTCTGCACTGTTTCCCTTCTGCGTAGCATGAGGTAGAGCTGCCTAATGAAAGCAGTTCCCTGCCAGCCTTGGTCCCTTAAACACAGGAGATCCAGTGCTGATGAGGTCTGTGCAGCCTCTGAGAAAGGAGCCTTTGTCTTCAAATGAGTGGGAGCAGGAGGTAAAAGGAAGCTTTTTTTTACTTGCTTCCTCCCCAAGTTTAATTCCTTGGTCACTCCCTGTTGTGAGGAAGAGAGGCAGCAACTGCCACCTGGACTGCATAGTTGAGTCAGGCTAAAAGTTGGTGCATTTGAGGGGCAGCTTGGAGAGCCTTGAGCATAGGGATTCCCATCCCAAACCTTAGTCCTGCATGGAGCTGGCTCCATCCTGAAGAGCTGTCTGTAGTGCGTGGTCCTCTCAGACAGTTATCTTTGCATGTCTGTCCCGGAGGTCTCCTTTCTCCACCAGTTCAGGAGGACTCGTGTCCTCTACGGCTCCTGAAATGTGTTTTTTAAAGGCTGTACACCATGATCTATCTTCACTTAAGCTCTGGGAGGAAGGGGGAGGCTTGGTCTGCCCCACCCTGCACTTCTGTGGGCTCTCTTGTCCCAGTTCCCCTGTGCTCTGGCAGCTGTCCAGAAGCAACAGGGAAGGAGCTGAATCTGTCCTGTGCAGATGGAAATACTGGTGGAAGAGCTGTGGGTGGTGATGGGAGAAGGAGCAGGGTGAGATGGTGTGCAGTGGGGTCAGGGTGAAGACTAGGCTAGCACCTCTGGAGCTGGGGGGGGTGGGGGCACAGCTTCTCCCTACCCTCTCTTGCAAGCCAGGACCCAGAGCCTGCAGAATGAAGACATCTGGACCCCATTAGTGAAATACCAGTCTTTCTGCAGTGCTGGCTTGTTTTTCTTCTGCCTCTGAAGAAAGGAACTGAAACTTAAAATGTCTTAAAGGGCCCAGCATTACACATTAGCAGGGATATATGGCTGTTCGTGCTCTGGAGGGGACTGAAGGAGTGTGCTGGGGAATGGGAAGGGAAGGGAACAGCAGGCCAGGCGGGGGTGGAAAGTTGGCTCCCCATTCTGCCTTGCTGCCAAGAGCATGTGTGTGTGCTCCTGGGCGCTCTGTTTTTCTTCCTGTCTTCTTTCAATGAGTCAAACGCTGGCCCCATGGAGAGCGGCCCCACAGAAAGCTGGCCTCCCAAGACCTGGAGACCCTTCTGAGGTACCTGCACCTCCTGAACCCTGTGGGATTACGCTGTAGGCCAGCGGTGGGAGGGAGAGGTGGGGAGGAGTCTACCCTGGCTGCTGGCAATATAGAGCAATTTCCTTGCTCAGGGAGGCCACGGTGTCCCCAGAGCTGGAGCAGCAGCACAGCATACTGTCTTAACTGCTCAGCGAGCACCACAGTGGACATGATAAAGAACTTGATTTGAATAGTCCTTCTGCCTGAATCCCCTATGAAATGCAGAGTGCCCACTTCTCTGCAGGGCTTTCCCTCTTGCTGGAAAAGAGGATCTGTGAGCTGGGCTAGAGCTGCTGGTGATGGGGACCTTGTAGGCAAGATGCAATGCATGCTGTGCTCAGTGGGTCCTACTAGTAAAGCTTACTGCCTGCTGGAGGAGACCGCTGCACCCTCTGCTCTGCAAGGGTGACTGTTTCTGCTGGAGTTGCTTGTGTGCCGCTGTGTGCCGGAGTGTTTGCGCAGCTGGGTGGATGGATATATCCGCTGTTTCCTTTGGGAATTTGTGTGAATGTACAATACAGATGAGACCTTCTGTCCTTATTCAGGTAAATTGTGTAGTAGTAATTCTGGGCTTTTAAGAACAGGTGACTGCATAAGAAGGATATGGCCTTATTTGCTTGTGTGAAAGTATGTGTTGCACGCAATGTCAGCGTGTGTGCGTGTGCAGGAGGGGTGGGCATGGAGTTTTAGGTACTTTCAGGTGCATGGGTGTGCTTTATATTCTTTAGCATCATGTTGATTCCTGCTGCATCAGTTGTGCTTCAGTTCTTTTTCTGTCTTCATGCCTTCTCGTTTGCTTGAAGTATAACGGTGTTCTCTCCTGAGGAAGATGTGACCTTATTGACAGTCACTAGATAGCTGCTTATTCTGTACCTGTTGATGCCTTGTACCCAATTCTAGTTTAAAAATAAATACATTGATCAATACTGAGATTGTTCCCCCCTGCACATGTGTGTACTCCCCCCTGTTCTCCATTCCCCCAACAGTCCATGTCCTTGAGACCCAGCTCAGCTGGTAGAAATCCTTTTGGTTTTGTTCTGATGCCCACAAGTCATCAGAAGCTTGCTGTGATGGGTGCAGCTGCAGCCAGGTTTTTGCATTCAGTTTGTTTAAAGACCATAGGAGCAGGTCTGCTCTGAGGTTCTTCCTCTCCTGCTTTCACGCTGCTCTCAGGTGCTCTCTGGAACATGTTCCTTCTCTTTACATCCTCTGCAGAGCTCTTCTGTTTGTTCACTCATCTTATTTCACAAGTGCATGTTTTCTCATGGATAATATCTTACTCAGTCTTAATCAGTCCTCATTTTATGCTTTCACTCACTGTTTCTCTTCTTTCTTTTGCAGACAAACATCAAAGCAAACACAACTTCCAGAGCATCCAAACTTCCAGTCCATTGTGGGTTTTTCTTTATATTAATGACCAGCATTCTTTATGATGTGAAATCCCCTTTATCCAGTCACCTTTCTGTGCTTGATCCTGCCTTCTCAGGTAGCAAAACACAGTGCAGTTATAACTCCACCAGGCCTGTGTGTCTATCTGCATTCTATGGCAAAGTTTAGCATGTGAAACACAAGCCATCCTGAACACAGCTAGCTACCCCTGGGACAAGTGCATGAAGCTGAAAGAAATAAGGGGATAAGAGATGGAGGAGGAATAAGAGGTTTGTGAGTAGGCTGGTGAACAGGCAGGTAAAAGAGTGATAATCAAGCATGGCTCCAAAGGGTTATATCCTCTCAGGCTGAGGGATGAATGAACTTTGCATGCAGCTCTCCCTGCAGCCCACCCTTTCCGAGCATGTCCCTCTGCCATGCAGGTGTTGCCGTTCCCGTGCAGCACTGGCAGTGTGGTGTATCCCAGCACAGCCTAACCAATGTGCAGACTACTGTACAATCTCGTAGTCCTGAACAGGTAGTCTGAACACTGGGCAGACGGAGTGGAGCCTCTGCGATCTGCTCTCCGGTTATCAGCAGCTCATTAGTCCTTTCCCCTCCCTGTTTTTGGGATGGGGTTTTGGGGGCAGAGATGGGGTGAAAGTCCAAGTCCTGATTGAAGAAACATCCTCTTCTGGCAGCTGGGAAGAAGAAATGTTGCTCCCTGCATGTTTCCGATTTGGAGCAAGCTTCCAAGCTCCTTCCTCTTCCAGTGCCGGTGTCAGGCTGGTACCTGGTTTCCACCTGGGGTTGGTATGCTGCACCTTTTTAGAAAGATAAAAATAAAAAATTACTGCTGTTTGAGGATGAAATGTTGTGAAGCTTTGGCTGTCACCCAGGTGTGCAGAACTTGTGGCTTCATTCTTTTCTTCCCCATGGAGCTGTGTGGGAGGATTCCCAGGCCCTGCACACCCTCATCTCCTTCTGCCCAGTTCTGTCCCTTTGCCTGGGGTCCGGAGCAAAGCTCAAACAGGACCAGCCTTTGCTTCCAAGCCCTCAAAAGGGTCCTTTGACCAGCCCTGGCCAGTTGCCTTTGCAGCTCACCTCTGGCTGCTGCAGGAGCAATCTGCATCCCCTCTTTTTCTCCCCCTGCCCCCCCCCCCCCCCCCCCCCCCACTATGCCTGGCATTGCTGAGCCTCCCTCCCTCTTCTGGTTTTTGCTCCCTCCCTTCTTGCTTCCCTTCTGTCCTTCTGCCTCAATTGACGTGGCAGTGGAAAGCTAACTAGACTCGAGGGAGGAGCTTGTTGGCTGCTGGGAAGGCCGGAGGTTGGCAGGAAGCGAGCCAGCTGACGGATGGGGTTGCGGGGTGGAAGGGAAGGTTCCCTACCCCACATGGAAACTTGAGGAATGCTGTCGCTTTCTGTGGCGCTTGGCTCCCATGTAACGATTCCAGATGTTAGCCCTAGCCTGTGTGGTTTGCTCCCTCTCTTCCTGGTGCTGCAGGGATAAAGAAGGTTTTATGTATGCTGCATGTCTCCTTTCCAGGATCCCTTGTGTGCATGCTGGTGGATGGTTAAGATTTGTGGCCAAAAAATGAACACTCAGAACTCCCACTCTGGCTCTGACCATGCACTGGAGAAGGGTAACCACCCCTCTCCTTTTCCCAGAGGTGTGCAACACTTTGCATGTGTGTGGCACTTCATCAAAGCAAGCCCAATACTTGGGGATTGTACAGGATTCATCCCTACCCTGGGACAGGGGCAGCTGTAAGAAGAAATGTGTGGTTCTCCTTTGCAAAGGCTGGTGGACATCGCTGTGACCTTAGCAAGGTCACAACAGTGGGGGTTTGGGCACTGTCGCCTCTCTTAAGCTACTCAGTTTCTGCCTGGGCTTTCTCATATACTCTGTGATGGCTTCCTAGGGTTGCACTTACCTGCATATTTAAATCTGCACATTATTTCAGCTGGTGCAAATAAAAATCTTTACTTTTGTGCAGGTGAGTTGATTACCATTGTGCGTACTAGGTTAACTGTAATGGTTGTGATTAATCACATGAGTCCAGGCCTAATGTCTACAGAGCTTTTGAACTAAATCAGCTTAAAATCTTAGGACGTGTTGTTTAAGTTAAACCAACGCAGCTTTCTGATGTAAACAAGCCATTACAGCTGCTTTGCAGTGATCACAGTGTCCTGTAAATTATACTCTGAGGGTAAAAGTTAAGTGATACAGGTGGTCTGTGTTTTGGAAAGATGGTCTTGAGATGCACAAATGTTGTGGGGTGACTAGAGCTTCCTGGAAGAACCACAGCTCAGAAATTCAGCTCTTCTAATGTGCATTTTCTTTGCAAAGATGAGAAGCAGAAGGTGGTTGGTAACATCTTGTTTGGGGGGATGGGGGGACAGTTCAACTTAAAATGCTCAGCTAACTTGCTTTCAAATACTGCAGACTGTTTTTCAGAGACTCTTCCTAATAATCTTGTAGTGTGCATGTATTCAGTCTGTTTATCTGTGATAATGTTTTTCCATTTGTGTAGAGTTTTATCACAGGAGTTCCCAAAATGCCAAGCATGTGTTTAACGCAAATGATTTGACTGAAACTCCAGTCATCTCTGGGGCAGGTTTGTGTACCCATAGTACTTTGTCGTACAAGAAGGAAGGAAGATTAAGAGGTTTAAGCAAGATGAATTTCTCCTAATTTCACATGGCCACCAATTAAAGCAATGGCAATGCTTTCTCCCATACCCACAGACCCTTGTCTCTGTGCAAAAGGTGGTGTTTGTCATAACAGCTACAAGGAAACCTTTAATTAGTTTATTTGTGCTCTAAATGCAAACTGAGACCTAATAATTCTGCCAATTCCCAACCTTAGGGGAGCCCACACATGCATCTGTCAGTCTCATTTCACATGTATCCAAACATAGGAAAATTTAACTTGCTGCTGAGGCAGTCCAGTTGAACAGAGGAAATGCTTTGAGTCAGGCTGGCTTGCTGCCTACTGAATTTTGTGAACTTCTTGTAGGTTATTACCTGCAGGATAGCAACAAATAATTCAGATGACAGTGCAAACCATTGCTGTCTCTGGCCAAAACCAATCTCTAGAATTTGGCCATGATAAGGAGGTATAAAGAAATAAGGAGAATGTTGTAACATCAGGCTGCAACTGCAGCATCCCTTTTTTTCCTCCAGTTATTGTGCTTCACACCCCACATTCAGAATGGCTAATGGATCCTGGTCTTCCTGGCCATGTGTATCTTCTTTCTTTGGTAGATGCAAAGTGCAGAGCCATATGGCTGTATCCGCACTGTGCTGCGGGCGGGGGAGTAATCCTCTGGCACTTATCCTGCCTGTGCAAATAGCTTGCAGTCATCTCTCTCTGCAGTTCTCCGTGACTGCAGTGTGACTCCCGTTGGGAGCAGCAGCCCTGATTAGGGTAGCTAGCCCTGTGCTTACAACATTCCCTGGCCAACACTGAGCATCCACATTCTGTTTTGTACAGCCAGTCTGAGTGCTGCTGCTGCTTCGCTACCTCTCCTTGGCCTCATGGCTCTACAGATTAACTTGCAGCCAACATGCTAATTTTACATAACATACTCTGTTGCTGAGAGTGAGTTTTGCCTGATTATTTTTTCTTATAGATGAGGGGAGATATCTTATGAGCTGCATAAGCCTCTCGGGATCAGACTGAGGACTTTGAATGTAGTATTTCACAAACTACTTTCCTATTCTGATGTGTGCTGGCTCTTCCATCTCTTCCCCCCCTCCAAGTCTGGAAAGCTAGAGAGAGAAGCCCTTTTCCCCTCTTGGCCAGGATGCTGTTTAGCCATCGCACATACTTCCAGATTGCTAACATATGGGCAGAGGGCTCAGCCAAAGTTTTGAGAGGCTCAGCCCTTGGCAGCTTGTTCCACGCTTTCCTGTCCCTACATTCAGGAAATGAAGTCAGAGTGTTGATATAAAACAGGCCGAGTTGAAAACCGAGACGCTGGAAAGACTGAAGGGGGGAGGCGTGGGGAGATGGAGAGTGGCAGGGGCTCGTTGCAGTGTGCTTTGTCCTGCTGCATGCATGGGTTGGGGGTTTCTTGCCTTGCGCCGGTGTCTTCCATGTGATTACTCTTGCTACCTCAGAGTCAGAGGACTGATGTTTTACGCTGGTGGACAGATATACGTGTCTTTCCTCTAGCATATGGAAAAATCAGCATGCAGAGATAGTGTTGTCTTGATCACGCGGCAGCATTTATGCAAGAGCTTGGAGGGGGTGAAAGTAGAAGCTCTGGCAAAGAGCATGTATTTCCGTTTCTGGGACACGGGATTCCCTTACCTTTTGACTTTTTTTCCTGAAGAATTACTCTGTTGCTAAATTTCTATGGAATGATGTGTTCTAATGCAGAATGATTTTTCTCAGACAACTTTAACATCAGTTATTTTTTCACCAGCCCAGAGACTATGTGAGGTGGATGCAGGGAGTTCCAGTTAAGTGAGACGGCGGTGGGGATGGTCTCTCTTGCCTTGGGACTTGAGCAGTTGGGGTACTTCCCTTCTAGGTCACTAGTTCAACCTAAACCATCATAATAACCCAAAGTAATAGAAAGCTAGAAGCTGTTTGTGGCTTACAGAACCTGAAGGTGGTCTATGTGGCTCTGAGTCTAGTACCTAGCTGAATTATGTCCCATCACAAAAATGCTTGCCCACCTCTAATCTAGACTGATCAATAGTATTAAAAATCCAAGGAAATTTGCTCTGAAGAGCTCTCCTGCTTTCATAGCCTGGCATCTTTGAGAGAGAATGGAGAGTTTGGCAGCTACCCAAGTGATCCCTTCTATTTTCTAGATGTTGACTTCTGGGATATTCTTGTTGCATGAATTTTGTAATGGACTGGTATAGCTTGATCTTCAGGGTATGTATGAACTCTGGATTTTCTGGTATCCTTAGCAAACTTAAGTCAATTTAGATGAAACTTAAGAGGATGTTAGGCTGGACTTGTTATCCCCTGGGTGTTTGAGCTCAGCAGCTTTGTCATCCTTATCTGCTGCTCTGCCCTGCCCCTCTTTTCTAGCTAGCTCTTCAGGATCTTTGCTCACTGACCATAGTTATTTTCCATTTTTGTTTCCCCTGACAGCAATCATGTTTTGTTGTTTCCAGCCAAGAAAGCTCTACAAACACCAGGATGCTCACAAGGGGACAGTCACACATGCATGCTTGCACACAAAAGTATGCCTTGTATTTCAGTCTCGGAGAGCTGCAGTCTGCCTTTTGGAGACCAGTGTGATGGCTCCCTCTTTTGTTATGTTGGGGTATAATACCCAGCTGGAACAGGATGTTCCAAATGGGGACTTTTAAACCAAACTCACTTCTGTTAATTTGCTGTAGATTCAGATTTGAGACTATGCAAGGAGAATGATTTCTGACTTAGTTTCTGAACGTAAAAACTAAGATCAAGTTTGGTAAAAGATTATACCTAGGGTAAAAAATATTGAGGCTGGTTTTTGGATGCCTTGTTCTGTGTTTGGCTGGAGATGTCTCATAAGAACCACACTGAAGGGTTGTGGGTGCAGTTGCACTGAAAAATGGGTCCGTTAAAGCTCTCGGAGTCTGGTCACTGGCTTTAACATTTACCAAGCACTAAAATGCCTATGTTGCTTGAGATTCTAGTCATTCAGAGCATGAGATTTTCATTAATGAGCGTAGTTACTTGATTATTTTTTTCAACACAGGAGGCCTTCAGGTAACCTTACAGTAACCCGTATTATTGTAACCAGACCTGCTCTTTGATATTCTGATGCATATGTATTATTGCTTAATTAATGCATTAAAAGGAGTGTAGGACAGTGATAGGATGAAGTGGGAAAGTCAGCTTTTCTGAAGAGGTGAATTTAAGTTGATACAGTCCATAACTTGTGTCAAACCAGCTTCTCTATCACATGCCTGGCTCTTGAACATGGATATAGGCTTGTAGTGATTAAAAGTAAAACACTGAGATGGTGACAGTGGGGCTGAGGGCTGCTTACCCCCTTACTGACTAGTGGCAGTGCTTCCCACACACACACTAAAGCTGTCCTGAGAACAGAGGTATGAGGAGCCTTTCCCAGGCAGACCTGCTCTGGGTGTCAAGTGACTGGTGAACGTCTTGGTGCTGATTGACCCCTTGCTGGGAAGAGTGAGGACCTTAATGTTGATCACAACCTGGGGAATTGGGACAGTGCCATGCTGCTGCCTGTTCCTGGAGGAGTTAATGGGGCAGGGCTGTTGGGCCGTGTCACAAAAACAGTCAGGAAGGGCAAACTTTTGTTTCTAGAGGTCCCCTTTTCTCACAGACTTAAGAGACCAGAGAACCTGGGTTAAGAATGCCTCCCTGGTGATGTGGACGCTATATTGCTGATAGACTCCTCCGTGCTGGTAGAGGTAGAGGCTTTGTTGGAGCAGTGAGTGACTTGTTACTGATCCCTTTTTCAGGAGAAGGAGAAGAAGTATATGTTACCGGTGGATAACCTGAAACTCCGAGATGTTGAGAAGGGGTTCATGTCCAGCAAGCACATCTTTGCTCTCTTCAATACTGAACAGAGGTATGCTCATGTCTCAGCACGCCAAGCTGTTGAAGCTAGGGGCAGGATTTATGTAATATGAGATAGGAGGGGGTAGAGATGAGTATGGTGAGATATGCACATCCTTCCTGGACAGCTATCCTTTAAGGATAGCCGTTTTTGGAGGAGACAGGGGACTTCTTTTAAAAGAAGTCTGACTTCATTCCTTCTAGTCTTACAGATGTGTACCATTTTCTTTCTTCACCAGTGGATGGCTTGCAGTGTGACCTTAGCCATCAGCTATTTGGTGTGGTTAACAGGGCTGGCAGTGGCTGGAGTATATGTTTATAATCAACGTTCTTAGTGAGTGACTAGGGAAAGCCATAGGAGATAGGGGACCCAGGTTGGGTGGAGAAGTCCTAGCAGTGAGCAGAATTGAAAAGGGGACCTTTTTCAGGCCCTGTTGAAACACACAACTGATTTGAGGGCAATCAAACTTGCTCATTAAAAAAAAAATTCATTTCCTTTCCCTTCTGCAGGGTCGTCATGAGGATACAAGCAAAGGACTAAGCGTCTCTGTCTTAAAATGATAGGATGATTCCCTGATCATTGGCAAACTTGTCAAATACGGGCAAATCTCTGATTTGCAGTAGAGAAGAATAAAATGTTTGTCTTCCTCTCAGGAATGTTTACAAGGACTACCGGCAGCTGGAGCTGGCCTGTGAGACCCAGGAGGAGGTGGATAGCTGGAAGGCTTCCTTCCTGCGTGCAGGAGTCTACCCAGAGCGTGTTGGGGTAAGTTACAGCCATAATAATGGGCTGAGAAGTAACACAGCGTGTATCTTAAGAAGGATAGCT
This sequence comes from Balearica regulorum gibbericeps, assembly GCF_011004875.1. NCBI lineage: Eukaryota > Metazoa > Chordata > Aves > Gruiformes > Gruidae > Balearica > Balearica regulorum. Next base: position 6,999,001 of record NC_046203.1, read on the forward strand.
GTTAAAAATTAAGTCCATGAAGGTTTTGTCGCTTTCCTGAGCTGAGGATATTTTGCAACAAAAATTTAAGTTTTTGATATGTCCTGGTGCTTCCTTTAAGGAAGCTTGGGATAAAGTAACTGGCAGCTTCAAAGGGGAGATAAAGTAGGCGAAGACTGCCTTGATAAAACCTTCAGCTCTCTTGTTTTGTGGGCATTAAACTCTCAAAGTAAGGAGGACATTTAACAACCTGACCACGAAGTGGTATGTGTCTGCTGAGGGAAGGCACCATTCCTTTTCAGTAACACAGCCTTGTTAGGAGCTTCCTGGCTTACTAGTAGCTGTTCTCCTATTCCTTTTCCCACCCAATCAGGAAGGGATGTTCTGTGAATTTTTATTTTGCTTGGTAATACCTTAATATGCTACTTTAGCAAGACCTCTTATCTCTTCCCTTAGCCTTGTCCCACAACACTTGCTGTCAGCATTATGCTCTGCTTAAAGTATGTTCGAGAAAACTGTGGTGTATGTTCCTGTTCAAAGCCTTCCTGTTACCCTGTGAGAGGAAGCTGCTATAAATAGTTTTCCCATTAGAAAAGTGATAATTGCTTATCTGTTTGTATTTGTTGCTTCTAATAGACTTCTTGCATTAATCTTTCCTGTTACACTTGAAGATTGTGGGGTTTTGCCTTAAAGCATTTCCTGACAAACTGTGATGTTAAAAAAGAGAGAATTGGGGACTGGACCTTAACAGTGACACGACTTCAAATTGGCTTTGAACCAGACTGGGCCTGTTTAAACACATACTGGTAAAGGACACGTGCCATCTATTGGTGTGCAAATGGGTGGTTTGACACAGGAACACTGATGGCTAGGCTGTGAGTGTCTCAAAACCCTGTGTAACAAATAACATGTAGCCATTGTAGGGAAGTAAATAGTCCTTTGTTGCTAACAATATAATTTCCTTTGCAGAGTGTCCCACTTTGATTTTCAGTTTAGCTATACAATTCACTCGTTCCTCTTCCAGGGTAATCTAGGTATTTATGTATTTTTAGTGGGATTGGTCTTTTGCTTGTTCAGCGCTATTATGGGATCTTCTCCAAATTGAGACCAACTAAAAGTCATCTTTTATTTTTTATCCCTTTTTGTTTTAATTTTTTCCACGTATGCTCAAACTGGCCCGCCAGGACAAGGACAAAGTAAGTCTGACCCTCTCTGCCTGTGTTGCCCCCTGGGGCTCTCATCGGATAGTTCTCTCTTGTTTTTTTCCTTTTGTCACAGTTTCCTGAGAGGCATTTGCTTCTTCTCCCTCTTCATACCTTCTGTTGGATTGCTGCTGTTTGTTTCTGTTCTTGGTTCGAGTTATCCTTTTTTTCTTCTTATTTCTCCCTTTTTGTCTGATTTCTGAATCTTGGTGCAAACTTATTTTTGGGGTTTTTGACTGTCTTTTTTTTAAGTTGTCCTGTTTGACATCCATTTCCTTTACTTTGTTTCTTACTGAGACCTTGCATTCCTTATGTAAAATCTTCCCAGGAAAGGCTCAAATGAACAAAAGAATTTGCCCTTTCTTATATATTGTTCCCCAAAACAAAAGATAAGCAATTTCCTACACTGCTGCAAGTCCTTCAGACTGGGATGGTTTAAAATAAAGATTTTTCTTTGTAAGATCAAAGTGGGTTTTTTAAAATAAGCATTGAAAAAGACAGCAGTCTTTTATGCTTTGCTGGTTTGAAATTGATCCCAAATGGATGAGCCTTGGTGATTGCTTGCTGTCAAACAGCACAGTCCAGGTTTTACCTTATAGAAGGCTAAAGAATGCATTTCAGGCAGACAGGAAGAGATTCATCTGCTTGGTGTGAAAGGAGATAATTATGACTTACAATGTGGGATTTGCAGTTAGTCATCAGGAAGGTTTTCTAGGTTATTCCATCTACTTGTGGTCTGACTGAGGTGAGCAGTCACTTCACCTCTTGGTATCTGTTTTCTCATTTGTATAATGAGGATAAAGGTGCAGTGTGTTGGAGAGCCTGTAAGGCTTAATCTATGGTGAGTGATTCCCAGGTCTAAACTGTATCTGAGCATGGAAAACCCAGCTCAGATGAAGAACCTTCCAGGAAGCTATAAACATTAAAAGTAAAAATACAGCTTTGAGTATTTGTTAGAGCCGTAACCTGTGAATGTTGGTCAGGAGTCCCTGTTGTCTTTTGCCTTTGTATAATAACTTTCTACTAAGACAGCAGCTTTTACTGTTAAAGCTCCTCAGATCTGAGCTGGAGAAGTCTGTACAAGCTGAGCTGTGTATTGACAATCACAGCTCAAAATGTGAGTTTAAATAAGTTTTATTGCATGCACTTCCTGCGTCTTTCCTTTTTTCTAAGCACTATCATGAAAAGCTAATTTTGCGTTACATTTGAAGACCCAATCTGTTTCTTCTTTTCTGTGCAGGCCAGTGAGGCGGAGGAGAATGGATCAGACAGTTTCATGCACTCCATGGACCCTCAGCTGGAGAGACAAGTGGAAACGATCAGGAACCTGGTGGATTCCTACATGGCAATTGTCAACAAAACCATCAGAGACCTCATGCCGAAGACAATCATGCACCTCATGATAAACAATGTACTTATCACACTGTGGTCAATGGAGGCAGGGAGACAGAAGGGGAAAAATAGGGAGGGAGAGAAAGAATGGAGAAAAACTGAAGGCAGCTTGGAAGGAGGAAGAGGTGGCAACAGAATGGAGTGTTCTGGGGAAGATGGTGGAAACTGATTCCCTCTTTGTGCTCATTTACAGACCAAGGACTTTATCCATTCGGAGTTGCTGGCAAACCTGTACTCCTGTGGTGACCAAAATACGCTGATGGAGGAATCAGCAGAGCAGGCCCAGCGACGTGACGAAATGCTGCGCATGTACCACGCCCTGAAAGAGGCCCTCAACATCATTGGGGACATCAACACCAGCACTATCAGCACCCCTATGCCCCCACCGGTGGACGACTCTTGGCTGCAGGTGCAGAGCGTACCATCTGGACGCAGGTACCAGAGGCTCAGGGGGAGAGCCTCACAGACCTGCCTGATGCCTCTTTAGTGGCTAGCTGGGGCCTCCTACTGAGACAGGGGAGTCCTTCTCTTCCCCTCTTCTCCCTGTGGATGAAGAGTTCTGGGTGTTTGTGTTGGGAGGCTCATAGACCTTGAAAGCTATGTAGGGCTGCTGCATCTTTAGAAAGGATGTGGAGGCTTCTAAACCCTTAGGTTGTTAGATGGGGCCTGAAGTAGCTTTGAAGGCAACCTGAAGCCTGGTGTGACCCTTGAAAGCCAAAGGGTGGTGTGTAAGGTGACACGAGACTAGAGAAGGAACACTGAAGGCAGCATACGGGGACCTGATGGTGACACAGAGGGATCTCAGGCCTGTTGTTGCAGTTGAATTCTTCCGTTTGTTTGCCAGGTCTCCTACGTCCAGCCCCACGCCACAGAGGAGAGCTCCCGCTGTTCCACCCGCCAGACCTGGGTCTCGAGGTCCAGCTCCTGGACCACCTCCTGCTGGTGGGTCCACGCTGGGTGGTGCCCCCCCCTGTGCCCTCCAGGCCAGGTGCCTCTCCTGATCCCTTTGGGCCCCCACCTCAGGTTCCTTCTCGGCCTAATCGTGCTCCTCCTGGTGTTCCCAGGTAAGTCCTGAAATGCTGCTCTGCGCAGGTGGGATGTGCCCAATTTTTGGGTAGCAGCCTTGACAGCACTCAGCCTGCCTGGGCCATAGAAGGAGAATGGAGTGCATGGTGTGGGTACAGTCTTTGGATATTTGAATTGGGTCTGTAGGCAGGAGCATTGTTGTCCACTGAGACCTCATTGTACAGATGAGGCAATGCCAAGGCACCTCTCGGGAACAGAGGGGTAGCCTCTTCTCTGCACAAACCTCTGTGCAAAGGATGGGGGAAGAGGACCTTGTACCCCAGGGCTTTATTAGAGCAATCATACCAACACCTCTACTCATAAGTAGGTGATCACCAGAAAAATCACAGGACTGGGGTGACAGTTTCCCCTTTGCGTAGGGCTCCCCAAAGTCTGAAGTTGCCCCCTTCTCCTGGCCCTGAGTTCTTCAAGGTGAGTTGGAGAGACCTTCATCTAAGCTGTTCAGATGCTTTTTGGCTAGGAGAATATTGCAATATCACTGGCAGGGAAATAGATTTTTTTTTTAGGCATTTTTGTTGCTTCTGTAATCAATTTGAACATTTTCTAGTTTAGAGGGTTCAGATCACACAGCTTTGCTTTGCCATTAGGAAACTTAATTCCTTTCCTGTTCAGTCACTTCAAACACACTTCAACATAGTAATAAGGGATTATCCCCTGTGCAGCTAAGCACGTGTTCCTGCACAGGACTTAGGAAGCAGTCTGGAACTGGGAGTGCTTTTATGTTGAGTACTTGGTCTCCCTGTGAGGAAGAGAAGGTAATTGCAGAGTAAAGAATGAACATAACCAGAAACTCCCCGGTGACGTGCCAGAGGGAATGCTTCCCTCATAGAAAATACCTCTTCTCCAGTGGGTGCTGGTGGCATGTGCCTGAAGCTTTGCCACTTTCTGTGGAAACACCCAGCCTGCCAATGGGTGGTGATGGTGTATGGCAGAGGCAGTTCAGTCTTCCTCCTCTGATAGTGCCCCAGCGCATACTTGGTGCTGCCTGTTTGAAGGAGGAAGAGTTCTCTGCTAGGCTGTATCAAGCCCAGAGATGGATGAGTCCAAAGAGATTATAGACAGGTTTCTGAGTCTGGTGTGTTCAAATGGTTTTACTTTCTTGGTGCCTCTGCCCCAGCCCTCCCTATGCACCTTGATGCAGCTCCCACAGTAACTTGTCCACACGTGCCTCAGCATTGCCCCAGGGACTGCAGTCCTGCTGGTGGCACCTATGGATGTCAGCATGCTTCTACTGTGTATTTTGGCTCTTGCTTCTTGTGACCCTGCTTTTCCACATACTGTTACTTTGTGGTTTTCTTTTTAGTATACTTATGCTTCTTTCTGTCTCCATCTTTCTTCTTTCACTCAGTTTCATTTCTTCACTCATGAAAAAATATTCTATATACCTGATCATCGTGATGGGATTCTCCAAATGGGCTGAAATGAATTGGCCTTTTTTGAAGAAATCTGTTGTAGCCTATTCTAATGGCTTTTCTGCCTTTTGTATGAGGTAGAAGGGTTTAGGGGAAGGTAAGGAACAGCACTGGAGCAGAGGAAGAAAGTGTTTCATACTTAACTGAGCAATCCCTTGCTTTAGAAAGAGAGATGGTAGGTTGGATTGCATGCTACTGACTGCCCTGATCTGGAGTTGAGAATGTAATTCCAGAAGCTGTGAAGTGATGCTCATTCTCTGATCCCCTCTCTGATTCTTCCAGTTGTTCATAGACTCCTCCGGATCCTGATACCAGCTTGTGATTTGAGTTCACTGATGAATGGAGAATTTCCAATGACAAGGGACTCTTTCTCTTCCTCTCCTGTATATAGAATAAGAATGTTCCCTGCTAGCACTTGGACTCGGGTCCTTCTGCCATGGGTGAACGAATGCCATCTCCATTGTTGCTTTTTTAATATCCATCTTTTCCCTTGCTAACCAAGCTACACTATTGTGTATGTGCGTGAGGAACAAAGCTCTTGCATATGGCATGAGTGGGCTTTGCTGTAGGAGTTGGTGTTATGTAGTGAACTGGAAGTGCATGGTGGCGGCTGGACGTACTTTGCGTGTGTATGCACACTGATGCCTGTGTAGAAGTTTGGTAGTTTGTGCCTCCAGTTTGTGTGAGCATCTGGTTTTATGGATGACGAATGTAAATATGAGTGTTGATCCACTTTTTTATAAACATAATTGTATAGACACATGCTTTCACGTATGAACACCACATGGTCCATTTTCTAGCACAGGAAGGCTTTCCTGCGTGTCATTACACTTAAAACAAGATTTACCATCTTGCTTCTGTACTTAGCATTTATTGAGTCTACTATGGAAGTCTGCATTGCCAAATACGTACTTTTGGGAGCTGAAAGTTACAATATAAGGTCCTACCTGTGTGCAATGAAGGATTGCCTTTGGACTCTATACCTACTGGCTATGCAGGAGGATTTGCTCTGGGAAAGAAAACTATGAAGATATTCCTCCAGGTATTTAGTATCTTCAATTTAAAATAGTCTGGTAAACTGTAGATGAAAGACCTTAGGGAAGCTCAAAGGAGAAATAAGAAAGTTTAAGTGAGAATGACTTAACCATTGGAAGAATCTGAAGGCATTAATGGGTTCTCTGTTCTTTGGTACATGTAAGGAAAAAGATGCAAGTGATCAGCATCACTGTAAGCATGACTTCACACAGCTTTATGACTTTATTCAGGAAGTCAGAGTAGCTGATACCATGATTTGTGACCTTCAAAATATGTCTTCACCTGCTTCTTCCCTTTTTGGGTAGCACTCAGGACTGCAATCGTTCCTGAGCTGTTGGTTTCCACTCTAGCATTGGTTGGAAGATAGGAGTTCTCAGTGAGAGACAAATCCAGCCCTCTGTGCCCAGCCAGCGGGTGCTGAGACCTAGTGATACTGCTGGTTCGGCAGGAATGAACGTCAGTCTGAAAGCGGACTTGCTGGGTGGGTGAGTGGGCAATGGCTGGTAGGTGTGTGAATAGATGGATGGCTTTCAACATGCTCCTGTGCACAAGAGGGTTCTGGATGCGTGTGAAGTTGAAGCTGTGATTGTGTGTGCAAAGTGCTGCATGGGTGAGTGCAACCCTACCCAGAAGTGCACACTCGTGCTGTGTTCTGGAGGGGGACGTACGAATGTGTGTCTGTGCAAGTGCATGTCTCTGGTCCACCTTCCTGACAGTCTGTGTGGCCTCTGCCTTGAACTGTCTGAACTGCTATGTTGATTTCATGTTGTCTTTCAGAATCACTATCAGTGACCCCTGAGGACTGGCAGCCACGGTACGTTTTGCACTCTCCCTGCAATGCATGAGTCACTGTGTCCCCATACTCCATTACTTTGCTCTGCGGCTCACCTCTGCTGCCTAGTTCTTGTATTAGTAACAGAGTCCCTTGTCCAATGAAACCACCTCTGCCAGGATCTCATAAAGGGAGGAGTCTTGAACAGAAAAACTGGCTGATCAGAGACAGAGCAGCTGTTTGAGCTGCAGGAGCTGGGAAAGCCTCTGTACCTGACTTAAGGCTATTAGAGGACTATTTCTCTGCTTCCAGATAGAGGAGGTGGGATGGGGGAATGAGCTTTGGCAACAAGGTCTAAACTCTGTGTGTCTTTAGTTTGGCTTATATCCACACTGACTGGGAGATCAGCTGAATGAACTCTGTTTTGATTTGGTTTGTTGGCTCTGTTAGGATCAAGATAGAGGCGTGGGGAGCTGTTAGTTCAGACTCCTCTTCTTATATTCTAATGTCTGGCTGGAGAAGTGCTCCCATCCTCACCGTGTCCCTAGTGTTCATAGAAGGCAGGAGGAGTTTGGGTCATTAATATCAGGACTTCCATGTCTGAGTGCAGGGTAACTCTGACATTGAATGTTCCCTGTTTATCCTTGTGTCCCATCATCACAGTTAAAAGTGAACTCCCTTTGCTCGTTCTCCACTTGACCCTTTACCTTCCAGGTTACTCTTCTGCTTCTCTTCAAACTGCCTTCTCTCCTTTGCCTTCTGCCCCTGCAAGAGGAAGGGTTTAGTGATCTGTATTCCCCACCACTCTGCCCTGAGCTCCTGCCTGTTTCCCTTTCCTATCTCTCCCTGCACTTTGCAGCATTGTACTTGTTTGGTGATGTGGCAGGGTACTGGGGCAGGCTCATGTGCTGCGCTGACCCAAGAACTCTTCCTTGTCCTGTTAATGCTGAGAGTGGGAGTGTGAAGAGGGAGATCTAGCAAATTCTCCTGATTTTTTTTTTTTTTTAAATCCGGGGAACTTCCAGCCCTTATTGCCAAAGGGGTAGAGAGAACAGAACAGGACAGGTGTGGCTTTTTTGGGCCCCTTCTCCCATTCTCTGCGGATGTTTCTTGAAGTGAAAGGTCTGACAGAGGAGTGGAGCAGCAGCAGCTTCTGTAGATTTCCTTGCCGCTGGTTGTGGCGGAGAGAACTGAGGGTGGGGAGTGTGTGCTGAAGTCCTATCTTAATAGGAATAGTGGAAGTTCAACCCCCTGTTCCAGGGCAGGGGGGTTCACAGCCCCCATCTCGCAGCAGATGGTGTTTGTTACTGCTGCATATAACTGTGGTTAGGGCTGAGAAGTGCCACGTCATGTTAAACCGATGTGGTGATTGTTCAGTGATTGACATCATCTTTGAGGACGTCATCTGTCAGCCTGCCTCACTGATGACATACTGCAGAGGTGTTGGAGCAGACAGTTTCCTCCAATACTCTGCCTACTGCAGACATCCTTGGCAGCCCGAGAAATGTGCATCTTGGTGAACAACCTCAGGAAGGAGGCTTGCTGTTGTCTGTGCCTTGTTCTGGGACTCGCTGTTATGGGGCGTTCTGTTCTTAATTTGGCACAAAGAGCACCAAGGAAATAAAAATTAAAAATCAGAACACCACCAAAAAAGCCTAAAAATCCCACCCAAAACCTTTTGCAGCCCAAGGGAATAAATGTAATGTTTTACCATCTCAGGTCCTTAGCAGCAGAACTCTCTGTTAGCCTGTTGGTTCTTAGATACATTTAGTTCAGTGTTCTGTCTGGGTATGGCTTGAAAGCCTGACTTCAAGGGGCATGACAGTCACTGTAACTGGTTTCCTCAGGCTCCTGCCAGGACTCAGGGCTTACTTCCCATGTACTAGAGACTGCCACAGGTTTCCCCAGCAGCAAAACTTCATTCCTTGTTGTCCTGACAGAGGAAAGTGACTTTCAGTAATATAAAAGGGCTTGGCTAGCAACGTAGTGAGACAGACTGAAGCAGCATTCCAGGGGTAAATGTTGCCTGAGAGACTTCTCTGTCCTTTTTTGTGCTGGGAAAGTTTTCAGCTTTTTGTAACCTTATCAGGCAGGTTCTGCAAGGGTCTGTAGAAAACCTGAGCAGAGACAAAACCTGTAACTTTAAAAGGTGGTGACAGCCTCTACCCTAAAATGCTCTGAGTGCTGAGAGAAATAAGAGTCTGCAAAAATCACAGTATACTACAAAAAAAGCAGCCCATCTACCTGAAAACATTGTGCTCCTTTCAGCCCTATTTATTCTGGTAGGGTCGAGTGGCCTCTCTTGCCAGAACACATTACATAGTCCAGTGACTTCAAGCATCCTTTTCATGTAAATCCACAGAGTCTGTTAGGACAACCTGTCCAAACTCCTGAAATGCAAAAAGCCCTTCAAGCTTCTCAAAAATTGCCTTAACACATGTGACAGTGCAACAGCATCTCAATAAAGGTTGAGCTTAAGTTTTGTAAAGGCTTTAATTCAAGTGCTGTTACTGTTCCAATGACAGTAGTAGCCATCGAATGGTTGGTATGACTGCATTTACACCATGAGCACCCTTAAAGATAATGCACAGGTTGCATGTGTCACAAAGCTGAGGTTCACAGAGTCCTCAGCTGTAACATCTAATTGCAAGTTTTGCTTCTGGGAGTTAATATTACTTCAGCATCCTTCCAAAGGTGGTTGTAATTTCCAGGTTAGCTCAATCCTACCATTACTTGCTGTACAGGAGCAGTAACTTCGCAGGCATGATGACAGTGGGGTCCTGCACTCCCTGTTGACGCTTTCAGTCAAGGAAATAACATTTGGAAATGTTCTAGTGTCTGAAGCTTTTTTAATGTATCATTTCCCAAGGCAAGGAACAAGTGGTTGTAATTGTTTTGAGATCTGAGCTTAATAGATATGGAGTAATAAATTCTGCTGAGATCTAATGAATAAGAGCGTAGAGTTGCTCTGGTTCATTTGCTAAGATGAGGGAGCTTGCCCCAACTGATAGGAGTATAGCTCCTCTGGTACCACCATGATTATAGGCTGGTGGTCAGTGCAAAATGAAGACTTCCCTGCCTCAGAAGACTGTACTGGTGCAAATATCCTCCTCTGCCTTTCTTCCCTTCCTCCCCTCAGCCGCTGTGCTGGGGGAGGGCCTTCATTTCCAGCAGTCAGGTGGTTCTCTAAAGCTTGTCAGTGTGGAATTGTTCAGGCACTAATTCTATGACACCTGGTTCTGTATGATCAGTGTAAATGTTTCCTCTCTACTTGGTCTGCATCCTGTTGGGTTTGCTCTTTGCATTTCAGGTGGTTTGGGCTTTAAAAGTACTCTGGCTTGGTACTGAACAATTAAATTACGATATGCCATCATGATACTATTCAGGTTGCAGACACTGCACGGAGCATGCTTTAAAGGAAAAACATGGATTGGACTCACTAACTTGCAGAACTTTTTTTTTCTCTTTGTAGACTTGTTAAAGCCTGTAGTCTGAGTCTGAAGTGGTCTTTTGAGTAATGAGTTGAGATACCTGGCAGGGTTGTTGTATTTTCTGGGGTTTTGTTTTTCCCCAGTCCCAAGAAGGAGAGAAGATCCTAGAACATCTAATCCATGCAGAGGGCAGACATTTAAGTTGCTGGCCCCTTACCTAGCTAAAGTACAACTAAAAGAGCTGAAAGAGTGGAGTAGCAATGGCCAAAGTTCCTTTTATTGAAGTAAGTAGAAGCTGCGTTTGCTGAGCAAGCACCAGAACTAGAGAACTGAAAGCAGCAAGCTTGCCCCCAACATCAAAGATCAGTATCAGGTATCAGAGCAGGGAATCTCAGGCTTGCAGTAGCCTCAGGGGCAGAAGGTGCTCCTCCAAACTAGCCAAGAACCTCAGACAGCAGCACGTCTCAGAGGACCCCATCCATGCTGTGTGACTGTCATGTGCTTGATACAGGAGCTCACTGTTGTCCATGCTTCTCAACTCTCATTTCAGAGCCAGTGCACTCACTGGCAATAAATCTGTGCACTTCCAAATTTCAGAGGGAAAGCAAAACTGGCTGTCCAGCAGATTGCTTTACTGGTGATCCATGCTGTGCAGAAAGGCCAGTGCGAGGCCTGATAGAAACCTGTAAGTCTCCTTTGTGGAGTTGCGCTCTGGAAGTTTGTGCCTCAAGTTTTATTCTCTTGCTGGCTCAGGTGAGGTGGAGAAGCATCTGTGATTGTGACTGCGATTGCTGTGCTAACCACAGTGTGTGTTCTCTTGTTTTTGTTTTCTGCTTTTTCACAGCAGAAGGGGCCCCGCCTCACCTACTCGACCTACCATAATCCGACCGGCTGAACCGTCCCTCTTAGATTTATAACTCGAGGCTGTAGACAGCTGGCGACGAATGCCGTGCTGGCGGCTTCCCCATTCCACCCTCCCTTCCACAGCCACAGTCACTCCTCTCATCCATCCCACATCTCTGCCTCCCACCACCCCTTCCTGGTGTGTCGTAAAACACTAGCCTAGTGATCGAGCTCTTCGTCTTCACTCGTGCGTCCTGTATTGCTTTGTAAGCTTAGAGTAGCCTTCATTCAGTGGCATGGATCCCTGAAGTACACAGGCTCCTTGGAGAGATCAGCTGCAGGGACATCCTTAAGTCCAAGTGGTGGCTGTCCATCCAGGAACTTCATCTGCCTGGTCTAGCCTGGATAAGTGTCCTGCCTGCATCAGTTAGCTGTAGCACCTAGGGCTGATCTGTAGCTATTTTCTTTTCTTGTAGTTAAGAAGACAAAAGTGTGACTTAGAAGAAAAAGTACTGTCAAAACCTGTGACACCGTTAGGAACAGATTAAATGTCCTGTGTATTAGTTTGCCTTTTGAGGTGCAAAAATTCATGTTGGGAACTGTGCAATCAACCTGATATCAAAGTGGGGCAGGGAGAGCAAGAAAGGGGGGGAACTCAATGGGTCGGCATAGTCCTGCTAGAGTGAAGTCTGAGCTAGCGCGTGCACCTCAGCGTGCAGGGCGCACATGGACCTGCTCACACCTGGCTCCCTAAAAGAACTGGGGAAATCCTGCTGGTGACGCACTGGCTCCTGCCAGCAGTTGTCTTGCATCATCATTTTTGGCTGACTTTCCTGAACCCAGCAGGGACAGGGGAATAGATACGCTGCTCCCCCCCTTGCAAACGGACAACCAAATGTTTTCAGGGAGTTCGCTGTGTAATGTTTTGTTGAAAATATTTCTGCTCTGAATAAGCACACCTTTCAGTGTTTTTTGGGTACTGTGGTGACTTCTTCCGTAGCCTTTTCTTCTTGCATGTGGATGGTACGTGTTTGGGGAAACTTGTAACCATTGTTGATTGCAACTCATCTTCTTAAGGTTTGGTTTTTTCATGCTACATGTATTAAAAAACAAAAAATCAAAAAACTTGAGAATTAAAAATATATCAACCCTGTACATCTTGGATGTCATGTCTCTACCAGAGCTAAATGAGCCACCTGCATTGCAGGCTTTCAGCCAGGCCTGCATCAGATTTAAGTTACCTTATTTCAGTGCTATTGCTCTTAATTTTTGTTGTGGATCCTCTATTGTTCTGATGTCAGTTCCTTTCTGTATTTTAACTATTGTTTTACTACTTCTCCCCTTTTTCCCTTTTCCTTTTTTCTTTGTTTTTCTTGTCTTTAACCTCCAGCCGGCCGGGTAAGGCCAGTCCCTCCCGCCCGGAGAGCCCAAAACCACCATTTGACATGTAGGCCTGCTCCCTCTGAGACTCTTTGCCTGCCTCTTAGCTGTTCTGTCCTGGAATGGTCTGAATGAATCTCACACATGGCTTGTTTTGTTTGTATTTTGTGACACACACATATCAGCTGTGATTGTAGTGAAACTGGTTTTTTTTTTTCCCAGCTGCTTAAAGGAGTTAAACAAGTATATTGTAGTAATGAGAAACATATCTTTACTATTATAAATATCTATAAATATATATATAAGATGAAAAAAATCTATATATGTCCAGGTGTTTAAAGCCATTTGTGCTTCTGTGTGGATTTTAGGAAATACTTAAGTAGGGAAAGAATATCTATATACATATATATACATACACACACACACATCCAAAAAATTAACCAAATCCCAATGTTGAGTGTTTGAGCTGATTGTTAAAATTCTCTGCAGTGTGCAGTTGGGTTATTGTATTACCCCAGACTTGTGGGTAAACTGTCTCAGTGCTGGTAGTAGCTGTGATGCAGTTTGTGATCTACCTGTCACTCTTGTTTATTGGATGAAATAAACTATCATTTCTGTATAATGAAGGTCTCCATGACTAGAATAAAACCATCTCTCTTTCTCTTGCTCTTTCTCTGGGTGATTTTCAAACTGTGTTTAATTATAACCTAATCTTTTCATCCCATAGAGCTTAAAAAGCTATACATGCAAGCAGGTGCTATCACTAATAGGGAAGGTGCAACAGATCTGCATCAACAGTGGTGCCTGGGAGCTGCAGTAGAGTGAAACAGCTTGTCAGATGTGGAAGTTGACTCCCTTTCTCCATTGTAAAGGAAAATGCACAGAGGTGCTTCAGTGACTGGACATGCAGAAGGTGGGAGCTTTGACACAAAATTGCTTGGCTCTTAAAAAGGTATTTTTGCCCTAGCTGTTTGTGGAATGCAGCAAGCAGGTCTTGAGTTGTAGTTTCTCTGTCAAGTGATGTCTTTTAGGTCTGTAGCTGAAGTACAGCCTAACTGCAGTCTAACACACACAGCCAGCTCCTACTTGGAAGTTGTTTTTAGGCTGAAGTGGGATTTCTCCCTGGTATAAACTGGGAAAACCAACCCCACTGTCTCCATGCCAGAGCAGTGAGTGCTATATCATGGATCATGGTTGCTGCATCTCACAGTGACAACTACCTTTCTCCTTAATTCCTGAACTTTGCACTGTGATCCCAACGGATCCCTGTGTGCACTACTTCTGCAGGAAGAGAGCAGGAGCCCTGGGGGTGCTGACTGAAGTCGCTGTACTAATGCCTGACCGCCCTGAGTGCTCCTGACTGCAGCTGGCTGGGGTACTTGTGGAATCTCCCTAGCACTGTAGTGAGGCTTAAGATAAAAATCTCCTTGAAGACTTTATTCATAGTAGATTCTGGTGTGGGTTGAGTGAGTAGACTAGATCTCTAGTGATTCCTTTCTCTTTGTGTTTTAGCTGTCTCTGTCTTGCGTGTTTTTATGGGTTGTAACTTCAGCTTCAACACAACCAAGGCACTAACCATCACTTGCCCTACCGTGTCTTCCCCTGCCCTCCCCACCCCCGGACCTATTCCATCTATCCCTGGTGTTATATACAGGGTTGTTCTTTAAGAATATTACATTTTGGAAGGCAAAACTATGCATTTTTTTCAAGTAAATATTAGAGGTTTATTTTCAAAACTAGAAACCTCCAATCTGCTGGTTGTCAAAGTTTAAGTATGTTCTGATGAGAATGCCAACTACCCTGCCCAGGCAAGATAAACTCCTCTGATCTACAACCAGACAATGTGTCCTCTTTCCAGCCTAACAGCTGCTTCCTGTTGTTTGCTGCTGGTGGCCTTTAAGAAGCATTTTTCTACTTTTCCTGGAACCAGAGGTGGTTCAGTTGCTGCAATTTAAAGCTATTGTGTGTCAGCTGAACAGTGGTTCCTGCTCTTAGTTCACCCTGAGTAAAGGTAGGGTCAGGGAGACACTGCTAAAGGGAACAGGGTAAAAAATGAATCTGAACCTGGGCTCTGGCTGTGAAATGCTTGCCCAGAGAAACATCTTGGGCTTGTCAGCAGTCTGGCTCCAGGAAAACATTCAGGAAAGCTAAGTGAAATAGGGCATTGATGCCAGGGCAGGTGTTCTTAATAAAGAATTCATTCTTCACTTTTTTTTTTCTGGCCAAATGTCAAGGTGATCTAGGCAAAAGAAATGCAGCTAGTCAGTGCCCATCTGAATAAGTTTATTCAGAAAGCAAATTTGTAACAGCATTAATCACCTCTGCAACAGACTGCAGACCTTCTTCACTGTTCTTGGCTCCTTCACAGTACTAGAGTAGAACACCCAATAAATATTTATTCCATTTATAATAATGCTCTGTATTAAATCACAGCCCTGCCCCCATTAGTTATGATACAGATTTATGAACAGCCTGAGCAGGCATAAACACTGCAACAGGCTTAGGCTCCTCAAGGAATATAGAGCATTTTACAGATACAGTATGTACACAAACCCAGGCTTGGGAGCCTGTGTCACTTGTGTGGTCTGTAAGTGGCACAACACTAGCACCATTCAACTGAACCGAGTTCAAAAAACAGCTTCCATCTTCCCCCGCTGGGTTCAAGGTAATGTGCTAATAGGCCTGTGTATGCTTTTTTCAGTTGTATATGGAAACATCAATATGAACCATTTAAAAAACCCACCAAAAAACTCCAACCAGCCCCCATTTTATCTGCCTGTGGTGCATTAGAAGCTCTCAGCTTGACCAACTTGGACACAGAAGAAATGAACAGTCTCTTTTTTTGTTTATGACAAACCCCAAAATTGATATTGCGTTCCTGTGCTTGCAACTCTCTCTCTCAACAGGTTAACAGGCACATGGTACATGCTGCTCCAGGTGCTAGCCCAGGCTCGTGTGCCTGGATCACACAGTGGTGATGGTCAGGTACCTTAAACCTCCCCTGGGGCTTTCCTTAAAGCTCCATTGCTGAAACTAACCCTCTTAAGAACAGGCAGCTCTTGCCCAGAGGGCAAGTTTAGTTGCAGGATACCCACATGCAGTTCACTTCACCACTTGCACACCCAAGGGATTTGCCATGGTTTGTTTTCCCTTTAGAATTAGGGGTACAGCTTCAAGGCAGAGCTGGGTGATGCCGCTATTGCTGGTGGGTGTCCCAGGAGCTTAAATGGGAGCACAGGACCTAGGATTCCACCCATCTAATGCTCTCCTTACCAAAGTGGGAGGAAAGTTAAGTGATGGAGAACTAGAACCCCTAAAGTCCAGAAATTCAAAACAAAGCATGTTTATTAAGTGGTTTCCTTTTACTTATTTCTCCCATTTTTTTAAAATAAATAAAACCTTCAGACACATACAAGTGAAACACATCATCCTTCAAAGTGCAGTTACATTTCCACCCCACTCCCAAGAATCACATAAAGCTTTGTCAAGTAACCAAAAAGATGCAGAAGGCAACCCTCGGTCCCTTCCCCTAGCAACAAGAGCAAATGCGGCTGTAGTGCTGCCCAGCTAGCCAGAAGCCTGAGCCTCTTTTGGCTGGTCAAGGCTGGTTTCAGATACAGTTGCAAGAGGCAGGCTGCAGAAGAAAGGGGGAAGTTTTAAGATACAGAGTATGAAACAAAACCTGTTCAGAGTCCAAGGAGTTCGTTACCAGAATAAGTTAGTTACTTTGGGAGCCCTGGAAGGAACTAGGCTGATTTACAGTCGTGAGTGATGGATCAGAACCGCTGCTCGGTCACTGCCAGGGCGCTGCCCACAGACTCTGGGATAAGGGATTAAGTCATTTTGCCCAAAGTCATGGAATCCCTGTTCCCTGGCCCAGGTGAAGTGCCAGCACCAGCTGCCTCCCAGAATTAGTTTGAGTCTGCCTGTACTCCGAGCACACCAAGTAACAGAGAGAAAGGGAGGATGAGGTCTGATGCTCAAATTCCATCTGTGCAATCCCTCTTTCCTGGTGTCTTTAAAGCAGGTACCTGTCCTGACCAAGGGCACTGAGCAGAGGCATGGGCACGTACAAGTCAAGTCCTTTCAGGCTCATAGAAAATTGCTGTAAATAAGCTTTAGCGCCATTTAAACTACCATGATTTTGACCTCATCGTTCTCATCAGCACGGTAGAAGAAGGGAATGCAGGGGTTTTCCAGCAGGGAGCCCAGCCTTTCCTGAGGGTTCTGGATTTCTCTGAGCAGCTGCATTATTTGCTTCGCTGTGGGGTCCTCTTGGCTTGGCTGAGCAGCTTTACTGTCAATAGGGGGGAAACCAGCCTGATGAGGGACAGCAGCCTCTTGTTCTGCTTCATCTGATAAATTCACATCTCGTAACCCTGTAAGGACACAGACAAGGCAGGCGGGTAACTCTTCCCGTTTGTGAGACACCAAGATCTCGGGTTATTCCGTTTTTACAGAACTTGTCCTGGCTGTAGCTTACCTTCTCCATCAGTAGCGTTCAGTTCAATGCGCCTCTCCGCTGGAAGTACGCTTTCATTTTGGCTTGCCAACAGCTCTGGGTTTTGAGCAGCTGCTATGTACTTGCTGTACCATTCATTTCTTTCCCTGACCAGACGCATCACTAAATCCTGCAGTTCCAGCAGTTTCACCTGCACCAAAGTAAAGGAGAGTCCATGAACCCTGCACTTCCTGGCGGCCACAAACACTGCACTACAGTTTGCAGTCCTGTCTCTGTCGCAAAATTAGCCACTTCAAAGTTAAAGCTACATTCACAACATGTGAATGTTTGGACTGCAAGTGTTCCCCAAGCCTGCCCTGCCTGGAGGAGCACTACAGAAAAGATTCCTTGCCTTCATCTCTTCCTTATCCTGAGCCAATCTGCTGATGTACTCCTCTTTCTCCTGGTGTCGCTGTTTGAGGATAGCCCTTTGACTCTGGTATAACGCAATATACTCCCCTGGAATACAAGAGAAGCATAAGAAGTAAGTGTTAGCAAGATTGGGGTACAAGCCTTATGGTGACCATAGCACTACGTGGCATGAGGATCCAGCAAATCCAGCCCTAGACTGGAGATCTAGCCTAGTTAGGCAGCAGTAGGAGACCTGAACTGCTTGGTAGTTGGAGGGCTCCGGTTCCAAAAGCTGTTGGTGACCTTCTGTTCCCCAAGTAACACATTGAGCAAGCTTTAGCTTATGCTGGTGTTGCCTAAACGTACCAATGGTGTCTGTTTCCCCAGACAGCTGTATGCAGCGATGTTCTAACTCTTCTAGCCGTTCCTTCAGATCAGCTTTCTCACGCATCAGGTCTGTGAAACGGGACTGAACACAAAAACTGGTATCAATCACCTGAACTGCTTCACATACAGACAATAACTGTGTTAAAGACCACACCCTCCATTCACATTGGTTGAGCCTAGACAACAAATCTTGCTGCCTTTACAATTTGTCTTCAGTTTGGTGCTAAAAAGGAGCAGAGAGGAGAGAGCTAGAGAAAGTGTAAAAAAGCATCTCTGCATTTTGGGAAGCAGAAGGGCCGATGAAACAAAGTGTCTTTTTAACCTTCTCATTGCTGGGACAGCACAACTCTGGTCATACTCAGCTCTAAGAGTGCAGACCATCTGCTTCATCCCAGCAGGGAGAAGATACTCAGTCTGGTTTTCAGCTATTTCTTCAGCAAAAAACCACAGGTCAGTGTTGGGCCCTCCCAGTCTTCGGGGAGTGGGTGGGAGGGGAGTTACTACTGCAAGCTTTCCTGTGCTTATTATTATGGAACATCTGCTACTTACTCCCCTACAATTTCTGTGTGCTGTAAGAGAGTCTGGATGAAAGTCTAGCTGAGCAGGGTAGCGGGGCTGAAAGAAGATTAGATCCTTTGCCTACCTGTAGTTTCTCCATGGCAGTTTTCAAAGCCTCATGAACCTCCACCGGAACAGTATCCATAGTGGAATCTGGAAGGAACGTGTAGAATTTACAGTTCCTCCTTGCACATGGTGCACTCACAAAACCCGTAGATATGTCACAGGGGGCAGCATAGCTGGCCAAGGCCCACCGCCATATTCTGACCCCAAACTGCACAAAATTTTTACCTCCGTCCAGCGTGACGTTATGTTGCTGCTCCTGCCTAAGAGCTGCTATTTGCTGCAGGAGGGTTCTGCACTGCTGCTTCTGAGCAGCCAGCTGCTGCCTCATGTCCTCTCGTTCCTTCTCCACTTGGAACATGGCAGATGTCAAGAAAGCAACCTAAGAAGAGTTCCAGAATATGCACATTAGTGCTTCTCCTGTGTGAGCACAATCAAGCGTGCATCTCAGGACAAAGACAGTAACAGCCTGCCCCATTTTATTTATGGGTATGAAACCAAAGTACTAAGTGACTACCCTGGAACTAAACAGGCAGCAACTACTGCACCTTTTCTCATTCCCAAATAGTACAAATATGCAGGTTAAATACTAGCTCTCATGGTATCTGTTTGATCGCAGTATTTTCCAATTATGACTGTACTTACAGAAAAATCTAGTAGATGTTCAACACCATTTCCAAACTGCCTTCCAAACTAAAGGGAACATCATCATTGTAATTAGAGAGCTACTCTGCCAGCTGAGTTGTCTTCATAATTAAAGCCACTGCCAGACTTCCAGCCTATCTTGCAAGGATGCTGCAGGAGTCTTGGGTTTTTGCTGCTTTGCATAAGGAACTGTTACCTTCCCTCATTACTGTGCCTCAGCTGGTCAGGATCACAGCTGATAAACAGCCTCCTCCATACACTCAGTGGAACCTCTCTGCAATTTAACCTGCCTCCTTTTCTAGACATTTGTTTAGAACTACACCCAAAGGCTTTTCCACCCATTAAGACTCACCATTTCTTCATGGCTTTCAAACTTCTCTGGAATCACAAATGAAGATTTTTGGATATCTTCGGCCATTGCTTCACTTTCAACTTCATCTACAGTAAAAGGAGGAAGGTGAACAAGGAGGTGGCGCCCCAGAGAGCCCAGCTCTACCTCCTCTCTGGAGACCAGCTGCAGCTGCTCACCCTCTAGTCGATGCAAAATCTTGCCATCCAGGTCTGCTGCTAACTGACTGACCAGGGCCTGCAGCTCTTTGTTTTCCTTAGCTACAGCTTCCAGACTTTCCTGCAAGAGAAGCAGAAGATCACTGAAACCTGCGCAAGCCAGACTGCAAACAGTAGCTACATCTTCAAGCAGTAGCACCACACACACACACACACAAAAAGAGCAGTGCTTCTGCTCCAGAGAAGTATCATTCACACCTGTATTGCACAGGATGCAATCATAGAATCATAGAACAGCCCACATTGGAAGGGACTGAGAAAGATCATCTGGTCCAACCATTCGCTTAATTAATACTTAATGTAGCTAAGCACTTTTCCACTTGTCTTTCCGCTTGCCCCTTTTTACTGTTACCTTCGTCTGCTGCAGCTCTTTCAGGTGCATTTCCACTGTCACCTTCCCCTGAACCTCCTCATGCTGTAGCCGATCCATAAGCTGTGTCTGAAGCAAGTACTGTTTGTGCAGTTCCTCCTTCTCAGCAGACAGCTGCTGGTACGCCACAGTGTACTGTTGTAAGTGGCTGTAGTACTGGTCCCGCTGCTCCTGCAGACCCCGAGCCTCCTGTGTTTTCAGTTCCAGCTAACATAACAAGATTGAACCATCACATCAAACCATTTCTGCCAGCAAAGTTGATCCGTGTGACATGATCCAAATTGTCAACGTTGCCCCACAGCCACCAACTAGGCAGGCAGCCACCATCTGCCCCCACATGCTGGTCCCCCACATCAAACAGCAGACAATGGGGGAAAGCTCCCAGCTTGATCATTACAATACCAATTTCCATCCTTCCATCAAAGTTTGGAAAGTTGCCAGTGGTTTGCATAAACCACTACATACCTGCCCTGCCATTCCACCGGCTGTTGCTTACCGTCTCTTTGAGCTCCCCCAGGTTCTCCTGCAGCTGCCCAAGCTTCTTGGCCAGCTCTTTCTTTACATGTTGCTCTGACTGTAGGGCACTTGTAACCTCCATGTTTTCATTTGTCTGCAAGACAAATACCACTGTATAAGGAAATTGTCCCAACAGACATAAACATATACTCTCAGTAAACCACGTTCATTCTGTTACAACAGGGTGCCATCCCTGGTGTTATTCTGGGCTGTAACTAAGGGCCATACATTGACTGTTCAGGGCAGTAAATAATTTACAGAAAGGTTCAGAAGATGGGAGAAGAGCAAGGAAAGAGCTGGGAGAATCGGTGCTGGGGCAGTGCCAAGAAGAGGCCTGGCACATCACGCAGCCTGTCAGCTCCAAAGCAGATGGATGGTATGAATATTCCAAACAGAGCCACAGACATTCAAAAACAAGAAGAGTTCAGAAAGGACTAAAGAAAAATGAGCGGCTAGTCCATGTGTCAGTTTGCCAGGACCCCAAAGGGGAAGCAAGCAAGAGTAAGGATTCGGCTCCAGGATGGATAAGAATGACAGCAGCAGGAAAGAAGGCTGCTAAGAACTTCTGCCTCATGAGCAAATACAGGGAACAGAAAACAGGTATCTTCAAGGTATCAACAGGAGGAACACACAGGGAAAGAAGCAGCCTGACTGCCAGGGGATAAGAGGGAAAAGGAAACTGCTCTGGACAAAGTTACTGGTTCATCTGCCAGAGCACCCGAGGGAGTAAGGAGTTAACAGGGAACCTTGTGGCACGGCAGTGTGTATCACTGAAGATGGAGCATCCACAGCCTCAGAGAACAAGATAATGCTTCTGCCTGTTTTTTACATCTGTGCTACAAAAGGATTGCCCCAGTGAGGGAAACAGTGGGAAAAGATGGACGAAACACACATACCAGTTTGACAAACCCGTTCTGCAGCTCAGCCAGCTGCTCCTTCAGCTCCCGATTTTGACTCAGTGCCCTACTGATTGTGGCCTTGTCACTCTGCATGTCCTCCAGGATCTGCTGTCTGTCCACAGACTCCTCGTTGTAGCGCTGCACAGCCTTCTCGAGCTCCAGCAGCCGCTCCTCCTGCTCCCGGTTGAGGTGGCTCAGCTGCTCGTTGTCCCGGACCTGGGCCTGGTACTGCCCGTGGAGTTCCTCCTTCTCTTGCTGCAGCCGCTGGATCTCCTCCTGCAGACTCAGCTCAGCTGCTGTGGGCCCTGGTGGTAAGGAAGGCTCAATATCCATGGGCTTAACTGCTGAGGAAATGGAATCAAAAGCAGCTCAGTCAAAGGGCTACATTGCTGTGTAACACAAATCACTATTACATACACAAAGCATACCCCAACCTATAGGGCTCTACGACCCAGAAGGTATCACCAGCTGCAGTATCTAATCCTTGCCACAGGGCATTGAGAGAATGGAGGAGCAAAACTACCCCCAGAATCAAGCACAGCATCCTGCCATGTGCTGCTAATTCCCCTGCAGCCCTAGCAAGAGCATCCTGCCTTCCCAAACTCCTGGGCCAGAGAGGCTGACAGTACAATCAGGCAGATACTAAAGACATAAACAGTCTGCTGGTCAATTAGTTGAAGTAGTTCACTTGCTGTTTGCTAGGATGAAAGGCTTCTTAGGGTCACCAGGCTTCCAGCTGCCTTCACAGCTTCAGAGCATCAGACCTACTTGCACCTCATGTGCAGAAGTTCCCACACAGCAGGGACAGAGTTAACCAGCTGGTACTCTGCAGTGTGATGCCCCACTCTGGAAGCCCTACCTGATTTGCTCAACAGCTCTGTAACATTGGCTTCCAGCTCCCGAATTTGGGCCATATGCTTCTCCTTCTCCTCTGCCATTGTGTGGACCTGCAAGGCCACGCAAGTGAAAGTTAAAACAATGTTCATAGTGCATTTACTCCTGCCAATGTCTGCAAAGGCAGCTGTAATACTGCCCCTGACGTTACCTGCTCAGAGAGCTGCTGTACCCGCTGCTGCCAAATGCTCCGCTCCTCCTTCAGTTTCTCTACGTACTGATCTCTTTCTGCCTGAAGCTGGTGAAGTGACTCTGAGAGCTGTTCAAAACAAAATAAAACACAAGGGAAATTGTATTGGCTAAGTAAGTTTGGCAGTGACTGCTTAAAGGATAAAGCTTGAAGAAACCAGTGTTAATGCAAAGCTCAGGCTGCATTCTTCTGCCACACCAGTTTCTTTACAGAAGTCAAGATTTGGATCGTATTTCATACAACCGCTTACCTGAGCAACCTGGGTTTCCAGGCTCGCCTTCTCCTCCAGTACCATCTGCAACTGCTGGTTTACATCCAGACTCCCCGTCTGATTTGAGAACTGCCAACAAAAATCCAAAAATTATGGCAAAATATTAATACCCAATTTCTCTGTAGCCTTTCCCTTGATAGTAACCTACCACGTGATCCATGTTGTAACCTTCTGTAGTTCTTTAAAATGCTCCAACTCACAGTGAAGTTCAATGAAAAAAAGGGAGATTAAAAATCTAAAAGCTTAAATTTTAGCCCTGTAAAACAGGCTGAACTGGGCAGCTCCTCCCTACCAATTTTATATTTTATCTTTTTTTTTAATTAAGAAAATGCGCTTTAATCAAATCATTTGGCTCAGAAACTCTGGATTTCCAGAGTCTGTATTATACAGCCAGTGTGCATTTCCAGAGTCTGTGTTATACAGCCAAATCAGATGGTATAAAAGCTTGTGACCTTAAAAGTTGTCAAACACGTCAGGAATTTAAGGCCAACGTCTGGAACATGTCAGTGGACTAAGGAGCAAGGCTGGTTCAGTTGAAACACAGTACTTTTCCCAGAAGAGTAGCAGTTGGCTTTACTTCAAGGGTAACTTAAGCCACTGTCTGGGGGGAAAGAAAAAAAAAAAAAGAGCAGTTCTTCCCTCACAGGCTCACTTTAACACCAAGCCTGCTCTCTGAACTGCTAACAGCTGGCTTCATGCATTCCCTTTCTAAGTGGCTGCTCCTCTTAACTTTCCCCAGCTGACCCTCAAGTTGCCATTGTCCAATTCACCACCTTCTGCTAGGATGGGTATGAACACCACCGTGACTCAGCTGGTTTCTCAATGAGACTGCACAACAACTGAGTAACCAAAATGCTGAACAGATACAAGCAGGAAAAGTCACTGTATTTTCACACTAGGTACGTTCAGTCTCCCTCTCATATTGTAACACATTCTTTTAGCAGACCAATGTCACAATGTCTTTCAATCTACTGCTCCAACTCCTTAGAACGTAGATGTTCTGTTCCTCAGAGGCCTCACTGAAAGCCTTTTACTGAGAGGATGGATGCCTTGATGCAATTTTGTGCCTTCCTTTAAAAACAAGTTAACTCTTGCCCCCCCTGTCAGAAGCAAAGTCTTACAATGATCAGTACCCTCACATCCCAGAAGTATTATGGGTACCTGCTGAATCATCAGTTCAGCCATTTCCAGTTTCTTATGCAAATCCTCCATATCCAACTTCATAGCTGAGTTCTTGGAAACCAGGGAGTGAACTTTCTCTGACAGCTCCGAATTCTGCTGCTTTATTTCCTCACTACTTTTGCTGAAACAAACAAAAAAAATTAAAGTAGCTTCACTGCATGTACTATGAGTCTGTTGATGTCATAAATTTACAACCCAGTTCTTCATAGCAGCTACAATCACAGAAACATCACATCTAGTGACTTTTGAATATCCATCCTCCCAAGTCACCACCTGTGGTCTGTGCCCTTTGTTCTGTTTCCTGACTCTACTGAGAAGAGTAGTGCTATTCTGCAGTAACAAGCAGAATGGACTTACCTTCGTTTGTACAGTTCCAGTTTCAGGTTGTCTCGCTCCTTCACTAACTCTTTATTATGCTGGAGAAAAAGGAAATTATTGATTCATCTACAGACTTTAGCCAAACAAATAAGACATTAAAAAAATACTTAATTTCACCTTTAGGAGATCAGCTAAGGTGGAAAAGGTCCTAACTTTGGCAAAATCCTCAGGACAGGTTTGCTTAGAACCTCCCGAATTTGCCAGGAATAAGTCTGCTCGATCTTTTCAAATGTGATGCTACTAACTGAACATGAGGTTACTTCTGCAAACTTCTGGATTAACGTCAATACTAAAATGTCTGTTTGATGGAAACCCTCCTGGGACAAGGTCTCAGTGAGGCTTCTGTGGTGTGGAGCTTGCAAGACTAATGAAGTAAGGTGCCAGATCTGAAGAGGGCAACTGGACCATATGATTTGCGGTCACGGAAACCTGTATGACATTTGCCTTGATCATGGAGAACACAGGGATTTACGAGGTTAACTAACAATTAACAAGGCTAATTTCTGCCTCTTCTCTAAGCAGGGACTACAGACTTTGCAGTAGTGTAGTGACAAGCAAATAAACAAAGGCAGAGCTGCTGGTTAAGCATAAACAGAGGTGACTCTTACCTTCTCTGACTGTTTTTGCTGCATAGAGATGGAGGACAAAGTACGTTCTAGCTCCGATACCCTCTGGCGAGATGAATGTAAATGAGCAGCCAGGCTTTCAGCTTCTCCTGAACAAGTCAGAGCAGAGTCAATTGAAGCTAGACCACAAACTGCTTTTTGGAACTGGCTGAACAGCACTTTCTACTTTGTCAACAAGTTCTTAAGGCAGCACAGAGCTTTGTAAATCAGTAGACCTGGCTCCACTCCTGGCTCTACAGGTGAATCACTAGCAATTCTGGGCAGTAAAGCTCTCTGTAACTACCTTCCTCACTTTTGGAGGGAGATGATGAAACTTCCTTTGCAGAACAATAGACAATATGTTGTTTGGGGTTGTTTGGTGGTGGGGGTTTTTTTCCTAATAGAATAAATTGCTCAAATTTAGTTCAGAATGAAAGACTCGGGTAAAAACGACATTAACATGACAGCTGTGTGGGAGGGAAGGCAGAGAAAAGGGAACAAAGTTTTAAAAGAATCAGAAGAAAGAAAGGAACAGTCTGGGGTAGTCCCCGGGCCCAAACAGGGATGACACGGCTTTAGTGATGCACAAAAGAGCTTCAACTGCCATGGGATCAACATGCTCCAGTTTGGGGGCAGCTATGATGATAGAAGCAGTGATGGTGCCAAGTGTCGCTCATTAGGGAGTCGGTGAGAGTTGTAGGCTGGCTGCCAGCAACTATCACGCCTGTGACTTGAAATCCACGGTTTAACCAACAGCTTAAGCTGGAGTGCTCACAATTACCTGATTTGTGCCGTGCAGCTTGTTGAGTATGTCCAAGGGCTGTCTGCAACTCAGACTTCTCAGAAACTAGAATTCCAATAGTCTGGATATGAACCTTTGGGAAAGGAAAATGAGGTCAGCACAAAATTTCTTTCCTTGTAACTGCAACATCACTGTTGCTGCAAAAGGATAATTTAGTAAAGAGCTCTTGCAGTTAAGTACAGTCTGGCTGACTGACCCTCCCAATTTTCCTGAAGGAATAGACTTGTAGCTTTTGGGATAAAGATTACGAGTGGTCAGTAATCCAGAAAACAGCAGAAGCCAGGTGATACTACTGTAATGGAGGTTCTGCCTTACCTGTAGCTGTTCCCTCAGTGCTGCTTGCTCTTTAGAAAATTTCTGTTCAAACTCCTTCTTTTCCTGTATAAACAAATGATGCCTATTCAGCACAAAAATGTAAATAGTTAACCCTTGTTTTATGTCAAACTAAAAAAAAAGCAATGATTCATTGATAGTACTTCCAGCTTCTAAATGGTACCACTATTTTTAAAGACGTAGTTCAGTCTTCCACTACTTGAACTACTTCATTATTTATCTGTCCTGGAATGGTAATGACAGCATAATATGCTAGCATAAATGTGGCAGTATTTGGAAAGCAAGCTACTGGCAAGGACTTAAACTGTAATCTCCTGCCTCCACTGCCCTCCTCCAGTACTTGAGTATTTAAATATTAGCTTTTGTCAAAATAAGAACACTACCTGCCAGGCCTAATCATGAAGTCAAAATATTCAACCTTATGCTACAAATGAAATTGAATCTCACATAAGACAAGATCACATACACCCGTGCCACAGTCCACTACGCTTTCTACTCCTCAGAGAAATAGATACCTATTTCTGTATCTATCCAAAAACAGGACACACTTTACCTTCTCCATCTGATTCACTGCTTCTTGGTTCTGCTGTTTCTACGGAAGAAAATTGATGCACCAGTATTAAGAGAAAATACTCTCATACTGCTGAAACACATTTTCACTTTAACGAAGTAGGATACATGCCAAATTAATGCAAAGAAAATTTCCATTATCCTTTCTGTAGAAGACTAGAAAGTCTGTCTCAGCTATGCAAAATAATAGATTTGGGGCTCCCCTCACTAATATACTTTATATGCCAGATATGCTTTTCATTGCTTAGCACATTACCACAGTTCTTCTCAAATACCACTCCTGAAAACCCTGCATGTTTGTATCTGAGCATCCACCAACTTCAGTTAAGCTTGCATCCCATGTATATGAAATCAATCACAGTAGTTCTGGTGTATTAGGATAATAAAAAAAAATGCTTTAAAAAACCCACGCAAACCCAAAAAACCAAACAAAACCCACAGTCTTTTCCTTAAGTGAGACCTTAGACCTTTATCCCCCTTAACAACTGCCCTTTAAGTCATGCAGAGCAACACTTATGTTGGCAGCCTTCTGCAAAAGGTGGTATGAGAGTGAGCTGAAGCCAAATGCAAAGAAAAGGGATAATTCTGTCCTAACCAGTTTCAATCTTATGGGTGAAGTATTTGGAGATTTGTTGACCATACATTGTGCATCTTTAGATATGAAGTGAAGGAGACAAAAGTGGCAGCTGTCTACGCAGGCTGCCACACCAGCTGTGCTGCTGTGTTTGCCAGTTGCTGCTGTTGTCCCCCAGTAGTTTTCTCACAGATGCCTCATAATTAACTATGTAATTAGTACTTTTTCCCCTTCCCAAAGAGTGGACATTGGCCAAGCTGTTTCTTTACTACTACTTCAATTCATTTTGAAACATGACTACAGATAGAAGAGTGATGACTTGAAGAGGTTTTGATTCTAGCAATGCCAGTGCACAACATAACCAGGAAAAGCAGAGGTAAGACCACCAATGTAGCAAAGGTCCTACACAATGCCAAGCAAGCAGAAAAACAGGCAAACAAGGCAAATCCTGGGTGGGCAGTGCACTATACCAGGTACCTCTGCAGCCCAGCTAAAAGACAAAAAGTAACAGAATGGAACAAAAATAACCAAAACCCAAAACTAAAACAAGAGGGGTCATGCAGTACACTGGGAAATGCTGAACTTTGGGAAGTGTAGTTTGAGAGAGGAACAAAATGGGGAAAAGTATTTTACACAAGAAAGGCTCTTTTCAGACTGAAATAAGTCCACTTAGCTGCATTTCTTGCAGTGTTAAAGCTGAAGGCTGAAAAGCAGCAGCGGGAATCCATGCAGGCCACAGGACAAAGCAGTTCATTCATCATGCCAAGAGAAGCTGAGGATATGATCAGAAACCAGCCCCAGGCTCTTAGACCTATTGCTCCCACTCTGCTGATATATTTAGAACAGCATCACCACCTGCAGAAAGGAGGTTTTCATACTGCTGCCAGCACCAGAATTCTGTATTTCAAGGATTCAGACCAGGACCAGAAATAGCTGTTTTATCAGGATGCTTCTCATCCAGGGAAAGCATGATGAGATCAACAGAGCACGCTTAAATGGAAACAACAAAACTCCGTTTCTTGTTCCTCAGATGAGCCAATACATTCACAAGCGGCCTTAGGCTTTGATGGTCTTCACAGGTTTTCCATACAGCCTATTTTGTTCCTTACAAAGTGCTGTGTAAGCAGCCTTCCTTGTGGCACTATGAGAGAACCCATAACCTTGCAGACACCCAGAGAGCATGGAGGAGCGGCAAAGACAATGTCAAACTGGTTGGTTGGATTGTTTCTTACCAATTCCTCTATCTTTGTAACGAGCTGTTTGTTAGTTAGATTGCTGGAATCCAGAGCTACTGCCAGCTCCTGGTAACGCGTCTGATGGGCACATGCAAACAGGAGAAAAAGGAAGGAGCAGAAAGGAGGAGGGGAGGAAAAAAGCAATAATTAAAAAAGGACAGAAAAATAAATCATTATCACAGTTTGATATAATCAAATTCTCCAAACAAAACTAAATCTATGGTTTCAACAAAAGCAGCTGGGATGTCAACATATTTTATCCATTTCTGCTGAGGCTTCATTTTGACATAACAGTGGATCAGAAATAAGAAGTGCAGTTGCATGGAAGCCAGATTATCCCCAGTCCCCAAACTGGAAACACCTCCAATACCTGCCTCCTACTGTTGACCACAGCTACCTGATTACAGCACAAGACGACACTAGACAGTGATGTATGTGAACTGTGCATTCAATTAGGTCTCATCAACACTGCTGGTAAGCACAGAGTCCCAATGAGTGATCAACAGTAGCAAATAAGAAAGAAGGAAAAAAAAATAAATGATAGACTGAGAACAACTTACTTCCATTTCCTTAATATTTGTGGAAGAAACAGCACTTTCCCCATTCACATACGACGTTGACTAGAAGTAAACCAGGCAAGTCAGTCAGTTTTATTCCCCAAGGCACCAAATCACTATTGAGTAAGAACTGACTATCATAATAATACTTCTTACAGCACTTTTCACTTCAAAGTACCACAGACAGGTACAGAAAACATACTTTTCTGGCTAAGGATAGATGCAGACTCCCCCTGTGACAAGCTGATGTGAATTATGCAGATTGACTTCAGATTCTTTTTCACTAAATCAAGAATACATCTTTCCATGAATACATGCTGTTCATTCATGCCACTCTGCTTTTCTTCCTACTGCTGAAATTTTACATTCCTAAACCAAGAGTTTTTGCTTCTCAACACTTAAATATCGTATTGTTTAGTAGGATGACTACAGAAACCTCTGAGACTGAAGAGTGTTTTCTTGAGCTGACTGCTTAAAGCTCCATATCTAACATTAAGAGAATTAACAGGACAAATGGGTCAAAATGAGGCCATACCTGAGAAACCAGGCCATTGAGTTGTTCAGACAACTGGCGGAGACTTTCTGTTGACGAGAAAGACCTGGGAACAAAGAAAAACCTTGTGATGGAAATTTCTCCCAGAGAAATCTGTCTGCCCCAATCAGAACAGCACTGGGGTTTTATTTATTAAGGTTTTATTCCACTGGGGAGGAATAAAACCTTAATTTGTTGGACGCTTTGGGATCCTGTTGCAAAGCTGTTTGATAAACAAACACAGACACTCACCTGTTCTCATCCAAAGCATTTTTATGATCCTCAGCTTCATGAATCTGTGGATTGAAACACAAAAAATTACAAGCCTGTAAAAGAAGATGGGAGTCACATTTGTGAATGTGTCACTAAGACTTGATTACATCTGGGCTCAGGTTCCACAGCACCTGTAATTACCACTTCCCAAAGAAAGATGAACTTAAAACCACCAACTCAGTCCTGGCTTACACAAAATTTCTGAGTGGTGTGAGCCCAGGATTCTTGGAATGGAGAAACTTAAGCGTTACAGGTTTTATGTTTGCTGTTACTATTTATCAGTATAATCGACACTTTGCTTTGCTGGGAAAAACTTCAACTGAATCTTTAAGTAGTGAAAGGAAACGCAGATTGATCTGACTGGAGTCCTTCTGTCTTATTAAGGGCACTTTCTACTAATGAAATAGCACAGAAGGGGAAGGAAAATAGCAGCTTTGGGAGACACAGGGGCATGTGCATGCTAGTACTCTCTCTGCTCTCACAGACAATGACTAAATGGAGAGTGGAGAATGTAGAATTTTTAACAGGACAAAATCTGAACTAGTCATGTGATATTTATGAAGATTGTCTTTTTCAGAAAACGTGGTATCACTAACCAATATTCAATGGTTCAATGGCAATATTCACGGTGATTCACAAACCTGTGTCAGCTGCATGCTCCCAGGAGCAGGCAGAACAGAACCACAACTAGGTAGACTGTTGCTGTTAGATAGCACAGGGACATCGGTAGCAAGCTGTTCAGCATTATGAGTGGCAACATCACTGTCAAAGTATGCCTGTCACAAAACACATCACAAGAATTACAGCCTTCATGCAAAATGAATGAAGACACACATGAACACATCACCTTGTGATCTGCCTGTGAAAACTAGACAAATGGGAACGATCAATCATTTAGAAACATGTGGAAAGGAATCTGTATTCTCCCCAGAGCAAACAGGTGACTACATCAACCCACAAAGAAACACTGTCCCAGACCTGTGCACTCTCAAAACCCAGTCTGAAGTACCAGTGTCCCATTATCAAACTCACTTCTTTAACATGGGGCAATAATGTCACCCAGGTCTAAGTTCACACACTAGATTTACTGCAAAGGACTTGCCAAAAAGTGAGCAAAGGCTAAGCCAGATGGTAGTCACTCTGCTTTGGAAAGCACTATCTTCAAGATGTATCCGGGGAAAACACAGATCACTGTATGCAAATTAAGATGGAAAAGAACAAGTTAGTGACTACCTGAAAACTGGGTTAGTCAAACTCAAATGCTCCCTCTTAAAACTCGGTGAAATTTGTGGCATGCCATGGACCACAAGTTTAGAAACAGGACATTTATGAGCAGGCCAAACTCAGCATGGCTGGAAGCAGGTGCCCATGGCCCTGCTGGAGCTATGAATGCCACGACTAGAAGAATCTAAATAGAAAAGAGAAGGGCAAAAAACTATTTCTGGACAGCGATGCAAGTTCTCATCCAGCCTTCGTGGGAGGATGAATAGCACGTGATGACACTTTTACCAAGCCATGGTGAACCAGACAATTGCATCTATCTTGTACAGCACCCGAAAGCCACAAAGGCCCAGAGCAATATTCTAGTGTTTTATGGCAATTTGTTTTATTTCATCATCCAGTGCCGTTAAGTCATCATTTAACAACACTACGAAACAAATGAGATGATAATCTTTCAACATTCAACCCCACCAATATATTGCAGCTCTCTGCTATTCCATCTGAAAGAGCTCCCTCTTACTTCAGTCACTTCCTTCTTGGCACTTCACAGGGAACAAGAAATCTCTCTCTTGGCATTCCTTGTTTACCTGCTCAGCACTTCATTCACGAATCAAGCAGTGAGAATACAGTAACAGTGAAGACAGATTTAATGAAAGCAATAAGCTAGAAGACTTCAGAGGGAAATAAATAGAATTTTCTCAATTTCTTTTTAGCAGGACAGATACTTGTGCTCTCAAGGAGCAATATATGTTAGGTGCTTATAGGAAAGTCAGGAATTCCCTTACTTCCTCCAGCTATAGGTTACTTCACCTTTATTGGTGCAGACACTCATCAATATAGAACATTGGATGGACAGGGGGAATACCTTCCCCAGTACATCTCAAAAATGTTTCCTTAATTTCTTCTCATCAGGACATTCTTTTTGCTCAATGCTTCAAGATGCAAAAACCAGTAACGTGCCTTAACCACAAGAACTCCTTCCTTCTTCCTCCACAATAAGAAGTTTTGAAATAAATTAAAAAAAAAAAACTCAACCCTATCTGAACAGCTGAATTTGTTGGAAACAGAAAGAGTTAAGAGCAAGACACTTATATGAAAATTATGCATTGTGAGGTTCTAATAATGTAGAATAAAAAGTTAGTAATTCTGCTCAGCTTAGCATATAGCAGGATCCATTTGCTTTTACACAAAGGCTCCTATTTTGCTGGGTTTTCTGTGTTTCACAGCCAAGAAAGCTGAAGTGGGTGAGATGGGAGGGGTCTGCCTCACATTAGACACCAATGGCAGCAGTAGCTCAGATGCTAATGATCAGCTTTTCTGCCCTATTAGCGTCAAGTGAGTTTCTGAACAGCATTTTCCTGACTCAGGATTTTTACAAGACGGCAACTGGAAAGACAAGCCTTTCTTTCATTACATATTGCAATTAAATGTTAGTTTTCAAATTATTCCTAAAACCCCAGACACAATAATCCACAAATTCTATAACAGCCAATCAGATCAAAATGTATCTCTCCATGCTAAGGAAACACAGAAAAAAAAAAAAGGGGGAAAACAAGAATGAATAGAAGTAATAAATTCTTCATTTTCAGAACAAGACTAAAACTGTAGACACAGGTTAGCCTTCTTTGCAAAACCAAATGGCATCTCAGCAGCAGCACTGGATCACACATCTTCATCTCACCCTCCAGTGTGAAACAAGTCTTTCTCTGAGATCTAACTTGCATTGAGCTTACCAGTATTAACTGAAAATAGTCCCCATGACAAGAATGAAACTTCAATCAAATTACTTGCTTTCTGATGCTAGACAGGCACATCCAGCACCCTCAAAGCTGGCAATATGTCTTCACGTCACGCAAGTTCTCCTGATACACAACCTACACATATAAGGTCCAGCTGGAGGAACTTTCTGCTGTTCACTCTGTGTGTTGGACAGAACAGCTGCTGTCTTATCACACACAAAAAAAGGAGAAAAGGGATACAAAGGCAATTCAGAGTGAACTCCATTCCATCTTGCAGGTTTCACTGCATTTATCTGGCACCTCTGGTGATTATTATAGTTATACTTTTGCTAGAGACACATGGATATGCAATAAATATAATATAATGACTTACTTTATGACAACTAAATTGAAACAATGGTAGGGAAATAAGCTACCAAACTGATGCAAGTGAAAATAAAAAGCAGAGCTTTGGTACAACAAAATTGGAAGAAAATTATGGGCTACAAAATTTTACTTCCCTGAGGTTCTATCACAATTTGAGCCTTATTTAAATAAATTGACTGTCTGAAAATAATATTTGTTTTAAAAAGCTGTTTGTTTATGTTTGCTCCTGAACACATTTCTAGTGCTTATTGGCATACTTCCTGCCCTTTCCTCTTCAGAAGCTTGGGAACATGAAGACGCTAATGCCTGTAAATGCTTGACTTCAAGTATCTGACTTCCTGCCTAAACGTATTTAAACGCATGGTTCTTGCCAGACTGTACATCACCTGTGCAAGTTTCATCGCCTGTCATAAAATGGGTTAGCTGGAATAACTAGACAGCTCGCTCAGGGCAGCTGCTTGCCTGCAGATGAGCAGAAACATGCCCTTCAGAAATGAGGCTCTAGGAAGTAAAGCAATGACACGCAGACCAGGAGAACTACAGACTACGGAAACATTAGCTTGTCCTAGTGCAATTTTCCTCAGCAGTTCAGTTAGTTTATTGCCTCACCCCAAATTCCTGGTTTTCCTCAAAGCTCAGCTGTCTCAAGGAAGACTTTTGACAAAGTTCACTTTTTCACATGTTAAGTTTGACACAAACCAGAAGGAAAACAAGCACTTACGAGCAATGGAAACGCATGGTAACAAATAGCTCCATGTTAATAAAAATGGCAACAGAATTCAAGCAACTGACAGTGGATATGTCAGGACAAGGCTCCATCCAAAAAATCGAGGTCAGTGTAAAGAGAACCCGAAGCATGCAGTAGGGAGAGCGAGTCACTGCGAGGGACACGAACACTGCCTCACCTTCCTCTTGTCCAATGAGGGTATGGCTACCCCATTGGAGCGGTTAAGGTCTGACACCAGCACCTTCAGAATGTTCTGAATCTAAAGGAGGCGAAAGAAAAGGGGAAAGAGAAACGGCTCAGAAAAGGACAGAGAGAAAATGTCAATCAAAGGTACCCAAAGAAACCAGCATCCTTCAGCTCGTTAGGAGCAAGCACCTCAAAACAGCAGCTCTGGACACACCCAGGGTTGCGCGACAGCACTGTATGATCAGACACCGCTTTGGCACATACCCTGACTCTAGCATGCACTTTCCAGTAGAAGTAGTTGCTAACTATTCTAGCACACTTCATACACTGGCAACACAGGCGTCTATGCCATTTATGCATTACACCTACCATTTCCCAACTCTAGTCATGTTGTTCAGGAAACCAAAGAATGAGGAGGTGGCAAATGATTTGGGAGAAAGAATGAGACACTCACATTCTCTGGAGGCTGCTGATCATCATTGGTGGGAGTCTCAGGTCTACTGCCCTCTTTAGTTTTGCGTTTTTTCTTGGTTCCTGCAGTTGCTCCAGGGTTATTCTTCTGCTGATATTCCTTCAGCTGTGAAAAAAAGAACAACAATCTGAAGTCCCAACAGAATATGCCTTCTATGAGCATAATGTCAAAAAAAAACCCCAACAAACTCCACTGGGTAAAAAGACAGATCAAGTGTAAGGACAAGACAGATCAAGTGTAAGGTCCCTCTGGGAGGGGGGAAAAAAATAAATAAATAAAACAAGTCCAGAGAAGCCTAAAGTAAGAACTAGTGTGATGGGTTTATGACAAGAGGCTCAGGACTTGTAAACGCTCAACTTTTGTATACAGCTAATGATGTTCTTGGAAACAATTTGATACTCCATACTGCAACTAAAAGGAGATTAAAAGAAATATTTTGGGTTTGTTTTTTTTTTTAGGGTTGTAACTAAGAGCAATAAGGAAAAATTGATAAAGGGCAATTAATCCTGACTGCAAAGTAAAAAAGCAGTAACTGATAGTAAGATCTTCCACTCTCTGAGAGATTTTAAGCGGGAAAATTACAATCCTCACAGATAACACATTAGTACAGATACTGTAATAATCTAAACCAAGGGGAGAAGCAATCTACAAATGATTTTTTAAATCATATCCATTTTGCCCAGGAAAAGCTAGTCTGATAAGCTCTAACTTGAATCCTGCTCGGTGTTCTGGCAGTTTTGTGTGTGTGTTATTGAACACCTAAGCCCCAAACCAAGTGAGTCCCAGACAGTTATGTAAATTCACCTCTTCCACCAGCCCCCTGCCGTGCCATCTCAGACAAAACGCCCCCGTCCCCCCATTGCGCCAGACACCAGGCGGGCAGGGCATGGCTGTGGCCACCCTTCGGAGTCAAGGTGGAGAAAAAAAATAAATAATAAGAAGGATCCCATTATTCGGAAAATTTCAAAATGGAAGCCTGAACTGCTCCAGGACACTTTCCCATTCGTATGACTTTGACACAGAAGCGCATCCCGCCGGGACGGACGGGGCCGAGCCGCCCCGGGGAAAAAAAATAAGGAGAAAAAAAAAATTTAAAAAAAAAAAAAAAAAAACCCAAAACAAAACAAAACGGCGGGGGGGGGGGGGGGGGGGAGGGGGGTGTTCGGACAACCAAACCAAATCGGGTAGAAGGCACAGCAGCGCAGCAGCCCAAGCCCAGCCTCTCTCCGGCCGCCTCCCGCGGGCAGGGGCGGCCGCCAGCCGGGAAGGCCCAGCCGCAGCGCCGGACACCCGGGGGCTCCCAGCAGCCTCCACCACAGCCCGGCCCGGAGCGAGCGGAGCGGCGGCGGGCAGGCCTGGCCCGCGCCCCTCGAGGGAGGCCCGGCTCGGCCGAGCTCGGCCCGGCCCGGCGGCCTCGATCTTCGCGGGGCCCGTGGAACCCGGCCATCGCTAGCCCGTCCCGTCCCGTCCAGTCCCACTCCCCGCCAGCCCCTCACCTTCTTCTTGGCCGCCGCCAGCCTGCTCTGCCTGCTGCCGTCCGCCATGTCCGCCCCGCGCCCGGGCCACGTCAGCCGCCGTGGGGAGCGGCGGAGGCGGCCGCCAGGCTCCGCCCCGGCCCGGCCTGCGCTGCCGGCGGGACGGCCCGGCCCTCCGCCGAGTCCAGCGTCCGCTCCCCTCACCGGCTCCTTCGGAGCTGTCCGCGCGGCCAGCGGGTGACACCGTGTGCTGCCCGCTCCCCTTTTGTAACGTCCAGTGCTGCCCTGCTCCTGCGTCACGACCTGTCCTCCTGCGTGACACCCTGCGCTGCCCCGCTCCTCCTGTGCGACACCCTGCGCTGCTCCGTGCTCCTCTATTGACTCAATTGCCCAGAGCAAACACTGGCTAGAAACCAGCCAGGGGAGCTGGGCAGGCTTCCCTCATCCTTCGTAGGGCACGTCCTACAAATCTACATAGCTATCTATTTTCCGTGCGTCGCTTTGATGTCTGAGCTCTGCCTTTGAACTCACGGTTAGCACAGGCGGTTTGCTGGTGTGTGATCCCATTCCCAAGTGCTTTGACCTTCCAAGCATGCTCACAGCAGAGTTTGGCTCGTGGTCAGCCCAGGGGATCAGGTACGGCTGTTGCCAGCATTTGACACAGCACAGGGACATGCTTACCTTTGCCAGCCGGGCCAGGAGAGCTGTGGGAACGCGGCTCCTTCTGTGCTAGTCCAAGAAGCTGCGCTGGGTTTGCGCGGCAAGGTTTTGGTAGCGGGAGCCGGGGCCTTTGAAGGTTACAGCCGCACACCCAGGAGCTGTGCTGGCCGGTAAGTGAGCACTTTTTCCGGCCAGGCAGGACACATGGGGCAGCCGGCGGCTCAGGCGGTGGCAGCTTTTCCCCTACAAAAA
The DNA here is from genome assembly GCF_011004875.1 of Balearica regulorum gibbericeps. Taxonomy (NCBI): domain Eukaryota; kingdom Metazoa; phylum Chordata; class Aves; order Gruiformes; family Gruidae; genus Balearica; species Balearica regulorum. Next base: position 7,035,884 of record NC_046203.1, read on the forward strand.
AGATAATTGTGTGAGTGACCCCGCAAGCCCCCAGAGCTCTCCCTGAGACCTTGTCCTGGCCACAGCCTCCAGGCTGAGGTGGCTCTGAGACATTTTTTGAAGGCACTGAGTGTCATCGCCTTGGCTGTGGTCATTGGGTTAATTACATCCTGCCCACCTAAATGCCACCCGCAGCTTCACACGGGGAAGTTTGTTCTCCAGAGCTCGGAGCTGGGCGCGGGAAGCGCGGCCGGGCCCCGTCAGGGGGAAACTACCCGTCCCGGCATGCCCCATGGCGGCGGCGCGACTACAACTCCCGGCGTGCCCTGCGGCGCAGTCCGTGCTGGTGCGGTGGGAGGCGGCAGCCCTGGCCGAGGGCGTCCCACCGAGCGCGGGCCACAGCCCGCCCCGACACCCGCCTGCCCCGCCGCGGGCTCTGCCGAGGAGGTAGGAGCCGGTTCCTCGCTGCCCCCTCTCCCTTCCCTCGCTGCGCCGCGGGCCGTGCCCCCGCTGAGGCGGCTCGGCCTGGCCTGGCCCGGCCTGGCCCGGCCCCGCCGCGGGGGCGTCGGGCCTCTGACGCGGCGCTGCTCTGCTTTGCCAGGACCCCCGGTGGTGGCCGGCGGAGCGGCACGGCCGGCTTCAAGTCGCCGGTGAGTCACCGCCCGGGCTGGGGGGAAGGTGGGCCCTGCTCGGCGGCTCTCCCCGGGAGCAGCCTCTGCCCTGTCGGGGGGCCGGGGCCTGCGGCAGCGGAGGGGGCCGGCGGCGGGCGGTGCTCCCCGGCAGCCGCTCGCATGTTTGCGATGGCTCGGCCCGGCACAGCACGGAGTGTTTTTCGTGGAGGGTGAAGCTGCTCGTTGCCTGAGTAACTGGCGACCCGCGGTTTAGCACTGCGTCGTCCTGGAGTTTTTCTTAAAACTCTTAACTGTGATGGTATTATCATTACTTTATACTGTAAATCTACAAAATGCTGTAGGATATGATATGAAGCAGGCTGATGTTACATAAACTGAAAAATATTTTACCTGAGCTTCCCCCCCCAGGAGATTTTTTTTCCCTTTTTCTCTTTTTTTTTAATCCATTGATACGGTGTATTTAATGATCGCTTCCCCGCAGCACTGTAGGATCTTATCCAGTGCTAAGTTAGTGTTAAATGTCTTCTGTGCTCTACAGATCCCATCTCCAAGGTCCTGCAAACCTAATGGAGCCAACGAAGAAGCCCTGCGGTGTGAAATCGAAGAGCTGAAGCAGAAAGACCTTGCTCTAGACCAGGAAATTGCACAATTATTGTCTGAGTATGTCCTTGGCAAGCTCAGTGTTCACTGTGATGCCTCAATTATTCTTGTTTTTAAAAGTAAACGTGGTCCAGGAATTATTGCTGTAAGCTAATCTATTATGCCATTTTTATCGTGGTGCTATACAATGTCTATTATAGTGGTGTTTTGACTTACGGGACCTGTTAAAGACAAGAGGGAATTCTTTCTGGTTTATTTGGTAAAGCAAACCAAGTTTTACTGAGATCTTGGATAAGAAGATTTTAACTTTACCCCAGAAATTGTTGAGATAATTACATGTAAATTGGGAATGAATAATTTTAACTATTGTGATAACATGTCATGTTACCAGAAGAGCTTGTTCATGTCAGAATTAAAATTGAGATCATGACTTGTATGACCTGCCAAATTTAGTCCCAGATAAAACTGTTTCCTTTTTTGTTCCATCTTGATGAATTGTTCACGTGTTTTGTGTCTGAGATGAGTGGGTTAAACCTTTGTGTTCAAGAAGCAGAACCGTTTTCCAGGCAAGCAAGTGGCCTGTAGAATAGTTTGGCATGACGGGTGCTGCGTACAGGGTAGTGCAACTGTTTTATTGTGGTTTCTTATGACACAATGTGGCAGGTGCTTATTAGCAAATGTTTTGAGATAAAATTGCTGCTTGATTTTTAAAGAGATGGAATCTCTGGATTATTTGTTGCAAAGGAGTGATATTTTCTAAGATAACATGTAGTGCATAGACTGGAAATGGTAGAACAACAAAGCTGCTTTTTTTTTTTTTTTTTTATCCTCAAGGATAAACAGACCTTCTTAATTTTTTTTCCCTAGCTACAGATTAGAGATACATATAAATTGAATTCACCACAGCCTATTCCTTTTTCTACTTGATTTTGAGAATTTGGGTGGATTGTTGGGGGGTTTTTTATAAGTCTTGATGTGGCAAAAAAACCCTCAAAATTGGGATCTGCTCATTTCTAGCTTTCATGTTTATCACTTGCAGCAGCTGTACTTGCTGCCTTCAGATTCTGCTTTAGATGTGCCAGGTTTGGGTATCACAAATATCCTTACTGTGTGCGGTTGCAAGTGGCAGCACCCACTATACAGCAGCAGCAATCCCACTGTGTCATTTTTGACCTTTCTGGTTTTATTGTTACAGAGGCTACAGCCTGGAGGAATTGGAGAAGCACATCTCTCTGCTCCATGAGTATAATGATATTAAAGATGCTGGACAGATGCTGCTAGGCAAGCTGGGTAAGGAAGGGGAAAGCTGTTGAAGAACTTTTTTAGTCAATGTTTTCCTACAGACAGAGAGAAGCTACTATGCTGTGAAGGCAGAGCTTGTTTTAGAGATTCTTCAGTTCTAGGATTGTTAGTTTGTACAAACACTGTTGTTGTTGTTTTCTTAGGATGTTTTTTAGAACTGAACATGTGAAATAATTGTCACGTACCAGTATTTTAGTCTGTGTTATGGATTACCAAAATTTGATAAGTCTTATGAATTTTTGTCAGTTTTGTTCTTCATGTGCTTAAAAAAAGTGTTGAGACAAGTGAGGAGCATAGCTACAAAACCTTAGATTAGTTTCTTAGCTATGGGAGGTTCTGTGGAATAGTTAGGGGCTACTGGGGGGAAAACACAACTTTTCTGACTGCTCTGATCTTTGTTTAATGCAAGCAATGGTATTTCTTTTCTAGCTGTTTTCCGAGGGGTTACTACAAAGCAGCTCTACCCTGAATACGATCTGGAGCTTAGCGACTAGTATTGAACCTGATGACTGCCACGTCCTGCAAAAATGACTGTTACTGGGCCTTTATGTTTTGGTGTCATATTGATTTAGAACTGACATAAGGTGGCCTCAGAAGTATGCATGCAGAATTGCAACAGAGTATGGGTTAACAGCCCTATTTCTAAGAAGCTTTGGAACATGAAAGTTGTTGAATTTGTCAACTGTTTCCTGCTTGTGGGAAAGGGATGTAGGACTTTGGATAATTTCATCTACTATCAGATCAACAGTATTTTTATTTCTTTTTGTTGGAAAGATTGTAATTCTGATTGATGTTAAGACTCTTCCAATGGAGCCTTTGCTTCTCTATAATGTCCAGGGGCTATGTGGATACTGAATGGATACAAGAAGTGAGGGCATACAAATGTGCAATGTAATAGCTGCTTTGAAAGAAAAGAAGAAACCCTCAGAAGTATGGAGGGAAGAAGGCTGAAGCTGTGGTGGTTTTGGGGTTTTGTTTTATGATCAAATCTGGATAAGTCTGGGTGTTCTGCATTTTTGTACTTGACTGCTCTGGTATCTAGAGGGTTTGTATCATTTCTGTAGTAAATAGCAAAATGTGAAGTTGTGTTTAACTGTCCAGTCTGAATAAAGCAGCTATCACATTTCTCAGTAATTCACTTTAAGAGTCTATAAAACATTGCATGAACCTGGGAACAAATTCTTAAACTATATTCTGAGACAATTACAACATCTATTATTCAAATGTTTTCTGAGGACTTGATGGAGGCAGCATGGCAGCACTACCCAGTAATGGGTAGGTGCAGAATTACCTTTACTCTCCTCTAAATGCAGAGTCACTGTGAAAGTGCGTGGTGTGCTAAACACAAAATCATGTTGAGAGCATAAATGTTTCAATGTCAGGATTGAGGGTGACTGCACAGACTAAATTTGGCTGCTTTGTGCAGTTCTAAGTGATAAAGCGCTCTGCTGACTGCAGATCCATTGTCCCTTTTTTCACTCAAGCTTGATGTCCTTCTGCCTGTTTCTACTTTGAATACCTTCCTGCCAGTAAGTTTTTCCCCCCGATCTCCAGTCAGGCGATGCTGCAGTCTGCTCATTATTTCCAAATTTCAATCAAATGAATCTGTCTTTGTAGTGCTTAGAAACCAGAACATGCTCACGAGGCTGCTGCTGAGAACAGGTAATTGTTGCTGTGCTCTTGGTTTTGGACCCGGAACAGAAATATCACTAATAAGTATCTTGTTTTGCCACAAAGGCTGTGAGGAGGGGTCTGAACAGGGGGATGGACAAAGCCCGTATCCTGTGATTCATTCAAGTAAGTCTCTGCTAATGTACAGCTGTGCTTCTCTGGAGGGTATTTACTGGGGCCATGTGAGAATGGAGACTCGTGGGCATGGTTACAGGTATACCCTGCCCACCATAAACTGCTTTGTGCCAAGTGTGGAAAACTACTGTGTTTTGGAGTAATTTTAAGGGGAGGAAAAGTCACGAGGAGGCTAGAACCAGGAAATGCTAACTTTGTTCTCAAAACCCATGTTGCTGTTTCGGCTGGCATGTTCTACATGAAAGAAGTGGTTTAGCCTGGAGTGTTCCAACCAAAATGTCCATCTAGCAATTGCACAAGTAACTGGAAATGTTTTTTGCAATGGGGAGTACGTACAGAAATTCCTTCAGTTTGCGTTAGGTGTAAGCCACGTGGAATGAAGTATACTTCATTACCAAAGTTTTTGAAGGTAATTTAAGGACTGAGAAGACCATGTTTTCTTCACTTCCTTGCAGGAGCACTGGTATTAAAACTTGCAGCTGTAGCCCTGCAAGCGTTCTGCCCAGCTCCAGAACTCACGCTTCTGTGGTGACGGGTGTACGCTTCAGTTAGCACAAGGCAGTTGTCCGTGGAAGGTGCCCTGGTCCCAGTCCCTTGTCCACAGAGGATGAACGCATGCAGAACCAACTAGCTGAGGTAAGAGCAAATTGTCCTTGGGGAGTCCCTGCGGCTCCACAGCTGGCTCGGTAACATGCCACATGGTGGCAGCTACGCTCCACTGCTGCTCTGCCGCAGAGCCGGGAAACCCAGAACAACTGAAAGATTCCAGGGTCAAAGTTAATGACTCCTGGGATGCTTCAGGACAGGACTCTGCCACTAAGGTACTTCATCACAGCCCCTCTTATTGCTCCTCCCAGAGTTACTTCTTGTACCTTAACAGCTAGCTGGAAGATAAAATATGCTGGCCTTTGTCCAAATCCAGAAGAGGAATAGAACAAATCTCTTCTACCGATTTCTAGAAGTAAATCTCCAAACACTCTAAGTGTATAGTTAGAAAAATATTGAGTCCAATAATGGTAAGTGTAACTTCAGACTTTAAATTTAGAAAGGAGTATTTTTTGCCAAGTCAGATCAATCTATAATGAGCTTACAGAGCTGTCTGCATGGAGCTGCTGCAGAACAGATACCACAGACCCCATGAACGCCCTTTGTTTCTCAGAAGAGAAAAAAAACCCCACACAGCATGGTCTTTTTATTTTAATGAGTCAGTGTACTCACGGCTCAGCACTGAGCCAAGAACCATCCTCTTCCCCTTTAGGTCACTTTCTGTTTTATTTCTTATGCATCAGTCCCTATTACAAGCCACTTTCCTGATCACACACGCCTACTCTGGATATAACCATTTCCTTGCATTGCTCTGTGTAAGCTGTGTTTTCTCCTGCACATCCCTCTCTCAGTCTGATTTTGAGCTCTTATTTGTCTGAAAGCAGGGCTAATGGAAAGAAAATAGGACAACAGAGGGAAAATAAAATCCATATACTAGATAAGTTATGCTGCCAGTTGCAAGGAACAAACAAATCCGTGCAATCAAGGGAATACAGCTCTGTAAGAGGCTGTCTGTATTTCCTGCTGCTAAACAATTTGGGGATGGGTTTTTATATCCCTTAGCAACCTAATGTTCCTGAAGTCAACAGGAATTTTGGCACAGCTAACTCCTTTTAATGAACTGTTTGCGATGCTTTAAAAAAAAATTATACAGCCTGTCACTGAAAAAAATGCCTCTCTGATTAAAGTCATCTCAAGGAAAGGGTGGAAGTGAACTGCAATTAACCTCTTTCCTTCTGCTGTCCATCATGCTGTCAGCATGTAGCTGTGTTATTGTGCTACTGAGATTGCTTGTGGACGTTCCCTCCGTAGCACGCACTCAGCTGTCTGCAGCGTGGGCCATCTCCGCAGCCATCTTAGGAAGAAGACTTTTATCCTGATGGCCTAGTGTTTTCTCTAATTCTGTTTTCACTTTAAGCTGACAGTCCCAAATTGCTTTCTGTATACTCTGCAGGTTCCACTGTGTTCTCAGGAGTGCATCATCCAGTGTGAAAACGCCGTCACGTATTCTTCGCACTTGTGTGCACACAGCAGATGATTTCAGCTCCAGACCAATCTCATGAACTATTTTTCGGAGGTACTGCTGAGTCTCATGCAGGCAATGGATTTCTAGAAGGACAGAGAGATTCCGTCAGAGGAAGCAAAGCGTTGACACAAACTCAAACCTTGTCTGTAAATCTAGACATCACTCAGTTATGCTGAAAGAACCGGTTTGATAGAAGAGACTATTTAAGATACAGCACAGATGGATTATGATTTTCTGGTATGCTGCAGTGTGTCTTAGCACCTCCCAAAGTGAATGTTTTAGAAAACAAACCCATAGATACAGGAGAGTAACGTAAAAATGTAGTTATTTCAAAGGCGATAAGAAAAGGTACCATTTTAATAAGACAAATAATTTGTGAGGAGTAGGAGAAAAGGAAAGCAAACCACGCTTTAAAAAAAAACAAAACCCAAACCAACACTGAAATGCATTACACTGAAACACTGGGATAAGAAAGACTTTTGCCCCATAGATATTCATTATGCAAATTTTCTTGCCTCAGTCTTAGATCTGAAACTGGCAGGGAAAAATGTATGAGCTAGGCGTATAGCTGGCTTGATGTACTCTAGCTTCAGTACTGTGAGAGTTCCAGATCTAACCCTAGCAAAAAAAAAATCTTTCCACGGCACTAAAGAGTTCATGTAACAAGGAGATGCTTTTGTAACTTTGGAAATTACAAATCATTAAATTTTCTTCAGGGATTACCAATTACAATTGTGTTCATACAAAGTTCTCACCAACTCATTTAGCATTAAATTGCTAATAAGAAACTGAAGTTTACTGACTTATTTGCCATAATATATACACAAATTTCCCCAGAACATTTTGTACCAGACCTACCTAGCTGGAATTCTGGAAGTGCAAACTGGAGGCATCGGATCGCTGTGATTATTGGAGGGCTTTTTCCCATGGGGCGAATCAACCCTTTGACAGCCAGCTCGTATGCCTCTTGTGTTTTCATATCAATGTTAGAATACCTGGAAAAAGAAAAAAAAGGAGCAGAGCAGACACTTAGTACATCTCTTCAATGGAATTCAAAATATCTCCACCCCCAATAAAGCAGAGCTGCAATTTTTATTCTTAAAACTGTCTTTGCATACATTTTAATGCTATATACTGTCAGTAGCATAGCACAGTTTGGGAGGGAGGTACTTGGTCATGTCTACAAGATATTTTTGTAGGTCCTAATGTAGCGAATAGGTCCTAAAATAGCTGGAGATTTCCGGATACAAGAAGGACACTTAACTGCAACCTTTCACCAGAATTCAGACCACTCAGAGTAACTTTTCTCTGTTCCTGTCTAGCACTCCAACCTTTAAAGACTTTAGATTATGGCAAACAAAATCATCTCATTTGTTTTAAAGACCAGCAAACAGCAGTCGGATCAGGTCAGCTGCATTTCCCCACTGGATACGTACATCAGCAGGGCCTTATGATTTGTTCCTTGAATGACAGCGACAATCCGTTCCAGCTTCTCCCTTGTGATATGATCTGCAAATATTAAGGTAGAAAAAGTCTCAATTATCCATCCAGAAACCGGGAAGAGACAGCAGCCTGAAACGTGCCATCAGGGTATTACGGTCCCTTTGGCAGGCAGTCACATCAAAGTGGGCTGATGAGACCCGCCGAGAGGTGGCTTTAGCAGAGTCACTTCTGGCTGTACCCAGGTAATGCACAGAGCAGCACAGCACTGGACTACAAAGGGAAGAATGATTTTCCTTAATTGAGTTCAGAAACACCAGTTTCTCTTATCAGGCATTTGAAGAGTTTCAGTCGATGGAAGCTTCTAACTGCTATCTCTAGGTACGATTTATGGAGAGATCTGGGTCCCACCCAATCCAGTAGCAACCACTGTGATCAGGACTCGTACTGGCTTTCTATATATTGCAGTTGTATTTAGCACAGGGCTGCAATGTCAGGACTGCGCGTGGCTGTATGTACAAATAAAAACTAGAAAGTGTTTAAGGTATCCTTTTTATCTTTGTGCAATTTACCAGTGATTCACCAAAGGTGAAATGCTTTGCAGTTAAAATCCTATTTGTTTGGTGTCCTGTTGGGTGTTTTAATAAACACACCAGTTAAGTTTCTTACCAAATGTTGTCTTCTCTACTAGATTCCCTGTGTCTGAGAAGTCATCAGTGGCTTTACCAAACAGCCCACCAACAGTGTAAACCTTGAAGAAGGGCAAAAGAGTGCAATTTGTCAAAGAAATACTCCAAACAATTGCATAGCAATATCCTGCCATGCAGTTGCTAGGAAGTGCAGGCTATGATAATATTGACAAGAAAACAGTAGCGTCCTCTGCTCGTACGGCCACGTGTGGATGCTCACGTGAAGGATGAAATTCTGGACCCGGAAAGTTCTCAAAAGCGTTGGTGGGTTTGAGACCCTAAAGCAGAATCGCCGTCGCAAGGACCATCCGGGGCAGGAATGAAGTGTGCCACTGCACTCGGATGTTCTGAGGCTGTTCAGAGCCATCACCTACCTTGGTCAGGTGGCAGTTGTACAGATGAGTGAGTAGCTTGTTCCCATGGCCTATGCCAAGTACTGAAACACAGAAGACAGAGAACCCGTTATTCAGCCACATGGAAAGTTACTGATGTGCATTTACATCTTTGCACACTCACGCTACTTTTCTTCCCCCCTGGACAGGGCCGTATCTCCTTAGAAGTCATGTCTGAGCAATGCAATTAAACCCCCAAATTACTGCCTGTCATTAAAACTATAAGGCTGTAACTTGGATTTTCCCAAAGCTTTCCACCTGGGTACTTTGGGGCAAATGCTTGGCAATGCTGGCCGCAGTGAAGCCAACTCAAGTGATGGAACAGAGATGGAGGGTTACGCAGCACACCACTAACGGTGTCATGGGCAGAAGTTTGGTGTCTCACAGCAAAGCGCTGTGTGCTGGGGGTAAGGGATCGCTCCTGTGTCTTGCCATTGCCACTGTCTGGTTGGCTTGAGACCTGGGGGGTGCTGCCACGTAACAGATGAGCGTCCACTCCTTTACATGGAAACCCATCACCTCGCAGCCAGCGGGACGCGGTGCCGCTCCAAGATGAGACCCACCGAAGACTCCTGAGGCCTTCATGTCCAGCCGGTGACCCGCTCCGATCTTCAGCCGCCTGAACCGCGGCCCTCGGACTGCAACGGAGACAGCGTCGGTGCCGGTCCCCTGCCCCCGCCGGGGTTCCCACCGCCCCGGGGCTCCCACCGCCCCGTCCCAGTGCCCCCCCTCCAGGCCGAAACCCCGCGGCGGCCCTTACCGAGGGGGTGGTCGGCCAGCACCGGCACCCTCGCGGCCACCAGCCCCGTCGTCCCGTCCGGGGCGGGCAGGAAGCGGACGTGCTGCCGCGGGGCGCGTCCCGGCGCCGCGTTCAGCTCTGCAAGAGAAGCGGGGAGCGGTCAGGGGGGGCCGGCAGCCCCCCCCGGGGAGGGGTTGGGGGGGTGGGGTGTCCCCGCCGCCGGCTCCGGCCCCGCTCACCGCGCAACAGCGCGGTCTCCACCGCCCCACGGACGCGGTCCCACGCCACCCCCGCCGGCTTGTACACAGCGAAGAGCCCGCCCGGCACCGCCATGCCGCGCTGCCCGCTCCGCCCCGCTCCGCCCCGCCGGGCGCTTCCGGGGCAGGCGGTGGCGGGGGGGGGGTTGTGGGTTGTGTGTGATGATGATGATGATGATGGTGATGATGCGGCGGGCGGCGGTGCGGGTGGGGGTCCCGTTGCTACGGGCGGGTCCCGGTTCCCCAGGCAAGTGCCTTCCCCGTCATCCCCGCCGCCCCCCGCGGGCAGCCCCAAGGGCGTCCGGACGGCGCCCGCCCCGTTTCCGTGCCCCGCGGGCCCTGGCGATTCGCCGGGCCGGTCCTTCACCCCCCGCTCCCCGCAGGCAGAGCCTGTCTGAGCCACACCGAGCCACGGGCCCGGGAGGGACGCAGCGAGGCGGAGGAGGAGGAGGAGGAGGAAGGGTGCTACCAGCTGTACCCCGGGCACATCCCCACCAGCCCGCTGCAGAAGGCGCTGCTGGCTGCCGGCTCGGCGTTTATGGCTCTCTATGACCCCTACAGACACGGTAAGCTGAGCTGGGGGACCTCGTTCCACCCGGGGTCCTTACTAACGCCCAACGATTCCTGCCCAGTGTCTCCAGGGACTTTATTTCTCCTTCTGTTGCATGAGACATTTTGTGATGGGCCAAGTGCAGGGCTGAGACCTGGCCCAGGGCAGGGGCTGTTGAAGAGATGAGGTGAGAAACCCCAAACACGCCCCAGCAATCTCCTCCTGACCAACTGTGATGCCACCCAGCCCCATCTCATTCCTCCTTGGTCACCCAGGCCTCACGCCTGCTCTTACATCCCTCCCTGCAGATGACACCAGGGCAGAGCAGCCCTGAGGCTGAAGATCCATTTTGGTGGGGTCTCTGCTTTGCCACAGGCTTCCTGCCTGCTCCTGGCCAAGGGGTTCATTGCCCCATTCTCTCACCTGCAAACCAGGAACAGATGGGTGTTGCAAAAACTGCTCTTGGGTCACTCTCTGGTCTCTCTTTCAGACATGGTGGCAGTCCTCGGGGAGACCACAGGCTGCCTTGCCCTGCCCAACCTGCGAGACAAGATGAAACACCACCCTGAAGGTTACCGCATCCTCCAGTGCGTCCCTCCGCATCCCTCCCTCCCTCGTGGTGTGGTTCATGGTGGGGAGGGAGACATGAGGCCAAGCACATTCCTTGGGCCCCGTGAAGGGAGAGCCATGCGCTTCCTGGCTCAAAAGCAACGTGGGCATTTTGTTAGCTCTAATCCTGTTTATTTTACTTATTTTTTTTAACGATCACAAGAACCCTGTGGCAAGTCTAAGGGCAAGAGCACAGCATTCGCTGGGCCCAGCCCTATTTCAGGCGCTGCTGTCTGTCTGTTCTGCTTCACTGCTGGAACTGACAGGTGCCAACGCAAGGAGATGCAGCAGCAGGCACAGGAGACAAATCCACGGACGTGGATGCTGAGCAGCGATGAAAACCCACCATGTCTGTGGATTTCTCCCCTGCACCTGCTGCTGCTTCTCCTTGTGTTGGAGACTTCGTCTCCGCTGGTCTGCCTCGTCCTTAGGTGCCTCTATATTTTCTTTCCTGGCTCTTGCAGCATCTCCCCAAGCTGTGAAATGAGGCCACTTCTCTTGTCTGTCTTGTTAAGACTTGATCACTTTTGCTTCCATGTCTGCAGGGACTTATCGAGCACAGCAAGGCTGAGGACCAGGAGGGACTTTATGAGTCTCTTATTAACCAAGATCTTACTGCTTATTTGCTTGCCTGCTTCCTGCTCCTTGTTACGTGTCACGCCTGCTGCTTGTGTATTGTTCGGGTTGTACCACAAAGGGGCTTGGGAAAAGCTGATTTTTGCCATATGTTTGTGCAGAGCAGCCTGATCCTGGCTCCAGACGCTGGCCCAGCAAAGCACATGGAGCACCAGGATGGGATTGAGCCCCAGAGGAACTGCCTAGGGAGAGGGGACAGCAAAGGCGCCGAGGGCTGGGGAAAGATGTGCCCAGCTGCACCTTGCCCCATGGTATTGCAGGGATTTGCAGTGGTCTGATTTGTGCACACAAGTGGTTTATTTTAATCCTCCAAACTGCTGAGGTCCCTTTGACACCAAATACAGAAGGATGCCTCTGCAGCCAGGGTGAAGCTGTTGCGAGTCCTGCTTATCTCCCTGGCACCTCCACTCCAGGAGCTGAGCAGCTCCTGGATCCACTCCAGGGCTTTTATCATGGGAAGAATTTGTCCTCTGCATGGAAAGAAAAGGCTTTTGTTTAGTTCCAGGGCTGTGGGACACCTGTTTGCCAACAACCTGGAGAGGAGACCTTTCCGTGCATAGCTGCCATGTGGCTGGTGGTGAAAGCCTGAGCAGGAGAGAAATTAAACCTGTGTTTAGAACAAATTCCCTCCTCTCTTTAGGGTTGTTCCTTTGAAGTTCTGGCTGCTTTGCAGGGATGCTAACAAGCTCTGCTCCCCCAGGTCTGGCTGTTGCTGAGGGCTGTGCCTGGCCAGCAGCCCACGTGGCAGCATTTCAGTGCAGAGGACACCAGTGTTTTACAGGGGTGCAAGATGAGCACTCTTTTATTGCCAAGGCTTCAGGTATATCCTTTAAGCAATTTGTGTCCCAGTCTCAGCGATAAAAATACAGATGTACCCCTGCAGCGAGCAGTCAGGATCCATGCAAGGAAAATGCCTGGGAAGGGCAGAGGGAGGGGATGGGGGTTTCCAGGGGCTCCTTTTCTCCAGGATCCCATGCTGTGGGTTTCACTGGGAGACTCACTGACTTGTGTTTTGCTTTCAGGGAACGGCCTTGCATCCGTCTCTCCACCTTGGACATGGCCAGGCTGCGGGGGCTGCCAGATGGCACGCTGGGCCGAGAGTACGTCCGGTTCTTGGAGGACAATGTGAGTGTGGGGTTTCACAGGGTGCATGTGACTGTAGTTGATTCCTGCGCTGGGAGCACGGATGCGCTTTAGAGGGAGATGGGAGCCACGGAGGAACCTGTGGGGAACCCTCCGGGAATGACAGGGAGTCGAGATGGGATGAGATGCTGGGTGTTGGACGATGATGGATTTGTCACCAGTGTTGCATGGCCCTTAGTTTTCATCTCTGTAAATGATACTGACCCCCATCATTGAGGGCTGGGAGATGAGCTGATGGAGGGGGCCACGTATTTCTGTTCATTAAAGAATGAGACCAGAAACTTGAGGTTTTGGAAGGGGCTGAATTGGACCTCTCTGGATTTGCAGAAGGTTTCTCCGGACACTCGGATGCCACCCAAATTTGTTGATGATGAAGAGCTGGCATACGTGATCCAGCGGTACCGGGAAGTCCACGACCTGATGCACACCCTCCTGGGCATGCCAACCAACATGCTAGGTGAGCAGCAGCAGGCTCAGAGGGCTGTGCTGCCAAACCTCACTGATGGTGCTCAGCCAAGTCTCCCAGGAATGAAGCGGGCTGGGCCAGTTGGACTCCTTGATCCTCAGCCTGGGGACATGTGTGGGGAGGTTTGCATTGTCACTGTCCTGCATGGCTAGCTCTGTGGTGACCGAGAGCCTGCGGGATGTCACCTTTCCCCAGCTGGGAGATGCTCTGCTCGAGCCCTGGGTACAGGCAGCCACTGGGTGGGTGGGTGGGTGGGTGTTTGCTGCCTGGCAGGGAGGGTGGCACCGAGGGAGGATTGTTTCACAAGCTCTGAGTGAAGGCAGAAGCGGGGGGGTTCCTGTTTGCTCCTTATCTGCGCGTCCACATGTCCTTTGCCCTCGTTTTGTGTCTGACTCAATAGCAAGTCACAAGTTGAGCCTTGCTGGTGAACCTGCAGGAACCGGCATGTCAAGTCTCCTGTGCAGGCTTTGGCTGAGACCTGGCGGCTTTTGTAAAAGGTCTGTCCCATGCTGAGAGACAGGGAGAGCCACACCGGGGATCAGGCTTTGGCAGTTGCATTGCTAAAGATCTGCAGGGAGCCAGCCTGCCCAGGAGGTGTCCCCCAAACTCGTGGAGCATCAACTGCAGAGTGCTACTCCCCGGGGGGCCCCGGGCTGTCCCTCTCCGGTGGGTGGTACACAACCGGGCTCATCCTGGCACAGGATGAGGCCACAGTCAGACTTGGGAAGCATTCCTGAGTCCTGCCGTGGAGGCAGACAGGACGGGTGCATAGCCATCCTTGGGAAGGAGCAGATCGTGCAGCCTGCGTTGCGGGACCGCGTGGCCCTGGCTGGCCCTTGCCCTGGGCACCCTGCCTGCTCACAGCCTCCCTGCTTCTTCCCAGGTGAGGTCGTGGTGAAGTGGTTTGAAGCCATCCAGACGGGTCTGCCCATGTGTGTCCTGGGAGCAGCGTTCGGCCCCGTCCGTCTCAGTGCACGGTAGGCACCGGCGCTGGTCAATGAGGAGGGAGTCTCTGCCCTGGGGATGTGCCAGCCTGGGTGATGCTTTCAGAGATCCTCTGGGGATGAAGAGGGGACACTGCTAGTTTGCTGGGGGGAATTCATACAGGAATCCCTTGTGTGACCCATCTGCTCTGCCCCCGTGGCCCAGGGAAGAGGTGACAGCGGGAGGCACAGCTTTGCCTGGTCACTGAAGCAGAACCTGATGCTTTCGTCTGCTTCCAGCACCAAATCTCCTGTGCCAGGCAGGAGGAGCAATGCGCAGGCCTGGCTGCCCTTGACCAGGCATGTGTTGAGGGCCAGCAGGACCCTTACCATGCTGGCAGCTGTTCCCTGCCCCAGCACATCTGTTTTGGTGGCCCAGCACAGTTTGGGGATTACAGAACCTGAGGTTTGGTCTTGGGTTTGCTGCCAACTGTAACCGTCCTGGCACACTGTCCTCTTCTGTGCCTCAGTTTCCCCTGTGAGATAAGTAGAAGGGATGCTAGAGGAGCGGAGGGTGGTACATGGGACACATGAGGTTGGCATCTGCCAGAGACTTGGAGAAGGAAAGCGGAAACAAAACACGGAAATCAAAACTGTCACCGTCTGTGTCTTTTGTTCCAGAAAGCTGCAGGTCCTGGCCACCGAGCTGGTTCCTTGGGCGATTCGGAGTGGGCGCAATGCCAGCTGTATCCTGAATGTTTACTACGAGCAGCGCTGGGAGCAGCCAGTGGAGTCCCTGCGGGAGGAGATCGGCATCTTCCCTCCCCCAGACATTCGAGTGTGAGAGCTCAAGGACATGGAGGGGACAGGGGATCCCTGTTGGCAGGCAGCAACCGCCCCCTGCCGCGCTCCATCTCCTCCTGCCTGGGAGCGCAGCGCGGCTCTGCTACCAGCCGCCATGGACCTGAGGGCTGAGTTTTCTCCTGCCAAGAACTGGCACCCTCCTGTTGGCAGAGGCCAAGTGGCACTTCCATGTGCCATGACAAAACTTGACCCTTTTTGGTGTTTGTGGTTTGGTGGAGGGATGTCAAGTCCCGCCATGCCTTTGCCAGCTGAGTCTGGCTGCTGGCTCTGGTACTGATGCTCCAAAATGCTGGGATGGGAGGGAACAAAGCTGGTTTAAAACACACCAGAGCAAACTTGACCTTCTGCAACTCCAGGGCTGTATAGGTAAATCCCTCCTCCCACCCTCCCCAGGAAGATCGAGTCTTAAAGTCTTGGGGCCACCCTGGACTGGAGCTAAACCAGTGATTTACAGAGCAGCCCAGAGGCAGGTTTGGTGTGTGCAACAGTGAAATCCCATCTTGTACTGGTGCCTAACTGGTCTCCTGATGGGTCATATGGGATGTGCCTCATGCCTTGGAGACCAGGCGGTGTACAACTGCACGCCCACGGGAGCAGGCAGGGAAATACCTTTGGGTATTATGCCTGCTGGATTGGCTGTTCGAGAGTCGATCTCAGGCTGCCATGTCTCCCTGTAGTCCCCTCCCATCAAAAATGCTGAAATCCATGTGATTGTGCTGGGTTTTCAATCGGAATTGTCCCCTCCTTGGGCAACGAAATGACGCGATTGTGAATAAGAGTCTGAATCCTGGGAGCACAGAAATGACAGGTGCTTGCGCTGCGTCTGGGAGTGATTGATGTCTGGGTTAATTAAACAGAGCTCCAGACTGCCAGTGGCTGGAGAGCAGAACTGTCGAATACAAGGGCAGAGAGCCAAGAGGCCAGGGGCTCTTTATCCGTGTGGGTTTGCTGTTGAACTTCTTTCTTGCTTAATAAAATCCATGGTGGAGCTTGTGGTTTGTTACCCATTTCCTTCTGCCCCATCTCCCCTTCTGAGGGGGAGATCTGATGTGAAACCTCAGCCCTTTTTGGCCCCAGTGGGTTCTGCTGTTCTTTGTCTGCAGTGGTGGGTGATGGCAGGGCATGTGTGTGGCCGCACATCCCTGGGGACCGGGGCACAAAGCAGGCTGCGAAGCTGCATCTTTCCAACTGGAATTTGGGGGCGTTGGGCAGTTGAGTGGCTCCTTGCGTGGTCGTTGCAGAAAGGCCCGGATAGAGGAAGAACGGGAGGGTGGCAAGGCTGGGGACTTTCTGATGTGATCCTGGTTCCTAGGGGAGGGAGGGGGTGCTCTGACTGGGGTCCTTCGGGGGTCGTTGGTGGTCCTGGGGAGGAGTTGTGGAGCTGGGGGACATGGCGTTGCCCCACTGTGAACTTCACTGGCCCCATCATAGTCTCCACCGGGATGCTAGAATAGACGGGCAGGAGCAGGGGCTGACGGTGTGAGCGGGCGTTGGAGTTGCTCCGTCCCAGGAGGCTGAGCAGGGGGAAAACTCTTGGTTTTTGGGCTACATTCAAGAGCAGACAGTGGGGCAGAGGGACTGGCTTCCTTCCACCTTCCCCTGACTCCCTGCTTCAACTTCTCCCTCCACCCTGCCTCCCACCAGCCAGAATTTGGGTTTTTCTCCCAAACTGGGCTCACGCCTCCCCTTGGCTTCCAGAGTTATTTCAAGCAGATAATAAAGGATGTCATATAAATACATCCTTCAACTGCCGTAAAATGCACAGAGTGGGGTTTGTCCTGTTGCAGTGGTCGAGATGAAGGAAGCGTTTGGCCCTAAAATGACCGAGAAATATGCTTTTCTGCATCAGAAACGTGTCGGAGCTTTAGGGCAGTTAAACCAAAGGGAAGCAAAGATTTGCTGCTTCCAGGAGCCACGAGCAGCAGTCAAGGAAAGGTGGGAAATAATGGTTGTGAGAGAGGGTTTTGCTGCGCTTTGGGTTATTTAGCATGGCCATACAACACTCAGGCTGCTGGTGGCGGTTGTGCCGCCTTTGCGCAGCCGCATATTGCTTGGTGAGCTGGTGCCAGCGCTACAGAAATGGCACGTAATGTAATTTTAAACTGCATCTGCTCAGCCAGATCGCGTAACGGCCACCGCAGCTCCTGTTCGCCACAGCCGCCGCTTGTTGAGTCTGATAAGGCATGCAGCGTGGTGGTGGGGGGGACGGGGGTGATTTTGGCAGGTCAGACACAAGCCATGTGAAAATGCTTTTTTTTTGGGGGGGGGACGACGACGTATTTGCTGTGGACACGTGGCAGCTTCACCACCAGTGATCCATGCCTGTGCGTGGGATAACAATGACTACAGTAGGAGGTGATGCTGCTGCTGAACCACGCACAGACCCGCTGGGATCGATACACATTTGTTAACCCCCAGGGGAACGCTGTGTCCCGGAGCTCCTTTCCCCGCCTGGGTCTGCCCCTCATTCCCGGTACCGCACCCGGCCCCACTCCGAAAATGGGGCTCCCCCCCACCGCAAGGGCAGCGGAGCTCCTGCGCGGCGGCAGCGGCCGGGGGTGGCGGCTCCCCCCGGCCCGTTGCGGTCGTGGAACCCCGAAAGCGATCGCCTGTGCCCCGGCGGCAAAATGCGACTCTGGTGGGACTCGAACCCACAACCTTTGAATGACTCCCGTCACCACGCTAGAAGTCCAATGCGCTATCCATTGCGCCACAGAGCCCTCGCTTTGCCCCGCCGCCCTCACCGCCTCTTCCCGCCGCACCGCCCCGCGCCCCGCCCCGCCCTGAGCTCCGCCGTTGCCCGGGATTGCACCCGCCGCCGCGGGGCCGGACCGGTGGCGCCGGGCGGGACTACAACTCCCGGCGGGCCGTGCTGTGCGCTCCGCCCCGTACCGCAGCGGCGGGCGGGCCCCGCTCCCGCTCCCGGCCCCGCTCCCGGTGCAGGTGGCCGGGCCGCAGCGGACGCGCCGGAGCCCGGTAAGAACGTGGAACCGTCCTCTCCTTTCGTGACCTCCCGGCGCCGCTCTGCCCAGCCGCGGCGGCCACGCTGCCTCTCAGCGGGCGGCCGGGTGGGGCCGCTGCGGCCCACGGTCTCCTCATGAGGCGCCGCGGCCCTGCGGGCGGTACCGGGGTCCCTCAGCCCCACGGTGTCTTCACTGAGGCGCTGGGACCCTGCGGGCGGTACCGGGGCCCCTCAGCCCCTCCCCGGTCTCCTCATAAGGCGCCGCGGGCCTCCTCCTCAGCGGGCTGCGCGGCTCCCCCTGCGGATATCGGCTCTTCCCGGGCGGTTCCCGGGCCTGGCCGGGGTTAAGGGAGGAGGGTCTCGGCTGCAGCTCCGGTGTGAGGCCGTGATGGGTCTCCCGGTCCTTCTGCCCCTTCAGATGGGGCTGGGGCTGTGCTGCTTGCCCTTCCTGCAGGAGATGAATCCAGCGGCCCCAGGGAAGGATGGGGTGGGTGAAACAGGGGGATGCTGACTCCCCATTTCACCCCCCTCATCCTTCTCCAGGGCCGGTGGGCTCATCCCCATCACCCTGCCCAGACCCAGGTGGGAGGGACCGGTGCCTCCCCAGCTGCTCGTGCTGGGGAGATGCCTTTGGAGATCTCCTGGCCCCTGGAGCTTTACCATTAGTGCTGGGGCTTCATGGAGCCTGGTCACCTGCTTGTCATCTCCCCTGTAACCTGCTTCCCAGGCTGGTCCCTTTCCCCAGCTCTTCTCGGGTCTCTTGTGCCCCTGGGTCATGGATCCCTGTGGTTTGCCTTCATACCCGCTGGCTGTGGAGTTACAGGCAGGTCTTAATTTTCTCTGTGCTGATGCAGCTAGACAAGACCTGAATCCTTAACAGCAGGGCTGGAGGTCTCTGGCAGTAGTGCACTGGTTATCATTTGGTAATCTCTCACTGGTTATCTCTCAGCGGGAGGCACCGGCCATGCTGGTGTGAGGCAGAGATGTGAGCAGAGGATAACAGAGGCCTGTCTGGGCCCGTCTTGCCTTCAAGTGGGAGATTAAGTGCCTTGCTGCCCACACAGAGTGTGGCTCTCCCACCACTGGCTCTGCATGTCTGTCTGTTTGATGAGAGCGTGTAATGAAGGGCCCAGGTCTTGGCTGAGGCATAGTAGTTTGATGGTGATCTAAGAGTTGCTTGTTTAACTGCAGAGAGAGGCTCCTAGGCAAAATGCAGTGGGTCCTGCCCTGCTAAAAGGCTGAGGGACTGTGTTGCGGGACCTCAGGCCTGGGAGGTGTTCTGTGGAGAGAGCTCAGATGCCATTAGCACAAGTGGGGATCTCTGGGCAGAGGTTGTGGAGGGGGGGATGTCCCCAGGCCCCCTCCCAGGAGCAGTGTCCTAGGCTCTGGTGCATTCCTGCCTGCTGCTGGTGGCACAGCTAAGAGGTGAGACAGCCTGTGTGACGTGCCAGGGCACAGCGACCACGTGGTGCTGTCTTGGCTCACAGCCTGCTAGCATCTCCTACCAAATCCACGGAGGGACCCCAGACCTGGGGGGAGCTGCATGGAGCAGAGGGAAAGCTGCAAGTGTGGCTCCCAGCCCCACTGGTTGTGGCAGAGCCCACCCAGGGCTACCAGCTTCAGAGCAGTGAATTCACCTTCAAGACGGAAAGGGAAATGACATGAATGTTTCCTTCCTCTTTGGCCTGCGTCCATGCCAGGAAGGACCAGTTTTGTCTAGGAGCCCTTGAGCTGCGGGGGTCACATCGATGTCACTTTCCTATGCCCAATGCTGCCACCTGAAAAGAGCCTTTGCTAGATTGCAGGCCCCTGTGAGTCTTGGAGTCACACCTAGGGTGTGTTTGGAATGGGGACAAACGTGCTGGTTTTGGGGGACAAGTACCAGAGACTGAGTTGTCATCTACAGGGCATGGGGCGGGAGTCCGGGCACTCCTGGCAGCAGTGACAGCCCTTGTTCTGCCCACTCCAGCCTGGCCAGGGCATGCCTGTGCCTGGCCTTGTCCCTGACCAGCTCTGGCGGTGTCTCCAGCAGAGCCAGGCCAGGAAACTGCCCGCTGACACGAAGGTTTGCAAACACGAGCAGAGCTCAAAGGACTGAGTTTCCTGTCCCTGTTCCTGTCTGAGCTGTGTCGGGGAGCATGTGAAGCTGTGCTCTCCCACTAGTCATGCTAGCCACCCCAAAGTCAGGCATGCAGGAGAGCTGGTGCTGGGTAACAGGGACACCTGGGTTATGGGGACAGAAGGATCCTTGGGGTAGGGAGGAATTTGGAGATGGGTGAGGGGCTGAGGCAGCACTGCCTGGCATCACCCTGGTGCCTGCGAAATATCTGTACAAGGTCTCCTGCCATGACTCTGCTCCCACATTCGTGAAGTGACTTTATCCGGCATCTCACGCTGCTGGGGTATGGCCATGCCCCTGGCTGGTGTGCAGGATGTGGCTCCCCAGGTAGGAATGGCCTTGCTCTCAGTTGGCACTAAGCAGTGCCATGCTGGTGGCTTAATTGGAGGCCATCTCCAAGGTCCGGTCTGTGGGAGCTCTGGGCTGCTAGGTTAAGTCCTTGCTGCCAGGAGGAGCAATGACTCAGAGACCTCATCCAGGAAATTGGGGACTACTAACGCATCCCCCGCCCATGGATTCATTATCGCCAAGTCCAGTGCGCGTGGGTTGATGGCCGTGGTTTCTCTCTCCCCAGGCCATGATGCTGCGTCTGGCTGCTTTTGCAGCACTGCTGCTGTTCTTCAGGATCAGTCTGGAGCTGTCCTGGGCCCAGGCCATCCCTGCTCTCTTCATCTTCTACCTGGGATCTGGTGGATGGGACTTCTTCCTCATATTCATCAAGACAATACGAAGGGACGTCACGTAGGTGTCTTGGCTGGGATGGCTCAACCATCCCCCCTTCCCCCTGGCCCACTGCTCTGCCCTAGTGTAGGTGTGAGCACAGCCCCCAGCTCCCTTGCACAGCCCTGGGTTTCTGCTGGTGCCCGGCCCAAGTGGAAGGAGATTTCCCTCTGCCACGCCCGGTTGGCTCCAAACTCTCGGGCAAAGTTTTCGCAGGAAAGATAGATTTCAGCTGAGCTCTGAAGTCTAGTGGCCGTCCTTGTACTTCACCCTGTCCCTAGAGCTGCTGGCATGGCACCAGGTGCCTGTGCAGGGTCGATTCTGAACTGGTACCAGGCTGTGCCAGCTCCTGGCAAGAATTTGTGGGGAGGGAGTGGTGGCATCTCTTGGAGAGCACCTGAGGCTCAAAGATGCCCCTTTGATCCGGGACATCCCTGTCTGCAGCCTTCCAAAACGTATTTCTCCCTGGCCTCCATCAGTTCCTGGCTATAAGCATCTTTGCAGATGAGCTCTGCCTATGTCCGCACTGCTCAGGGAAGCACCCAGAGCTGCTGCTGACCTAGAGTAGGGCCTGGAGCAGTGATGGGCTGTTACAGATCCTAGAAAGGTCCTCGTGCTGTGCTGGCTTTGCTGGAAGAAGTGGTTTTGCAGGGGTCACTGAGCAGCTGCCCTCTTGCTCCCCTTCCTTTGGCAGCACGGGGCTGGTCCTCTTGCGGGTGAAGTGGCAAGTATGGAGGCACGTGAGGGAGAAGAACACAATTGCCAAGATCTTCCAGAAGACCGCAAGCAAGTATCCAGAGAAGACAGCACTAATCTTCCAAGGCACGGGCGAGAGCTGGACCTTCCGGCAGCTGGATGAGTACTCCAACCAAGTGGCCAATTTCTTCTACAGCCAAGGCTTCCGCTCTGGTGACGTGGTGGCTCTTTTCATGGAGTCCCGCAATCAGTACGTGGGGCTGTGGCTCGGCTTGGCCAAGATTGGGGTGGAGACCGCCCTTGTGAATTCCCACCTGCGCATGGAGGCCTTGCTGCACTGTATCACCATCTCCAACTCCAAGGCTGTGGTTTTTGGGGTGGAGATGATGGAAGGTGAGGGGCATGTGTCAGGGGTGTGTCTAGTCTATGGATTTAGTGTTCCTTTCCTGCCCGCCACAGAGCAGGGATCCAGAAGAGAGTGGACAGTTAAATTATCCAGGAATTGGATCTTTTTTCTTTTTTTTTTTTTTTTTTGTTGCTGCCTTTGGACACTGGGCAGGATCTGGAGTTCAGTGCTGTCTGGCTCCCAAACAGTCTGGGTGTGAGGATCCTTATGCCTCTTGGGTCCATCCCCTGCATGAAGTCCTGGGCTGGGCTAGGCCTGCCCCACTGCACGGGACAAGCCTCCCCTTGCTCTCTGTGGCTTTTAGCCACATCCCTGCAGCACCTCAGCTCCAGCTCCTCGTGTGTTTCAGCCCACACCTCTGAGGTTGATACTGTCAACAGACCTCTTGGCACCAAAGAGGTTTTGGCTGGGGAGAGGTGGAGAACAGGATCTTCTAGTCCGTGAAGAGGCCTGGGCTGTGGCCCCAGCAACTGTTAATCATGGGAACGACATCCTCCTGGGATGGCTGTCAGCCCTTCCGGGACTTTGCCAAGCACAGCGGGGGTACTGCTACCTGGGGCAGTGTCTCCCTGAGGAGTGTCTGGGAGGGCAGGAGGTCTTTGTGCTGTAACGACCCTGAGTCTTTCCCCATCTCCCCTCTTTACTTTCTCAGCAATGCAAGAAGTGCAGCCCTCCCTGGAGAAATCTATCCATCTGTTCTGGTCCGGGGAAGCAAGCTCCGAGTCCGCACTTCCTGGTGCAAAACACCTGGACCCCCTCCTGCAGACAGCGCAGCGGCACCAGCCAACCCCCCCTGATAAGGGCTTTCTTGGTACGTGGTCAGCTCTTGGGACCAAAACTCACGGTGGTATTTCTGTGGATCAGCCAGTTACAACACTGGCAAGAACATCTGCTCAGAGTGCCGATGGCAGACATCTGTAGCAAGGCCTGGGGTGTTTGGGATGGGTCTTACTCTGGTGTCTGAAGCTATGTGAATACTGTGTGGAGCAGTATTTTGCGGTGCCCTCCATGTGTCCAACAGACTTGATCTGCCAGGGATGAACCCAGCATGTTCTTGGTGCTGTCGCATAAAGTTTTGGCTCCGCTGGCACAAGCAGAGTGTATAAATTTGACTTATCCCCTTCTCCTGGTTCAGCCAGCTCCTAAACTGGGTATGTGACCTTGTGTCCTCATTGCTCTCCAGATAAACTCTTCTACATCTACACCTCTGGCACAACAGGGCTGCCCAAGGCTGCCATTGTGGTGAACTGCCGGTAAGGCCGCAGGCAGGGGCTTGGGGAGGACGGGGCTGAGTTCTGCCCTGTCCTAGCACAGTGTCTCTGGCCCTGCTGCTGACGTGTCCCTTCACCCTTTTGCCCCAGGTACTTCCGCATGTCCAGCTTAGTTTTTTACGGTTTCCGCATGAGGCCCGACGATGTGATGTACGACTGCCTCCCGCTCTACCATGCTGCAGGTAACGTGTGCCATACGGAGCCCTGCATGCCAGGACTATCTCTTCCCCTCAGCCAAGCCCAGGCTGGAGGCTGATGTGGCTGGAGGCTGATGTAGCAGCAGTCTCCATGTTGAGGAGGAGCTGGCTGCTGCTGGCAGTGTCTGACTGAGACTTTCCACTTTTTCTCTGGGAGCCAAGAATCGATCTGGCTGACCTTTGGAGTGGGGAGTGTGTGGGTTATCCCAGCTCCTAGCCTGGCTTTGGAATAGCTGCACCTTATTGGTGCTCCATGTGGAAAGTCAGGGGGAAGGGGAAGCGGTGCCTGCCTGGCTGGCTGAGACATGCTGGGACATCTAGGTGCAAAGTGCTGCCCCAGATCTTGCTGCCATGCGTCTCCTCCCCAGTGCCTGCGGTCCTGGGGGCTTTGGCTAGGTGAACACCCATCTGTGGTGAGCCAGCATGTGACCTTGCCCTGCCAAGCCTTTCCTGAGCGGGCCAGGTTGGAGGTGTCTGGGGATTGAGGGCTCCCCTGGCTGCCTCTCCGCAGGGAACATCGTGGGAGTCGGGCAGTGCCTGCTGCAGGGCATGACGATTATCATCCGCAAGAAGTTCTCAGCCTCGCACTTTTGGGAGGACTGCGTGAAATACAACTGCACGGTGAGGCCATGAGGCAATGGGCCAGCCAGGGCTGGGGAGCGGAACCTGGGGATCTGTGCCGTGCTGAGGAGACCTCAGCCACTGGAAGAGAGGGAGGCCTGGACTGGTTTTGCCTGTCCATCCCAAACCACCTTCCAAGGTGGTGGGGCTGTGTCCTTCCCACCCGGGGTGGTGACTCCACATGTCCAAACCCTTCCCATGCTCCAGCATTAGCCAGGAGGTCTCGAATAGGTTTCACAGACTGGAGGAGTGGGTTAACCGGGGAGGGATAGGCACTGGACAAGCTAGGTCCTGGGTTTTACTGCAGCCTCTTTAGGGGACTTTGGGTGTGTTGTGCCATTCCTACCTGCCCTGAAGAAACCCCAAACACCCTGGGGCTTGGCGGAGGGGTTCCAGTGAATCTTTCCTCTCCATCCCTCCCAGATTGTGCAGTACATCGGGGAGATCTGCCGCTACCTGCTGAACCAGCCATACCAGGAGGTGGAGCGGCAGCACCGGGTGCGCATGGCGCTGGGCAACGGGCTGCGTGCCTCCATCTGGCAGGAGTTCATGGCCCGCTTTGGCATCGCCCAGGTGGCTGAGTTCTACGGGGCCACCGAGTGCAACTGCAGCCTGGGAAATTTCGACAACAATGTAAGGCTCCACAATCCCCCCATGTCCCAGAGGGACTACTGGCCTGGGCAGGGTTGGAAACCCAGTCAGGCTGTTTGCTCCTGATTTCTTGCTCCAAGAGGCTTGGCATGGGTTGTCATCCACCTGGAAGGATTTTAGCTGTTGTTGTGCTGTGCCAGCTCTCTGGTATCCTGGATGTGCATGGGCAGCAGGCTTGGGGTAGGAGAGATGTCCCTGCTACCCTTGGCTCTCAGCTTTTTCTGTCCTAGGTTGGGTCATGTGGCTTCAACAGCAGGATCCTACCAGGTGTGTACCCTATCGCCTTGGTACGGGTGGATGAAGACACCATGGACCTGATCCGGGGGCCGGATGGTGTCTGTATCCGCTGCAAACCAGGTGAGGGCAACCACAGGGATAAGTCTCCTCGACCCTGTGTGAATCTTTACTGATGTACTTCAAGAATTTACCTAGGTTTGAGTCTGCTCAGTTAAACCCCACCAACCTCACTAGACACCATTTTTTCTTGGGTGCGGGTGGTTGCTTCCCTTCTTCACCCCTTTTTCTCCATGCAGGGGAGCCGGGGCAGCTGGTGGGCCGCATTGTCAAGAGCAACCCCTTGCAGCACTTTGATGGCTACCTGAATCAGTCAGCCACCAACAAGAAAATTGCCAAGGACGTGTTTACAAAAGGGGATGCTGCCTATCTCACAGGTGAGGCAAACAGGGCCCTTCTGTCCACTGAGAGTGGAGGAGAAGGGTTCCTGGATGGGCGTGGGGGCTGTCCCAGGCTAATGGCACTGTCCTGAGATGCTCCAGGGTTGCTTCTAACCCCTCTGACACCTCAATTTTTGCCTATTTCTCACTTTCCTGTAGGGGATGTCCTGGTGATGGACAAATATGGCTACATGTACTTCCGGGACCGCACTGGGGACACGTTTCGCTGGAAAGGGGAGAACGTTTCCACCACAGAGGTGGAGGGGACGCTGAGCCGCATCCTCAACCTAACGGACGTGGTAGTTTATGGGGTGGAGATCCCAGGTAGCTGAGAGGGAAGAGGATAATCAGGGGAGGCAGGCGGGCCTCTGGCACTTGAATGTGACCATGTCCTGCATGTCCAGATTGACGTGTCCTTTTGCAAGAGGCTGGAACAAGGCTTCCCGTGGGCTTGCTGGGAAGAGGCCACCAGACATGTGCCTAGCAGGAACCAGAAGGTTCCTTCCCTCTCTCAAGCTTTGGTCTGGTTTGGAAGGACCCTGCGTTCTTTCTGGACAGGCTGCAAGTGCCTCGTCTGGGAGGAGGTGACCGTGACCGCAGGGTGTCGCTGGTAGCCTTAGCTGCAGGGTGGTGACACAGCTGGATGCACCAGCGCTTCAGTACAAAGTGGTATCTGTGCCAGAGGCCTTGCTAGTGCGGGGCAGAGGGAGATGATGCTATACGGACAGTGTGTCTGAGTGCTTTCCCTTCTTCTCTGCCTCTTAGGGATTGAAGGGAAGGCAGGAATGGCAGCCATTGTTGACCCGGAGAACTCCTGTGACTTGGAAGGCTTTGCTAGCGAGCTGAAAAAGGCCCTTCCGCTGTACGCACGGCCTGTGTTCCTGCGGTTCCTGCATGAAGTCTCCAAGACAAGTGAGCCGCTTCATGTGCACTTGCACTGGGCACAGAGCTGAGGAGGAGCCTGGTGGGGAGAAACCTGGTAACGGAGGCTGATCTGCAGTAGGGTCAGGATGGAGCCTCTCTGCCCCATGGAGCATCTCTGCTCCGTGGAGCCCCTAGCCAGTTCCTCTGGTGGTTTAGGGTGCAAGGCTAGGTCTGGGGCAGCACGTGTGCAGTGGGAGTGGGAGCGTGTGCAGCCGGTGACCCCTCATTCCTCCTTCTCTTCCCATTCCAGGCACTTACAAGTTCCAGAAGATGGAGCTGCGGAAGCAGGGCTTTGACCCCGCGCTGGTGAAGGACAGGTTGTACTTCCTGGACTCCAGGCAAGGCCGCTACCTGCAGCTGGACGAGGCAGCATTCAGCAGGATCCAGTCGGGACAGCAGAAGCTGTAACTGGTGGGACTCAAGCAAGACACCTCCCCAAATCCTGCTGGGGAGAGAGGGGCAAGGCAGACGCTGGGGAAGAAAAGGTTCAAGGAGCGATATAAAGGCATGCTAGAGATTTTATTTGATGAGTTTTACAGATCATGGTTTGGGGGGAACATGGGGGACTGAGGGGAGGGAGATGGTTACATACCAAAGCATAGACTCATTATGGCTTTATTTTCTACTTGGTACAGCGGTGGTGGTCCTGTGCCACAGGAGGGGCAGTGCCCTGGCCAGTTGAGTAGGGATGGGGTGCCCCTGCCATTCCACTTTGCTTTTCCTGTCTTTCCCTCCCTTTTCCTGCCTGCAGCAACCCTTCCTTGTGAAGGCCATGAAGGGACCAGTGCTGGGCTCTTTCCCCACTCCTCCACCAAGAAGCCAGCTCCTCCTTGGCACAGGGCCCCTGCTGGCAGAGGGAAGCTGGGTGCCAGGCGCAGGCCCTGCCCCCTGCATGGACCGCTGGTGTTGTGTTTCTGCTGTGAATCAGGGGAGCAGGGTAGTGCTGGGCTCAGGAGAGGGACAGGGACGTGTTTCTGCCATGCCTTGCTCTCTCCTGGGGATGACATTTCTATTTTTCACAATCACACGCACATTATATTATATTTTATATATATATATTATACACGCTGACTTTTTTTTTTCAATCTTAATTTATTGTCTGTACTTCTGAACGTGTCCTGGGTTTGTGCAGTAGGTGGAGGAGCAGCCCAGACCTGTCCTCTCTCGGAGAGCCCTTTCTCTCGCAGGGAGATGGGACGCTCGTCTGGGACTGATTCTCCTCTTCCAGCGTGGGTGCAGCTGTGTATGTCCTTGTGGCCTTGCTCCATGGTGAAGGACATGAGCAAACTCCGCTGTCTTGTGGACACTTCTCTGGGTCTCTTACTTCTACATTTTGTGGATGCAGCCTTGTTTTATGCACCTTCTTCCTTGCAGAAAGCAGGTGGTAGAGTGGGAATGATGCTCTCAGGGCTTTCCTGCTGCAATGTCTGTGCCCTGAACATGGGAGGCAACTTGCCTAGGGGAGAGAAAGTCCTCAGGAGGATGGTCTCTGTGAGAGCCTAACTTCACATGCTCTGCATCTCTTCCCACAAGAGCGCTCCCTGTCTCCACTGCAGCAGACAGGCCCTGAACTGAAATGTCCATGTTAAACACCTGACTTGTGCTATGTGAATTCCCTGCGATGTGTCTGATGTGAAACAGCCTTAGCAGCGATGTCTGATTCCAGTCCTTGGAGACCATGCAGAAACATCTGTTCCAGAGAAAACTCTGGATTGGGGGTTCTTCTTCTTTTTTTATGATTTGTTTTTATGCTTTTAGCAGGGTTACTCCTTAAAAATGACATCTGTCTTTTGTGAGGGCAGGGTGTGTCTGCTCTTCTAGCTGTGCTTCCACACCAACGTACCTGCCTGCCCCAGTCTTTCCTGTCCTTACAATTAAATGCGAGTATGGGCTATGCTGGAGTTTCCTACCTGTTCCTTGCGCAGTCCTGCTGTGTGTGGGGAGGCAGGGGAATGTGCCAGTTTGGGAAATGGGAACTGCCACTCCAGAGCATGACCTCCCCATGCGGACTTCAGCTCATCTCGGAGCAGGGGGAAGCAAGCCCCTTGCTGCTGGGTTTGATGACTCTGAAAACAACCTCTTGATGAGACCCTCCCCTGGCCCTTCCACCAAATCCCCACTCCCCCTTTCTCCTGGTCCTGTTCTCAGTGTTGCCATCCCAGTTGGTCCTGGCCCAGTTCTTCCTGTTTACCCTGGCACGTCTGGCTCCTCCACTCCTCTCCTGTTGCCTCTTTCCTCTTCCTGCTGCTTCCTCTCTCCATGTTTGGCCGTGCTTAACCTCCCAGCTCATTTCTGCCCTTGCAGACCTGTTTTTTGGTACCCATTCCCCTTCCCTTACTGCCAGAACCGTCTTTTAGACCCTCTGCATCCAACCTTGGGAATAGGAGAAACCAGCTCCTCCTTGGTATGCAGGTACCAGGGAGAAATGCCTTGCATGAGCCTGGGTGGGGTGTGTTGCCTGGCAAGATGCACCATGGGAAAAGTGCTGGAAATTTGCATCATTATGTACCAGATGCACCTTCAGGCATGCTCAAATTGATGGCTTCTCCAGCATCTCAAACTAGAATTAAAGCTTTTAGCTTATTCAATCCCCTGGACGCAGTGACTCTAGGCAAGGCCCAGCTCGGAGCTGCAGCTGGCCCTCTCTGCAACCAGCTCTAGGTGGGGCCAGGTGAGGACGGGGGGGGGGAGCATGGGGTGGCAGAGCAGCGTGGTCCGACACTGCTTCTGGGGCAGCCTCTGTCCCAAAGCACCCCCCCCAGCTTGGTGGAAGACAGGCCTTGTCCCCACAGCCCTGCAGTGCCTGTGGAGTTCAGCCTTCAAACAAGGTGGCTTTGCTTGCGGGGGTCATATTTAGGGCCCTGGGGATGTCCCGTGGCCTCAGGGGGCTGGTGCAGGGTATGCAGCAATGGCTGCTGCCTCTGCAGATGCTCCGGTCCCACTTTCGGACACTGTTCCTCTCACAGCCACCGGTGGAGGGCAGGCTGGGCTTGGCAAACATCTCACCTCAGGGGGGACCTATTTAGGGGCTCCCCTGGGGTCTTGCAGCCCCCCCCAGGGGGCTCAGAGCCCTGGCAAGCAGTGGGGGGCACTGGGAGCAGGAGGGGTTAACCCACGGAGGGGACAGGTCAGACCCTGTCTGAGGTGGAGAGGAAATTTCAGGTACAGACCAGTGTGAGGCCAGTGGCATTCCCAGGCACTGGCATTCCCCTCTGCTCGGGAGGTGCCTGGCAGGGACTTCGGCAGCACCAAGGTCACCTCGTTGTGCCAGACGGGTGGTGGGCAGCAACCTGAACCACCCGACCTCACCCAGCCCTCTGCTAACGGGAACTGGTGAAGGGTTGACCCCCCCAAAGTCAGCCGTGGGGGCTGTTGTCTGAAGATGGATGGTTTGAAGGATACGGGAGTGCTGCTCTCCTTTCCTGGAAGAGATGGCTGTGCTGCCCTGCACACAACGCTGCTCTGAAAGAAGAGGGGCTGAAGGGCAAGGCTCAGCGCTGTGTTTCTGTCTGTGTGAGAGCAGGTTAGGTTAAAAAAGCCAAGCGAATTCTGCATTCAGGGCACTCACTGCCTGTTAAACACAGATGCAAATAGCTTTGGAAGCTTGTGGAAGTATGGCTGTTATTTATTTGCAAGTAAGCCCATCCAAGTGGAGACCAGCTTGTATTGTTGAGTTTTGGAGATGGATGGGGATTATAGGCACAGCTGAGGCCTGTGCAAGGAGCAGGATTTAGTCCTTGCTGGTGCTGACACAACCGAGGGGCTGGGACCTGGCCAGAGCACAGCAGGGAGCTCATCCTGCGCACTGCATTCCCGGCCGGCTGCGAGGGGGAGGAAGGTCATAGTTGCAGGGTGTGGGCAAGAGGAGCAGGATGGGGGCCCCCTCGAGGTGAGAGCTCCTGTTCTGGGGAGATGGGGGTGCTGAATGACTGGGAAACAGCTCGGCAAACAACACGGGGGGCTCTGATACACAGGCCTTTGGCAGAGGGCACCTGCAGAGCTCAGCGGCACCGATCGAGCGTGGTGCTGTGCCAAAGGGCTGGGGCACGCACGTACCACATACACGCCTCTGTGCTGGGATTTCCCAGGGAGAAGGGAGCCCCATGAAGGTGTAACTGTGAGTTACTCTGTAAGGAGCCACCCTGCCTGGTGATGCTGACAGCGCTGTGGCATTGCGAGGGTTAAAAGTACCATCTCTGGTCCCCGCTGGAGATCTGGTGGCTGGGGACAAGTCCCCATTTGGGCTGTGTTTGTCCTTACTGAGGAGGGTTGTGTCGCACTTGGCAATGCTTCGAGACTCCCTGCAAAACCCAGCTACACCAATTAGAGTTTTTCCGCTGGCTGTCAGCTTTGGG
This sequence comes from Balearica regulorum gibbericeps, assembly GCF_011004875.1. Taxonomy (NCBI): domain Eukaryota; kingdom Metazoa; phylum Chordata; class Aves; order Gruiformes; family Gruidae; genus Balearica; species Balearica regulorum. The sequence goes on from NC_046203.1 coordinate 7,066,578, forward strand.
TTGAAATCCTGGGGCCTTTTTAAAGTTCCAGCTCCTCCAGAAAAATGAAGCCTAGTGCAAGCGTCCCTGAAGCTCTCAGCCCAGGAGTACAAGTGCAAGTGTGGTACTGAGCCCCGGATCAATGCAGGGACAAAACACTTCCAACAGAGAGGTGTTTGGAAAGAAGCAGCCAGTGCTTAATCATAGTCTGATTTTTTTTTTATTCTATTTTTATTTGTGCAATTTTAAGGAAAAGTTAATTGAATCCTTTTTGTATGATCAGAGACACCTTGCAAAACTTCTCTCTCTCCTTTGATCAATAAGCTAAAGTCTGGCTCAACAGCTGCATATAGATAAAAGTACAATATATAAAGTATGAGGTATTACTCTTTTTTAATTAAAATACTTTAAAAGCTGTTTGCATGAGGTTAAGAAAACATTAAAATCCTTTCCTGGGTTATTATTAGCCTATTAATTTAAGCAAAGCCAAAGAGCTTTACAAACCAAATGTACTTTTCACCATGGAGATGGCTGCTTCTCCCAGACCCTGCATCCTCGACAGTGACAATAATATTAAGAAAAATAATGCTGTGACTTTCTCTCTGATCAGCATCTCTTTCTACCTCTAGGTCCAACTCAGCCAGGTCAAGCTTGCTGTGCAAAATTGGAGAGTTTTTTGCCTAAATGCAGGCAGGGGCTTTGCAAGCTGCTCAGGACCTTTCTGGGTGAAATTAATTTCTGCTGCTGGAAAAGTCTGTGATAATCTTTAACACTGCATCTCTCCAGCCTCCTCCTGCCACTCTTGACATGCTGGAGTCTTCCCAAACAATGACAGCTGCCCTCTCCTCCGCACGCTGGCGAGCTAGCTTTGCCTTTAAGCAGTGACAGGGAAATATTCTGTACTAAATAGGGGCCTATCCTTTGGTGCAGTCTTTAGAAATGGAAATACGCGATTCCCCTGAGTAGTTCCAGTGTGACCAGGAGCAGGGCCAGGGATGGCTTCTCCCTCTCAGTTTGAAGGGGCTGAGTTGCAGGAGATTCCACTAAAATGATGGTCCGTGGAAAACGCCTGTGTCTCGTCATCCTTCGTGCGGAGGAAAGGGATGGCAGCTTTCCTCCTTAAAGCAGAAAGGCCTCACTAGGGAGGCAAATGTCGTCAGGGCTGTTTGCTGCTTAGCTCCTGAACAGCACGGGATGGCTGGGCTGTGCAGCAGGGTGAGGCTGGGGGAGCAGGGGACAGGTCCTGCTCTGCTCTTTTTGAGCCTGGCCCATTTCAGTGGCAAATCCAGCCTTCCAAAATAACCCAGGGTTTGACCCTCTTTTCTCCTGGTTAATTAAAAATCCTGCCTGTAGACACAAATGATACCAGTCCAGGCTCTGGGAGAGTGTTGGGCAGTTGGAGTTGTGCAGTACAGGGTGGCAACCTCGGGAATCACAGGTGATGGTGACTCTGAGGCCAGGACATCCCCCTGCTCGGGAGGGCATCGTTGCTCAGATCTCCCCAGATCCCTCACCAAACGATCCCAGGCTTGTGAAGTGGGATACGACCCCTGCTATGCAACATCCCCCTCCTCGATATGGCCCTGCCTTCCTCTAGCCCTGTCCTCGAGGGTGCTGAGCAGCCCTCCCCAGGGACACCAGCATCTTGCCAGCCTGAGCAGGACTCGGGGACTGATCTTGCCCTGGAGGTGACACCTCCCACGACCCGCACAGAGCCCTGCGTACCCCAGCGCCGTGCCAGCGGGGCCAAGGAAGCAATGGTGGCCAGAGCATCCCTCCTGGCCTCCGGCCATCCAAGTGGCCTCCGGCTCGGCCGCAGGAAGAGGCTAACAGCGGCGGGCGGGCCACCTCCTCAGCTTTGAGTATCACTTTCAGCTATTCTGAAGGTTAAACGCCTGTTTAGAGCTCCCTATTGAAGGTAGAGCCGGGGGTGCGGCATTGTTCCGACGCCCTCTCGCTTTGTCTGGCCGCTTTCAGGGATGCCCTGAATGGGAAGCGGCCCCCCCAGCCCAGCACCCCGGCAGAAGGGCTCCTGGGGGAGAGGCGCTTCCTCCCGCCCTAATGACATTCAGGCCTCCATCGGTTCAGCTCCCGCTTTCTTTCTGCTGCAGTTTAACCCGGGCACAGAGGCCGGGCTCCATCTTACTGATCTCTGCTTGACACCCAATTACCACATGAATGGGAGAGAAAGGCTGCAAAAGGCTTTAACTCCCACTGACCCTCCTTCCCCTCTGCCTGCTTCCCCCTCTCCCCGTCGTACCCCCTCGCCTTTCTCCGGCGGAGGGAGTTCAAAACTGAGACGGGGAAATCAAACAAAGCCCCGAGTGAGGAAACCCATTGTCACCGCCTCCGCGATGGCTCCCCTTTCGCCAGCTATTGTTCCCCTTGAAGTTTGACTTGCTGTGTGGAAGGATGCGAGCAGCTGTTTGCGCATTCCCCTGATGTTTTATTGAAAAATAATTGAATCGTCAGTTTGGGGCTCTCTGATAAAATGTTTCCTCGTAGCGCTGGGCCCTGTCGTATTTATAAACTATGTTTCTCTGTAAAATGTGATGGCGACCTAAACTGTTTCCTCCAGAATAAACCTTTGGCGGAGGGACGGAGGCATGGCCCTTCTGTGCTTAAGGGGAGAGAAAAAGCATGCAAATGGCAGAAAAAAAACAAACAAAAAAAAAGCCAGGACTGAGACAAAAGAAATTAAACCCTCTTTATTGCCAGGCTCAATTTCCAACCTGTTCTTTTGTCTGGCGCAGCTGAATTTGCGGGAGGGGAAAGGCGGGTGCAGCCAGAGCACCCTGGTCGGCTGCTGCCTATTACTGCACGTAACCCGGGGTGAGCAGTGCGGCTACCTGGGGACGCCTGGTCCTGCCCAGTGCCGCTCCAAGCTTGGGACCAAGTGAGGGATCTGGCATGGAAAACCGGGTATAAAAAAAAAAAGAGGTTTCGCTTAAGTAAAGCACAGTGACACATTCATGAGTTTGAACAGAACAGTGTAACAGTGAACTGAACACAGGGTACGCCTTCAAGGCAGGAGCCTTGTCTTTATCTAGTTTTGCTTTACATACCTGTTTATCAATAAAGTACCATCTAAACTATGTTTACAGTGCTTTAGAAATAACAATGTCAGCATTACACCTTCTCGAGGAGATTACGTGCTAGCTTTCCCCATCCCCGAGCATATGCCTGAGAATTTGTGATGTTCTGATTTCAGCACCCGGCACGGAGACGGGACTTGCTCCTCTTCCCAAGCACACCATGTCCATAAAAACATCCCCCATATCTCACATGCTTGCTGACTGTATTTCCAAGGCAATTGTTAACAGTAACTAGCTTTGAATGCTTGAATGAGCCAAATTGGTATTTATGATTACGGTTCTCTTTCTTTTTAATTTCTTTTTGCTTTCCCAGGGAACCACTAACACTAAATCTGTAATATTTTGTTATATTTCTATAACTCAGGAATCGAGATTCTTTTAGGAGCCAGTTCTCCTATTATTTGGCCTCATAAATTATTTCTGGAAGCAAAAAGAATAGCTCACATAAAACCGTAACTGCAAACACTGATCTGGAGTCCAGATTACCAGATCCTCTGTATACTGAGTGCTTCAGTCATTTATGAAGTGTATAGAAGTAAGATTTTTTTTGTCTACAGCTTCTTTCCTCAGCCAGTTTCCCATACAATTGGTCAAACATCCTGGGCCGTATCTCGAGATACTCAAAAGCCTCAGGATTTAGAGATATTTAAAATCCAGCTGGAATTTTTGGATGAAGACCACGGTCAACAGCTTCATGTCTCTGCCATCACATAACCCCGGCAGCAACGGCAGCGTTCATCTGCGCTGGGACCAGCCTTTCCTGGGGCCCAGCCCGGAGAATGATCTCCTCTGAGAACAAAAGGCCATTACAAACACCACCACCTTCTGCTCTCGAGGTTAGGCATACCCTGACCCCCGTTAGCATAAACGAAGAGCAATCTGTCTGCGTAAATTTATGCCCCTTACACATAATGCACCATGTATATGTGTATATATTACATTTCTGTGTGCATGTGTGCACGCATACGTGTCTTTTTTTAAATCCAAACCCTCCACTGAGCAGAGAGAGGGTTAAGGGGCTGCAGTCTTTCCACCAGTGCTGCCCACTGCAGCTCCATGTTGTGGGGGAGAAGAGCCTGCGCCGTTGCACGGCCCAGCTGTCACCGCCATGGCTGCATCCCGCCCGTGTACACGCTTCTCCCTCTGGGGACAGGGGGAGAAAACAAACAGGCGACAGATGTGAGCTGCATTGTTTAACGCGGTGCTTGAAGGTGCCCAGCGCTGCGAGGATGTGCTCTCTAGGAGAGGCTGCCCCAGCAGGAGACTCTGAACTGCCACCTTCTCTGACACACAGAAACACATCTTCCATGCCAGTGACAGAAGCAGTCATTAGTCTCACCTGGCCCAGCCATTTCTGCTTCCTCGCTAAAAATTCATATTAAATGCAAGGCAGCAGGTTGGCTTCGCTGCTGGGAAGCGTCTGCTGTGGCTCCTTGCCTTTGCACAGCTGAAGCATTCTCAACATGTGAAAAAGGGCTCTGTGTATGCCAAGATGTGAACTTAATGCAGAAATAGGTATTTTAAAATGACAGCGCCTGGTGTAAAAGCCTAACGCACACCTCTGGAGGAACAGGCCTCCCCTCCAGCAGCCCTAAGGAGAGCATGCACCCGGCCGCTGGGCCTCGGCGCTGAGGAATATCCACTAAGGGCTCTCCCTAGGCCTAGCCAACCCACTCGGCCGCGCTCGGGGCCGTGACCCGCAGCCTGCCCGCACCGACACGACCTCCGGCTGCGGCCGGACCCCGGAGAGCGCGGCCGGGCCCTGCGTAGGCCGCAGCCATGGCGCCCAGGCCAACCCCCTCTTCCCGCCGTTGCCTGGCAACGCGGCGCAGCCGGAATCCAGCAGAGCACTTCCGGCGTACCCGCGCGCGCCTTCCCCTCCCGCCCGCCGCCGCCAAGATGGCGGCGCCCGTGTCGCTGCAGGTGGAGTTCGGGTGAGCGCGGGCGGCGGCGGCGGCGGGGCCTGGGGGCCGCAGCGGGGACCGGGGACCCGGGCGGAGGGCAGGGCAGGGCCGGGCTTGGCCGGGCCCCTCGGCGAGGGGGTCGCGGCTCTGAGGCGAAGCGGCTGTTGTGCGCGGCCTAAGGGGCCGCTACTGTCACGGGGTTCCGGGTTGCGGCCCGGAGCGGCGGGTGCAGCCGCTCCCGGGGAACCAGGCCGGGGTGTCGGGCACCGCCGGAACGCGTTCCCGGAGCGCTGCGGTGCGGCCCTGGCTCCCTCAGTGCTGCCCAGGAAGCGCGGTGCTGCGGCCGGGCTGCCGCCGCCCTGCGCTGTCCTTCGCCGAGGCGGCGGCGGGGCCTCGCCTGCGTGTCTGTGTGATCGTCTTGTACAAGTCCTTTCCTTTCTCCCCTTCTAACCTTTTTTTTTCCTTTTAATTATTAAAATAATTTATAAAAACTTTCCACTCGTTTTTTGACTTTTTTCCTCTGTACATATATGTATGTGTGTGTTTCTATGTGTGTGTACACACACAGCTTGGTGTTTCAGTTAGTTCAGTGCAAAATAGCTGGGTTCTCGCATTGTAGCATTTCAGCTTTCAGGTCTTCGTTGCTCTAGTGTCTGCATTGCTAATGCTCTGTCGCTGGGAAATTAAAAAGAGTTTGCAGTGGAAGTCTGTGCACATTTATGGAAATACTTGTGTTATTTTGTTAAAGCCTCCTTTTAGCAAAATCTAAAAGGCTACTATTTATATGCTTTTTCCCACCCTTTCACAAACACAGAAATGTCATAACCCTTTAAATGCCCTTCTCCTTAAGAATCCTTTCCTCAGTCTTTCCCACTTCCAGCTGCAGTAACTCTCCTAATTTTCCCAGAAGAGTGAGATGCATTTTTGCTTCCCTTGGAAATGCATAAATGAGCTCTCTATGTACAAATCACAGCTGAGTTCCCCACAGCTAGCGCATTACAGAAGGACCTTATCTTGCAATCTACATTTCCCGCTGTAACAAAGCGTGACCTTGTTTTCATTACATAAAAAAATGTTTTTCATATAATTGCTGTGACTTGTTCCCTCGCATGAATCTCGGCTCATGTTAATAATCGCTGCTTCAATTTTCAGATAACTATTTTTTGTGAGCTGGTGGAAGAACACCAACAGAATGCTCTTTAGGAGAGTTGCTGCATATAAGTACTGCTGCTGAGGGCATAACAAGGGTTCTGTTGTGCTCTTCCATTGCAGAGCCAAGAAAACCTAGTGTGGCGTTTTTAGATATTGAATTTAGAGGAACTTAGTAATGTCTGGATGTATCTTTGTTGATATTTAGGTGGGGATTATTTATTTTAAATACTTCTCTTTATTGTGTTGGTTTCCAAGGGATGTGAGGCACCAATAAGTTCCGGAAATTAACTTTGTAAGAAAATTTGTCTAAAGTAACCTGCGTTTATGTTGGAAGAATATTTTGCCACAATGATGTTCCCTTTGAAAATGGGTTGGTCTTTTTCCTACCTCAGTTGAGTATCAAGTGAGCTGAGTTTTTAAGAATTTCCTCATTGTTAAAACTTTGGCCATCCTGTTAAGTCTAGAGTCGAGTGCTCACACTATCTGCTTCTCTGTCCTGTATCTTAAAGTAGCGTCCGAGTTTATTATCCATGTCCCTACTCACATGATAAAGTTTTATAATCTTCTAAGACTGAGTTTGGCCTGTGGCCTCACAACATCAGGAAAACTGATTTATGTTTGTAAAGCTCAAGATTTTCACAATTGTTCTTTCACCAGAAAAGGGATGTAGGTGAGGAGCTTGCTGAGGTTTGTAAGTTGCAGTTACAAAATAGAATTTTTTTTTTTTTTAAGAGCCTAAGGAGATTAGGTACCTGGACCCAATTTAAATCCCTTTTTTTTTTTAGATAAGAGGACCAGCCTGTGCATATTTTGCTCGTGCTTGATCTCTTGTACTTGTAGCAGCCATCACTTAGTTATCTGGGGCTAGTTCCCCAGTACGTTATGAGTATCAGAAGAGGAATGTTCATCAGGTTGTTCAGTGCAGGAACATTGTGTATTTATTCATTTGTTTAACTTGTCATCAGAGTTGCTTATTCTGCTTGCTTCTCCCGGTCAAGTCCCTCCCAAGAGGGAATGCTTTGTAGTAAGTAGATCGAGAAAGGGTTGCCAGGGCTCAAGGACTGCTGGCTCTGCAGCTGACTTGCTGTGTAACCTCGTGCGAGTCATTTCCTCTCTCTGTTTACAAGTGGAAATGGGGGAACTATTTATTCCAGAAGGATGCTATGATTTTTCACATTTTGTGAAATGCCTTGAGACTTCTGGCTAAAAGGTGTTAGGGACGAGTGATGTTGGATGTAGCATGGTGGCTGTAATATTGTTTGAATTGAAACAATGCCAATAGCTGAAGAGAGAGGAAAGGCGTTAGGCTAGACGCTGCATGACAGTTTGTAAGGGAGTTGGGACAGGAGCCATCTTCCTGTTCTGTTGGGACGATGCCTGGTACCGTGGGGTTCTGGCCCACGACAGAGCCTCCTGTATGTGTTGGCAATGGGAGATGGCAACTTCCCCTACGAACTTGTGGTTTATGAGAGGGAAAAAAAAAAAGACAAAGAGAATCCTGTGCTAAATATAGTCTGTGTCATTTGTTTTCTCTGATGTGGCATCTATGTAAATCGCCTCTTTTGTACTGTCTTCCTTTTGACAACAAAGCAAAATCTCAGTGGTTCATTGTTTTTATTTCAGAGGTGGTGCAGAACTCTTGTTCGATGGTGTCAAAAAGCATCAGGTGACTTTGCCCTGTCAACCAGAGCCTTGTGAGTATCAGAACCTGTTGAATAACTTGAAAGAATGACAACAAATGAGACGAAGCTGGTTTGTACGGCAGTTTCATTAGTTGGCGACATGAATCAATGTATTTTAAAAGCACTTTCAGACATGCTGTGGATCAGATAACTTGGCAGATGATGGTTAGTCCTCAGAGTAAATGCCAAGCAAAAATAGTCTGAGCATTTTTCCTCTAAGCTTTGTGCTTTCCTCTAAGCACTTGTGAATTGAGTCCTTCCTTAAGTGTTTTGCCTCCCTCCTCCTGGACAGACAACAGCCTCTGAATGTTTCCATCAAGTCTACCTTCGTCTTCCTTGATACTTGAAACCACCAATAACCTCCTCTCCCTTGTTTTTTCTTGCCAGTTGTAAGGTTTCCAAGAGGAATGTATACATGTATGTATATATGTAGTGTATAGATAGGGGGATGTGTGTATAGCAATTAACATTAATGTCTTTTATCTTTTATAGACATTAACATTAATGTCTTTTATCTACTCATTTGACTTTCAGGTATATGTAATAATTTTATATTAACTCTGCAGTTGAAAATGGCAAAGCTAATGCTCGAATGTGATGCTGGACATCCTGCCTATAGCCTTCCCTACAATAAAGCAGGATGCTGTTAAGCTAAAGACTTGAGTGTCCCAGGGATAAACAGTCATAATCTCTAATCTGTGATTTGGAATATCTATACTGAGAAGTACTGTACTAACTCTCTTGTTTCTCCTTATGTGTGTGCATACTTCAGTTGCAACGTAATTTTGCCGCAGGTATGTTTTGAATTCTTCCAGCTAGATAGCAAAGCTTTATGCTATTTGAGAGTGGGATTATAAACCGAAATAATACAAAGCATCAGGGAATGTTAACAACTAATATCTCATGAATGGCTAATACGATAATCTATGTGCTGTGAACATTCAGGCCTGGAATCTTCTTGCTGTGCCTGGAAGTAATTAGAGATTGGTAGAAGTGCTTTTGATGGTTGGACATAAGTATGTGTAATTCAAATATAATAGAAGCACTGGAATAGTGTGTTATTTTGTGGTTAAGGACAGGGACTAGGGATCCAGAAACATGACCTGATGCTGATTTGCTTTGTGAGTTTAGTCATGTTGCTTAATTTTCCCCTGTTGCTAGTGAAGTAGTAGTGATGCTTTCACGTATCACAAGAGAGTTCAGCATTAAATTCCAGCACTGTTAAAGCACTTAAGATCCCTAAATGGAAGGTAGTAAAGAAATGCCAAAACACTCATTTAGTTGGTTTATAAACTTGGGGGCTAGAACATAATTTTCTTCAGTGTTCTGTAAATTTAAAATACCCACTGATATCTACTGCATTGGTGGTGCTCAAACCATGATCAGATGCTCAAGAAGAAGAAACATGAAACATTTATTTCTGCCAGGGGAGGGGCAGGGATTAATATCAAAGAATGATTCTTCTAGCCCGATGGTTGTCAGCAGTGCAGTTGTGTGTGGCCTAATCCATTCCAACTTGAAGGTGGTGGGAAGACTTGTAGAGACTTCAGTAGGAACTGGATTTACCCTGAAGGATATATCTTTCCTGAAGATCTGGCTCAGTCTCAGGGTTCAAACTCATGATCTCCAATGATAAATTCCAGATTCATCTAACACATTGCTCCCAGCTTTTCACGCTGCCTTGTTTTTTAGATGCTGCTATCCCCGTAACAAGAGTGGCAGAACGGACAGTGTGCTCGCTTGCCAGCTCCTCTGGTTTGCAGCCTGCTGTTTTCATGTGCCTTGAGTGACAGGGAGGTTTCAGTTTTTGGGCTGGTTGTGGATTGCAGTGGCTGAGGAGCAGACACTGAATTGTGAGGCTTCTGCTATAATGACATTTCCACCCAGCACAGGGATGGGATAGGCAGACGTGGGGTTAATGACTGACAGTAAGAGATCACTGGAGACACACCTCATATTTCCAGATTAGATTTATATTGTAGTGGTGAGGAATCAGTAAAATTGTATCAGAAACATGTGAATAACAAATTTGGTAAATTCTTGCAATTTCATATTGTCCCTAATGCCATGCCTTTTCCTCATTCACATTAAGAAAGTTTAATTCACCTGCCTCTGGGTAAATAAAGGTATTTGTAGCATGTTCTCTGCTGCCTTCAGGCAGCCAGAATGACAATGATTATAGAAATAAAACAGCTCAGTTCTACGTGGTGTGTCCTGTTGCTTACCTTATCCCGAACGTCCATCATTTAATACTCTGAGGAAAGATCTGTAGTATGAACACTACTTGAAGACCTAAACTTCTAACCCCATTTTAAATGATTTCATTAGCTGTCAAGCTTATTTTTGGCCATTTTGGCCTCTCTTACCCACTCTTCCTTTCTTTCTATGTTATTTTTGTCTTTGTCCTCCTTTTTGCGGAGCAGCTGCTTCTCCCTGGGACATTGGGTCCAGCTATATTTTAATTGTTTAGGCATTTATATATATATCCTAGGGGTGAGGGGAAAATTATACCTACAAATATTTACGTGAATAAACCAAGCTGTGCTCCATAGTTGACAAGGGTGGTGTTCTCTGAATTATAATAACGTTATTTGAACAACTTATTATGTGGTCATTTCCTTTTTCCTGGTAACAGGCACTAGATGGAAAGTAGGTGGGTTCCAGATCCAGTTAACTTTTTCAGAAAGATTTGATTCTCTGTCCTTTTCTGATGCCTGGAGATGGACTCCTGGAGGGATTAGGAAGGGCAGGAGGCAGGAAGCTGCAAATGGGCCAAGAGCAAGCCACGAGGGGTACAGCCACGTGGTGGGACCTATTTTTATTGTCCAAGGGGCTTTTTGTATCCTAACGTCAGTAAAATAGCAGTTATTTCCAAAGCGGAGCTGTCTTAGCCTGCATGTTGAAGTTGCTGCCAAGTAGGAACTTCAAAAGGTGTGATACAACGCAGGCAGATTTACATAAGCCACACTTAGTGCAGGACTGTGTAACCTTTTAGAGCTGTTGCAGAAGGAAGACCTCAAGTTAAACAAGAATCTTGTTCCAAATTGCAGGCTATTTTGATGATCCCATTGATAATGCTGTTAGAGGATCTAAAGGCATTAATGCCCTGTTGGCTTATTCTGCATAAAAACAGTGTGTGTGGGAGAAAGCAGCTGGGGGAATAACGATATTTGTCACATGGAGAGAGGATTAAATTGGCAGGGAAATCAACTTTATTTTCAAGCATCTAAGAGGCTATTAGAGACAATGGAGCATAAAAAAGAGAAACCCTAAATTAAAAACTGAAAATGTATTTGGCAGCCTCCTCCTGAAACAAGCCACAGTAATTTAACCAAGTGCTTCAGTAATCAAATAGATCATTGTATGACTGCTCTGCAAGTGGTGCCGGAGCTCCTTCCTCCATCTCGCTGGGACTCTCAGTGGTGGATTTGTCTACGGCCATGCAAGTTGCGTGGACGCTGTTGGAAGGGTAGGAAGTCACTGGCGTTGTTTAACCCTTGTAGTTATTTCAGGTTTAGCTCAGCAGCATCATGCTGATGAAGAGTGTTTACAAAACCTCTCTGCTGTGCTCTCTACTGGATGTTGTATCCGGAGGTTGGGGCTGTTTGTAAAGTCTCTGGCAGTTGCGCTGCAGGCTGCTCAGCTGCGGGTCCAGGCCTTCGAATTCTAACTTCTCCCGTGGTTTCAGTGATGGGACTTGTGTTTTTGGAGCCGCAGTGAGCAGTTTCAGCAGTGACTGCTTGGACCTTCTGGGGTAATCAAGAATTCACTGTGTGTTTTGGCACTTACAAGTCTGAAAGGATAAATTTTTAATCAGTGTGTTTGGTAATTGTTTGTGGTTTCCCTTTACCAAAACCCCAGGGAAAAAGCCAGTTGCTAATCACATTTATTTTTTTTTAGAGGAAAAATTAAAATAATCTGCCAAGTGCTGCTTATGTTAAATCCCCATAGAGAAGAGCATGGTCTGCTCCTCGAGAGCTTTGCTTTCCAGGGGCCTTGTTCCACACAGTATGGAGGACTGCTGGGGAGTTGGGAGCATTCATCTTCTCCAAAAAGAGCCTGGGGAACCTCAAGAGATCAGACCTGTGTTACAGGCAGAGTGGCTTAAAAAATACAGCATGGCATGTGTTCAGAGTTGACCAGGGTGCTGTGCCAAAACAACGTGTAAAATCAAGAGTGGCAGTTGGCATCGGTTGTCTATGAATGCCCAGTGCTATTGCTAGGTAGTACATCATAGTTAAGCTATTAATACTCTGGAATGCTTTTATTGCTGTGTTTATTAGTCTTAACATTTTAAAACTTGCTCCAAAGAAAGATTAAAAATATGTTTGGTAATATAGACACTTACTAGAAGAATGATAAGAAAAACCTGTAGCTCTATGGAATTTCACGTAGTCAAATCCTTTTCGCCACAGTGTATGGTACTCGCAGGTCTCAAATGACTCTGGGGTTATTCCCCTACTTGTGCATCTCTCTTAGGAAGGTAATTGTATATTGGCTGGCAAGGAAAAGAGGACTCAGGGGGTTACGGAGGGTGGGACCTCAGGTTGGACTAGCTCAGCCCTGGATCCCGGCTGCTTTTTCCAGCAATCAGCATGAGCAGCCCCATTTGCAGCACTGGGAACTCGGCATGATGCTGCAGGGCTGCCACCGCCGCGATCGAGCGGTCCCTGCCGTGTTTGCGGCTCTGGCGCGGGGCTCAGCGGCTGCGTGCGGAGCTTTGGGTCGCCGTCCCAGCGAGGCCACGTGTCGCTTCTGCGCAAGGAACGAGTCCTTCGGAGGGAATGGGGAAACAAGCGTGCGCAGGAGCAGTCCCAGCACTCTCCCGGGAGGCCATGGAGCCACGTTACCAGATCAGTTCATCCCAACTCATTGTGGAAGGAGCTTGCCAGACACTGAGAAACCAGCTCTTGTGTGTGACCAAATCCCTGGGATAACAAAGCCTGGCTGTTCCACCCTCCTTCCCAGCCGCTGTATTGCAGTGCGGACATCTAGCAGGATAACCTTTCTGTGCCAGCCCCCCCTCTCTGCTCTCTCTTTTCTCTTGGTGGGATTTGCTGTGCTGACAGCACTGTTCAGAGGGTGGCAGCGGAGCAGGGCTGGGGAGGAGGATCCGGGCCCTTTAAACCGCTTAGCATGCGGTTCACACGGCTCCGGGCCAGCTGTTCCTTTCTCCTCCTGCCCTCACTCGCAGGAGTTGTTTGCTGAGCTCAGAGCTCCTGTGCAAAATTGCTTTTCAAAAGAGCCACTTTCTGCTTAATTAAACAATGAACCGCCGTCCCTCTGCACATCTGTAAAGCTCCCTCTGCAGCCCCTTTATCCCACAAACTGCTCCATTCTTACCTCCATTCACTTGTAAATCTTACCCCCCCTCTCCTCCACCCTGATCATCTCACTGGCCCTTTCTTTTCCCCTTTCAAGTAAGACTGAGGGGCTTGCAGTGTCTGTGGGGGTGGCTGGGTTGGGTGGACAGGAATCGGTTTAATGGTGCTTGCCGTATATGAAAGTCTAATAATAGCAAAGCAGATCTGAGCCTGAAAGTGAGAGGCGAGGACTGGAGTCTGCACGATTTCTTTATTTAGAGGAATAAAATCATGGCAGTTCCGGAGCCAAGCTGAGACATTGACTCATCCAGCAGCCAGAGGGGACAGCAGCCACCAGCCAGGCTGGGAGGGGGGCAAGGAGTTGACTTCAAGGCGGTTTCTGATCCAGCTGGCAGTGCCAGGGAGAGCCCAGCCCAGGGGATTCCCTCTGCCGGGCTGGCTTCCTGCAGAGCTGTGCCAGGCTGCTGGGGAATCCCTCTGCATGCTGGTGGGAGCAGCCACCTTCCTCTGTGGTCTGGGGTCTCACATCAGCTCTGTGTAGTCTCTTGCAGTAGTGATAAGGTTTTCCTTTTTAACCCTCGGTGCACGTGCACACGTGCAAAACCCAGAAGCTGCGAAAACAGGAGAGAGGGGAAATTTCAGTTTGATGGGTTTTGGCTAAGCTTTATGCCTGTGGTTAGTAGTGCATTCTCTGAATTGCCTTCCTGAGCACCTTAAAAAAATTAACCAGCAACATTCAAGGTTAAGCAGGATAAATGAATGGAAAAGTGATGAGGTGGGATATCTCCTTTATCACTGGGAAGGACAGGTTATAGCCAGGGTGACGCAATATCATCTAGCACAGATTGATAGGGAAGGATGAAGAAATGGGAGTTTGGTGCATTAGCAGAAGATTCCTGACTGCAAAACTATTAGACCATGGCACAGTCTCCTTGGGGTTTGGTAGCAGGTCAGAGTGGGCGAGGCTTGGGATGATCATTTGTTGAGTATAATTCTGCACGGGCAGAGGGATAAGATCACAGGACCTGTTAACACAATGTTATTTTTTATATCTGCGATTCCTGGTCTGGCACTTCACTGCCAGGGCAAGTCTTTGAGGCTCTCCAGGTTCCTTCCTTTGACAATTTTGAACGAGAGGCAAGACCCTGGGCCAGCACTAGTGATCTGTGATCCTAATTAAAAGAGACAGTTTGGTGCGCTGGCATTTATTTGGGAGCCTGAAGTGACAATAGCATTGGGTGTTATGGGATTAGATGCTCTGACTTTGGAAATGAGTAGGGATTAGGTTTACCCTGAGGATCAGCTTGAAGCTGCTTTTTTGTCATGGGAGCCGATGGATCTGGAGGCTTGCTGCTGGCTAGTGAGTGGGATTGGAGATCCCTTGAACTTGTGTTCTTCTACCAGGGAGTTGAAGATCCCAAGCAGCTCCTCTCCAGTTCATGAGCATTGTGATTAAAATCTCGAGGCTGAGAATTGCTGGGTGATGGCTGGGATCTGGGTCTTTGCCGTTAACAGGAGGGCTGCAAAAGACTCCTGTGATCCCTTACCCTTGGGTGGACACAAGAAAGTGAGAAGAGCATTGCTCTTCTAGCTGAGAAGTGAGAAAAAGATGTCATAACACAATTAAAAATTACAGAAGCCAAGACCTTGATGTTCGTTTGTAGCAGAAAAGAACAGATGAGAGTGACGATTGGGATTCTCTTGTGTTTGGCTGTAGTTACCCCCTAATTTTTTTCCCTAGTACTTACAGCACTGCCCACTCCAGTGCATGGCAGGATTGTCTTGTGCACTTGTCAGAGAAAATGGATTTTGCTCTTGCTGCAAAATTTTGCCTTGCTGCTCACTCTGTGTAGTACTGAACCCATTTGCCTGTGACTCCATTTATATCAGCTATTCCAGGTCTTCTTCTGCAGTTTATGGCACACCATCGTCTGCTTCAGTGAATGATTTGCATATCAGATGGGAGGCTGGAGGAGTCTGAAGGATCCCTTAGGTCAGGTTTTGTAACAAGCTCTTTTAGAGAGCAGATTCCTGGAGGGCTGTCAGATTCAAAAGCAGAGGGAAGACATGTACCTGGAGGTGCAGCAGGTATTGGGAACTGGTTTGTCTGTTTTAAAAACAAGCTGCTTAAGCAGGGAAGGGGGCATACAAATTGTCTTTCCATACATTTCCATGCAGGCAGGGGGAATAATGGCAGAGAAGCGGCAGGGAAGGGGCTTTGTCATGGTTACAGGCCGGTGGCTGAGAATGTGGGTGGAGCAGCGCTCGTCCAGAGTTAGTGACCTCAGCAAATTGGAGCTCAGCCATGGTCAGTATGATAAATGATCTTATTCTGGGTCAAAGAAATGGTACCCCACAGGGAGGTATCCGCAAGGCGGCCCGGGAAAGTGCTGTGCTCTTGCAGCACTGACCCCTTAGTGACCAGTGCTGCATATATCTTATTTATTACAGACCAGAAGCGAATTTTCCATGGTTTGGCCTTTATAGGGTTCCCCTATTTCCCTGAAATAAGCTCCCAGTTCTGCAGCCAAGGCAAGAATATGGGTGTATTTACACCCTCTGGGTGCCCTTCGAGGCACTGTGTGCTTTGTGCAGTTTGTTATGTGGATTTTAAGGCAGGGAACACGGAGGTGTCTGGTCATTGCATGTGTGTGTGTGAATCTCCCAGTGACCTGTGCAGCTCCCTGGGAGCTGAGACCTGCGTGTCCGTGTCAACTGGGATTATAGTTACGCAAAACCCTTCTGCATTTCTGCACATTTATCAGTTCAGTGTGAGATCCTTCTAGTGCAACACCCACCTTGGTGTTTCTTATTCGAGGCACCTGGTTTCTCTCTGCACACAGCCAGTGTCCTCTTTGCTGAGTTATCACTGATGAATCTGTCAGGCCCAGGAGGTTTTATTGAGCTAGGAAAGATCTATGGATTCCAGCCCTGGTTTTGAGGGTGCAAATGAACCCAGGCTCTTGTTCCAGGCTGCGTTAAAATGGAGTCTTAGATGCATTTCTCTTGTAGAGGAAGCTCAGCAGATTCTTCATCAAGGAACAGTTGGGGTAATGCAGAAGATCAGGCCTTGGAGGATACGCAAGAGGACCGAGCAGGCTGTGCAGTTCTGTCTGCCACAACCAGGAGTGTTTATGATGCAGCTGGGCTGAAAATGAGCCGACGCTGTTGGGTTTTTGTATGCATGCTCACTGCAGTTTTTGCATCCTGTCCGCTTGCGTGACAAGCCAATGACTTTGTGTCACTGCAAGCACACACTTCGTTTTCCTGAGCTGTGTGTTTCACTGGGTGATTTGTTTTATGCATGTATTGTGGATTTGAGCTCCCATCTGTGCACTTGAACTAAGCAGTTTTCTCAAACGTTTGTCGGTTTTTCTTTTTTTTTAATTAACTTTAGATTATTTTTCCTGAGAATTTGGAGAGGTTTGATGTACTGTTAGCACAGGCAACAGAAGCTGTCTCTGTATACAAATAAGACAGGGATTTCCTACCATGTGCTTCAGTCCCTCCTTTGCAGTATGAGAATTTTTGAGCTTCCTTGGCTGGTTCGCTCTTGCTTCTCTGCTGATGCTGCCAATGGCGAGGACAGTTAATGATAATTAGAGTGGATTTTTTTGGTGTGGATATTTGTTTGCTGTGAATGAAATGGAGTAGGCTACCAAAAGGATTTCATTGAGACCGTGCAGCAGTGATAAAAATATATTATTACTGGGATGAGCTGGACTTGAGTTGGTGGTGCGGGAGCAAAATGTGTTGTCTCAGCTCCCACCTGAAGCTCACTCCTGGGCCAAAATGCACGGTTGCTTTTGCAGCCAAGTGGCAGCACGTGTAGTACAACTGTGCTCCTGCAAATAGCAAATGCCTCTCTGTGGTGGGGGCCAGCTTCAGCACCAACACGAGTGTAAAATTGCTGCGTTGTAGTGATGGTTTAACTTTGTCAGTGGATGTGGTGCCTGACCGGGTTGAGATTTTTTCCTTCCTTATATGTCATTTGTAGAGGGCATACTGTTTGCATAGCAAATCCTCAGCCCAGGGAGCTGGAAACCTGTTAGACCTGTAGCATAGTATCAGAAAGAAAATGTCTTAGGAACGCTACATATGTCAACTGTAAGAGATAAGCAGTTGTGCTATAATTTACCTCTTATTATTTCCATCATGATAACATAGAGAGTCCTGAGCTGTTGATCAAGACTGCTATTCGAGGCACTGAGCTGCAAGATGGCTTCTCCCCAGACCGCTTGCAATGGAAGTAATCTTGTTCCTTTTCAATATCTTACTTGTGGGAGATGGTTTTGGTGTGGCTCTGGTCATTTTTCATCCTTTATAATTGATTTGTTCTAGTAATATTGGTGTACAGAATGTAGAGACATGAAGGTGGGGGAAAAATTCAATGCCGAGAAAGCGGCTGAAAGTATTATATCTTAAGGTTGGCTGCAGAGAAGGGGTCTTAATTTTTGTTGCCGTTTTGAGCAGGGAAGCTCCAGGGGTATCGGTTTTGCACAGGGGTATCTGGGTTTTTTCCTGCTGTCTAAATTCTTCAGTATGTGTGTATGTGACTTCTGGGGAGGAGTAAATGAATGTAGGCTCAGGTGGGGCTGAAAATAACATTTATTATGGAAGGAGTAGGGGTGAGGGAGTCTTCCAGCTCAGCCTCAAATAAATCAGTCCTCTCGCCCCTTCGTCCAGGCTGCTTCTAGGTGGCTGTCTTTTATCCAGCTGGTGCAGCGTGTTTCTGTTTAAATGATCTCTCCTGAAAGGTCCCAGAGGAAAGGGCTGCTTATTCCACACAAGGAGAATGGTATATGGCACAGCTCATTGTTGTGTGCCCTGCTGCAAGTGCATAAATATGAAACAGCTCGCGGGCGTTGCTGTGGTGGGGCTGGTGTCCCCTTTGTGCCCCCCTTCCTTCTCCTGAAGGCTCCTCTCCATCTTTCTTCCTCTCCAGCTTTCATTTCTTGGTGATGGAGAGCAGGAGCCGTTTGAGTGCAAGATCCTGAGGGCTTTACGTTGCAGCAGCATTTTTCAGGGGAAGGCGGATATAGTTAACTCTTGTTCTGGCAGCTGACCGACCGGTGTGGTGTATGTATACCTTCTGAGCAGCGCTTACCGTCCCTGGTGCACATTGCTAGGAAAGCAGCAGAAAATGGTCTATTTTGTGCTCTTAACTGCATATCTTTACAAAGGAGTGGTGGGTCAGCCCCAGACAGGTGATCCAGCTCACCGAGCAGTTTTAAGGCCCAAAGCAGCTCTGATCAGAGCAATCCAGTCCTCGGAGGCAGCAATACCTGTCGTGCTCTGGGCAGCCCCACAGTAGGACCGGTGTGCTGAGGGCAGGACACACACACTGTGGTCCGGAGGCACCGATGCCCTGGGAAACGGAGCGGGGAACAGAGGGAATCTCAGAGCATCCCCCTCCCCCTTTCCCTGGGAAGAGAGGCTCCCATCTGCTGCAGATGAACGTGTCCCCATCGCCTAGTTGATGTGCACCTGCCTACACCAGGGCTGTTCATCCTTGCTGTGACAGAAGTGATGGGGGTAACGTTATTTGGAAGAACCCCAGCTCTGCTTTGGGTAGTGTCCACAATCCCATAAAATCCTGGGGTAAGGCAGGGACCAAGTCAAGCCGCTACAAGCGCGTTTATTTTTGCTGGTCGTGAAGCAGACACACGGGTAATCGTACACAGAGTTTGATTTTTAGCTCAGAGAGATGCGTGCAGAAAGGTTCCCCACGACTACGGCAAGGTTACCACATGTGAGACAGACATGGAAACACATCCTGCCGTCCCTGCTCGTCCTGTGAGCGAGGCTCCAGCCCTCACTGGTGGATTTGTGCCTTCGAAAAGCTTCCTCACGCCTCAAAAACAAACAAAACTCTTTTGGGGCTTTCAAAGGGCTGTTTAAAGGAGCCCCAGGAGAATAACTGATTGTGGATTCAGAATGATGAAGTGGTTTGTGGAATGGTGAAATATAGAGGCAAATGCAGGAGAACTCCACATTGCAATTTGTCAGCTTCTCTAAACCCTGTAACGGATTATTCCCCCCCTCTGTCGCTTCTCACCTCTCCAATAGGAAATTAACTGATGCTATCACTAAAGAAATTGTTTTTGCCTCACAAAGTAAAATTGATACTATAAAAATCTGCCAGCAGTGTCTCCTCCTCCTTTTACATGAAGACAAATCCTTCCTGTCACCTACTGAAATGGAAAGATAAAGGCTGAGCTTTAATAAAGAAGCTATAAGCACAAAGTGTAGAGGGGGGGAGCAGGCACAGCATGGGGAACACGCCACGGCAGCAGGTGTGATGCCAAGGGACGTTGCAAGTGTCCAAGGTACAACTGCTGTGGCTGGTGCCTGTGTGCATGTTTAAAGCATGATTGTGTACATGTTTGTGCCCCAGAACTCCTGTCTCCAGAGTTTGTGCTGGTTTTGGTACCAATACTGTCTATCTTTACTCCTTTCAGGTTCTTGGGCTTGCTTGTTTGGACTTTTAAAATCTAATTAAACACACAGAGAGTTAAACATCAATTTGTTAGCTGATAACGGAATACACAGGATGTGGGATGTGTTAAAGAAATCTTAACATCGGCAGTCTCCTGCCGGATTGGTGCTTCAGCATGAAGTGCATTCATTTTTTGTGGGATGCGTTTTCTGCAGGAAACCTCTTTTGCCAAACTGTGGGGTTTGGAGCAGAGCTCTGAGCTGTTAGATGCAGGAGGGACAGTCCTGTTAGGTGGTTTCTTTGACTGGAGGTTTGCGGCTTTCCCCATCCATCCTGCCTGTTCCTCATCTACTCTTTTGTGGATAAACAATCACTTTGTTCTGGCATCAGCGAGGAGCCATCAGCTAGTTTGTAAACTGCTGTTCTTTCTCCTTTCAGGGGATATCAGAAACCTGCTAAAGTGGATCAAACAGAATCTGTTGAAAGAACGACCAGAATTATTTATGCAAGGGGAATCTGTGTAAGTACAGCTGTTAAGAATCCTCCTTGTGTTTCTTGTTGATCCTCACTGTTTGGGATAGGTTTTTCCTGTTGGTTGCAAGAGGCAAGTTAATGACCATGAAAATATGGGATTTGCTAAAGTGATAATGGGAGGCATCCCACACTACACCTCGCCTTATTCCAGGGAGAGTGTCTTTTGCAGCCCTCACCCCAAATCTTTAAACCTTAAATGTGAAGCAGGGCCACATATACTTTCTCTCCGTTGTCACCTGGAGCAGCGTAGCGCGTGTATCCTCATTTCCAAGAGTTTTAGCAGGTCTGTCCATTCCCTGCTGACATCACTGGGACTGAAGCAGTCACTCGGAGAAATGCCAACAAATATTTCTTCTGGGAAATGTATTTTTATTGTTAAAATGGGGCCAACCTCGTGGAGGGGAAAAAAAAAAGCCAAGAGAAATGGAGCAGAGTGAGCTGTGCAAGCCATCCCTGACTACGGGGTGGCGCTGGGGGTGTTTAACATTCGTCACGGATCTTTGTGAGCTGAAGCGTGTGCCAGGTCCCCTGGTAACAGGAGAGACAATTGCAGGACACTGAAGATCAAAGAGGGGGAATCCCTTTGCCTGTAATCAGGGGCTCGGAGTGGATCCCGGGTGTTTAGTGCTTTTGGTAGGGGCACCGGAATAGCTTTCCCTACCTTCACATCGAGCTCTCTGCACTCGACTGTACTGTAGTGCGTGGGTTTTAATTACCTGGCTTTTCTACATCGTACGGAAATGTAGTCATCTCAGAGCATCCTCAGGAATGGTGCATTTTGATTCAAATGAGCTTTGGGATTGCTCCTGCCTCCCCTTTATTTGATCTAGAAAGGGCACAGACTGTACCTGTTTCCACCTCCGTGCTAGGATTCCTTTTTCTCTTTGGCTTTATAGGCAGTCAGCTTGTGATCTGTGCTGTAACATCCCTTGTTCTTAACTATTTGTGAAGCTTTTTAGCAGCCCTGTATCCTAATTATTTCTCTCTGTTCTGCAGGAGGCCAGGAATTTTGGTGCTCATCAACGACGCAGACTGGGAACTAATGGTCTGTACTCCTTCAGTTTGACTTTCTTTGTTGAAAATATTGCTCTGTCTGTTCTGTGGTTTGCTCTCAGAGAAGCTATTTCTGATTCTTGCCCCAAGCGAAGCATCTCGTATTTGAGGGGGAAGGGGCAGGCTGGGATCT
Organism: Balearica regulorum gibbericeps; assembly: GCF_011004875.1. Taxonomy (NCBI): domain Eukaryota; kingdom Metazoa; phylum Chordata; class Aves; order Gruiformes; family Gruidae; genus Balearica; species Balearica regulorum. Next base: position 7,087,873 of record NC_046203.1, read on the forward strand.
CTCTCCCCGTATTGTACTGTGGCTGTTGAGAAGCCTGCAGCCTTTCTCTAACCTGCTGAGTCTTATCAGCCAGCCAGTGTCTGAAGAGAGATCACCCATATTCCCTGGCCTCTGGCAACAAGCTTTGCACCTCGGGCTACTAGCAGGTCTCCCCACGCATGGGGTAACAGCTTAGTGGGTACCAGGCAGCTTCACAGCTCCAAGCTAACCCCCTTCACAGAGTAAGGTGCCGTAGCAGGTGAAGGCAGCCCTGGGGAGATTTCTACCCAAACCGGCAACCGGTAAATATCTTCCCTTTTCAGCCCACTGTTGTGCTCAGACAACAAACAGCCCCTAACTATTTTCCTGCCGCAGGCAGCCACCTGTTCTGTCAAAACCCCAGTCCAGGGAGCGATGTGGGATAATGAACATCAGCTCCTTGTCTGATCTCTCACCTTTGCTTCCGTTAGGATGAAAACATCAGTCTGTACCCTTCTGCTCTCCCTAACACTCACCATTTTTTTATGATCTGTTTTCTCTTTGCAGCTAGTATTTGGAAATGCCATTTAAACCATTTTTCATTTTTTTTCTTGGCCTGCAGGGTGAGCTGGATTATAAACTCCAGGACCAGGATAATGTGCTTTTCATCTCAACATTGCACGGCGGGTGAACTCCTGGAAAAACAAGAGGATGTAAATCCAAACCCCAGGGCAAAAAAACCCCAAACAAAAACCTAAACCCCCCCACAACTCTCTTGAACTGCCTGTGCCCGATCTCCGCATCTTCCCACCCCGTTCACTTGTTACTTGCCATCCAAATAAAGCCCCGCCAGCACGCGGCCTGCTGTCCACCACAACAGCATCCACCTTTGTGGTCCTCATTTCACCTCTACTGACTGCACATCCAGGTACCCTAACGAGCAGAGAGCACCTGCAGCATGTGGGACTTTGTTTTTCCGTGATGGGAGGAAGAGGTGTGCTGAACCTCAAGTAGGATGATAAGTCTTTGCAGGCAATGAGGCGTTCTGGGGGCATTGTGCCTGCTTTGGGGCAAGGCTGTGGTGCCTCTGTCTTGGTGCTGGGAACTGTGATTCTTTTAACACGATACTTAGTGTTGGTACAGTCTGTGCACCAGCCCGGGGATGATTGGGAAAGGGCGAGACATGAAGTGCAAGGAAACAAAAGGTGACTTTACTAGTTTTTCTCTCAGATGGCAGACATCACAGCTTCAGAGCCCTCTGTCATGACTTTCCACTTGTCATGATATTTATTGATGGGAAGTAGGAGAGAAATAGGCTTTTTTGGTTTTGTTTTTCTGATGCCTTATGCCTCTTTCATACCTGAGCTGAGGCAGGCTAAATTACTAGCCCACAAACAATGTCAATTTATAACCATTTGGTTGGAGGGGAAACAAACCCGTGCCCGGCCTGAGACAGCACGGAGTGATTAAGGGCAGCAAATTATCTTTCTGTCACCACGATGGACGGAATTGATCAGCCTCCCTTGCGTTCTGTGCAGCTGGGGAGCAGTGGGGAGCTGCATTGCTGCAGCCTAGCCAGGGAAGGGCTGGGGCTGCATGGTTAAAGCATGGAGACCGGGAAAGAAAGTGGCTTTTAACCCTTTCCATCAGTGGGAGGGGGAGGTGGCTTCTTACTGCGCACCCTGAGGAAGTCCTGTGAGCGCAGCGGAAGTGGGTGTGCGCGGCTCGGCTAGGGCACAGATGCAGTTTGGTTTCCAGAAGTTTCTTCGGATGGACGGACTGGCCCACCTGCCAGCTGGGAGGCCGTGGCAAGAGCACGGGGAAGGGGTCAGAGAGGATAGTGTTGGCGCCAACAGGTCTGAAATGTGCTGCACGAGCTTCTAGGAGTGTCTGACCAGGATTGTCCTTCCTGCGCTCCCCCCTGCCCTGCTCACCTGCGTTTCGGCACAGCACCCGGCAGCACGTGGTGGTCCCCGGTGGCAGCACTCCTGCCCGAGCAGCGGCTGTCCCAGGACAGAGGGCTCGCTGGTGCTGTAAGCTCAATCAGCGCACATCTTGGAGCTTATCTGCACCACGTACTGCTCGCCCTGTCCTCGATCTCCGGGAGCTGCCGAGGAGGAGCTGGGAGACGGTGAGCAACGCAATGCACCAGCCCCTGCTCGGGCAGCCTGGCCTGACACCGTGAGGGCTCCGTACAGGGAGCCTTTCCCGTCCTGCGACTGACAGAGGAGTTACTCTGTCTGACAGGGAGGGACTGCCAAGGAGTAATTGCCCTGTCTGACTTCTCCGGTGACTCCTCTCTTGCATTTACCCCACCACAACCTGTGTAACTAAAAGCACCCACAGACTATGATGCTGCTGGATCTGAGAAACCCGAACTTCAAGCCCACTGCTGGTAACAAACTGATATTCAGCCTTTTCCAAATCCAGCCGCGGCGATGCAAGTCCAGCTTGTGCCGTTTGTAAATGACACAGATGGGCCAAAGGTTCTTCTCTGTCCTGAGTTCACGGCCGTAAGCTTTGCTGGGCCGGGGGAGTGGAGGGGGGATTGCAGGTGACGGTAGGAGCTGGCTGAAAAACAACGAACCTGTGTGGCGTGCAGCTTGAAATGGACTTAAACCCAAATGGGAAGAGGCAGGTTTGTCTTCAGCACTGCCGCCTGCCCTGCCTTTGCATTGCATTTTTGCTTTAGGCTGGGCTTGTCTGTTCTTATTCCCCCCAGCTGTTTGCTCACGATAGGATGAGTTCCTTCCCTGGGAGGTGTTATTCCCCTTGCTAGTGCAGGTAGACCCAGATGGCTTAACTCCTGCTGTAGTAAAAGCTGCCAATCATTGCTAAAAAAAGCTAGAAATGGGAAGATGAGGGAAGCCAGGGGAGGGGAGAAGAGGGGTACAGCAAAATCCTGTAACAAACAAGCAAAAAAGTTTCTGAAATAAAAGCCTTTTAAAACATTCTCTGTCTCCAGCTTTGTCCTAGATAGGCTCTCGGTGAAATTTTGCTCGGATCTTGTAATGCTTCCCTCCTCCTCCTGGGTTTCCTTGGCAGCCCCGGCCGAGTCGCTTGGCTTGTGGAGTCATAAAGCCTCTCTGTTAAAAGCCTTCCTCCCGGTCTTGGTTTCCTGGGGGCTGCTCCGGGAGGACGTGGGACCGCCGCAGCCCTCGGCTCCGCTCCCGCCTCGTCCTCTCCGAGCCCCGCCGCGGCGTTGAGATCCCGTCCCCGCAGCCCTCGGCCGGGAGGAGCACGGGGCCGGGCCGTTCTCTGCCGAGTCCACCCGGTACCCGAGCGGCGGCGGCGACGGTTCCCGGCTCGGCGGAGACCAGCGCAGCCGGATCGGCCTCCGTGTGCCCGGGGCGAGCGGCGAGCCGGGGGCTGCGGCAGGAGGAGAAGGAGGAGAAGGGTGTCCCGGCCAGGGGGGACCTCGGCCCCCCGGTGCAGAGGGGTCCCCGCCGCACCCCAGGACCGGGCGCACGCAGAAATAAATTAAATAAAATTAAAACACAATTTAAAAAAAAAAAAAAAAAACAACCACCAAACACAGATGGATGGAACCGCAGGGCCGGGGCCCTTGCCCGCTGCTCTGGGCTTCGGCCCCGCCGCCCCCGGCGAAGCGCTTGGAGCTCCCGGCTCGGCCCCTCCATCCCTGCCCGGCCGGGACCGCCGTCCCGGTGAGGACCCGGCCGATATTTGACGCATTAGGACTGAACCCCCCCGGCAGCGCTGCACGGAGCCGCCGCCGATGTTCTTTAGTTTCCTTGAAATCCTCGCTAAGGCTTCCCCGGGCTGCAGCCGGGAACGGTTACCTTGCCGGGCCCCGGGGAAGGTCCGTCCTTCTTCCTCCGCCCCAAAGCACCTTCCTGGAGCCCAGCCGGTGGAGTTGAAATCTCTGCTACAGATGTCCAGACACAATTCTTGGTTCGTACGGCTCCATCGCACAAGAATTGCGTTTGGACAATCAGGAGCGGAGATTCCCGTCCCGGGCTCGCGGGATCTTCCAGGGGGAATCCGGCTGGAGCCTGGAAAACAAGGACACACGGGCACCGAGCCGGCTGCCCGCCGCCGCCCGCTCCCCGCTCCCCGCTCCCCGGCCCTGCGGAGCCGCTTCTTCGGCCCCAACAAGTTTCTAGCGCAGCCGCGGCGCTTCGCATCCCGGTTTCGATTTAATGGCACCGCGAGGGGTTTAATTTTATCAACTCGTTTCTTACCCCTCCGAAAAAAAAAAAAAAAAAAAAATTCAGCCCTTATTTAAAAAAAAAAAAAAAAAAAGAAAAAATTAAACCAACATAAAGTGGGGAAAAAAAAAAAAAAAGAAAAAGCCAGAAAACGAAAACCAGCGATCCATCCCCGCCGGAGCAGCCCCGGTGGAGCGGGGGCTCGGTGCGCCAGGGCTGGCTGCCGCCGGCGGGGCTCGGTGCCTCCGGCAGCCCCGGGGGCTCGGCGGGGGTGATGCCGCGGGGCTGCGGGCACAGACCCCCGGCCCCGCGCTGCGGCCGCCGCCGCTCCCGCCTCGGAGAATTAACCAATTCCAAGCGGATCGCCCTCAAAATTCGGGCACTTTGAAAAATCGCCGAAATTTATATAAATGCCCAACTGGGGAAAAAATATTATCATTCATAATAAAAATAAGATAAAAAGAGGAAAAAAATCCAGGCTTCTCCCCCAGCCCATTCTCACCGACCGGCTCCCACGAAGTTGGGAACAAATCCCCCCTCTCCAGCCAGGGAAAATCCCGGCCCGCTGCCGGCGCTTTCCCCCGCCGGTGCCGGTGGCCGCGGCCGCTCCGCGGCGGGGCCGGGCAGGTCCCCCCGGGGAAGGGCTGAGGACGGGCGAGCTGCGGACCCCCGGCCGCCCGAGCCGCCCTCCGCCCCGGCGACCCGCGGGGCTCCGAGTTTCCACGGGGCGCGGAAAGTGCGTCCCGCGGGGGCGGAGCGGGCGGCCCCCGCGGCTCGGCGGGGCACAACGGCGGGGCTGCCGCTGCACCTGCCGCCGGCCCCGAGCCGAGCCGAGCCGAGCCGCCCCGGCTCTGCCCCTCTTCCTCCACGCCGTATCCACCCGGGAGGGTCCCAAATCCGCCCGGGAGGGATGCGCACACCGGGGCTCTGCGGGCTGCGCCGGGGCCGGGCAGGGCTTTTAGTTGAACGGCACAACAATAAATGTGTTGCAGAGCCGGCGAGAAAAGAATGGGGATGACCTTCAATTGGTACTGGATTTGAATAACACCACGGGGTGATAAATGCCCATTGTGTTTTAGGAGTAATGAATCTCCACTGTCTCTATAGCACAGAAACAGCAGCTGCAACCTGGAGCCAGCCATCTCTTAAAGACACAGCTCCCAAACCCCAGCACCCGGCCCGGCTCGGTCCGGCACGGCCCGGCCCGGAGGCCCCGCACCCGCCCGGTCCCGGTGCTCGGGGGCCCGGGGTACGCCCTAGCTCGGGGTCTCGGCGCCCGGTCCCGGGGACGGGCAGGGTTGGCCCCACTCCGGGTTGTAGGGGTCCCCCCCGAGCCGCCAGCAGGGCCGGGGCTGGGGTCCCCTCCCACCACCCCGGTTCCTCTTGGGGACCTCCCCGGTCCTGCTGCCGCGGGGGTGGCACAGCTCGGGTTCCCCGTGGGGTATGGGGTCACCTGCACCCCACCCCGGCCCCCCATGGCAGGGAAAGTGCTGGGGATAAATAATGCTCATTGTTTTCCCCTAATGAATATTACCGACTTGCCAGGCCGGCAGCTGCGGGCTCCGGCCGGGGGAGCGGTGGCATCGCCTGCCTTTCTCCACCCGGGGACCCCCCCCCAGCCCCGACCTGCCGAGGGTCCCCGCAGTCGCAGGGAAGAGGATGGTGCTGACCCCTGCCTTCACCCCATCGCTGCCTGCCACCGCCCTGGGTGTCACTGGGGTCCCTGAGCAGAACCAGGGGGACATTGGGGGTGTGTGCAGGGGCTGGGGGCTGTCTCCGGGGGGGTCCCTGCCCCTCCTCACCTCCCCGCTGTGTCCTCACGTGGGGACGGTGATCGGTTCGTGCAGGGAGAGAAACTCCCGCGGCCCCAAGGATGCTCGGGCTAGTCCAGCCCTGTGGAGCTGCGAGGTGCCCCCAGTCCCTGTGCCCAGCGCCCGGCAATGTCCCCTGCCTGCAGCGGGACCAGGCCTGGGGCAGGGGACAGCCCGGTGCCCCGCGGTTAGGCCTGAGCAGGGTCCAACGGGGCAGGGATTTGTGACCGGGGGCTGCTCACCCACGGAGGCTCATTCCCGGTCCCAGGAGGCTTCGCACACCTGCAGAGGCACGAAGGCATCCCAGGGCTTGGGGACAGCCACATCCCCTGGCCCACACCCCGTGCCATGGCCAGGGGAATGCCCAGCTCCCGCCATGGCCACGCGCCTCCCTCGAAGGGCTCCCCGGCCTCCCCAGACCTCCCTGCCAGCGCTGTTAGCAATAAACCCACTTCCTAGGACTGCGAAAATCAAAAGAAAGCCGGCGTTTGGGGGAAAAAAAAAAAAAAAAAAAAAAAAAGAAAAGCATCAGCAACAGCTGAAGGCCCCTGCACTGGATCGAAGCCATCACCCGGGACCAGCCGGCTCTTTGGGAAGCAGGAACCATCGGAGGGAAGCCCCCGTCACCGCTCCTGGGCACTCCAGCATTGTTTCAGCCCCGGACCTGCCGGCCTTTTAACTTGCTTTAATTCCCAACGCTCTCCCACCACCACCTTTTTTTTTTTTTTTTTTTTGAAGTCTCTTTCCCAAATCTCGGCTGAGTTAATGAAGTTATGTGATCCTATAAATGTTAATTGTCTAAACTTCTTCTCTTCTCTCCCCCCCTTTTTTTTTTTATCTCTCTCCTCCTTGCTGCTTTCTGCTCCACTTGTAATAAAGAAAATATCTTGGCTGGTCTTAGCCAGTTGCTTGGCAACCTCAATAGAAAAAAAGAGAACAGAATGTAACCAATCCCGAGACAACCGAAAGATTTTGGTGACATGTGACCTCTCCAAAAAGGGCAGCCTTAAACTGTCCCTTCTGTCCTTTGCTCCTGACCATTAGGGTCTCTCCACCTCCCCCCCTCCGGCTCCTTACACCAATAAATATGGATTAGTGAAATACTTTTTCCCACACTGATGAAAAGCCAGGATTGATCTTTCCACCTCTTTTATGTACCAACCTGACAAGTTTCTAAACAAAATTAAGAGGGAAGAGGCAAAAGGAGCCATCCCGTGTTGGGCGACCGGGGCCGGATCCTGCCCCACCATGGGGATGGGGGTCCCCAACAGGGCGCTGGCGCCGCTCGTGCCAGGCTGTGGTCTGCTCAGCCGCCGGCTGGACCTCCCCTCTGGGCTGGGGAGCACCGTGCCAGCAAGTTAGGAAGTAAAATGTAATTTTTCTGACCCAAAAGGGGGAAGAATAAAGCCCTGGCCCAGTCCTGCACTCCCTCGGTGGGTGCCTGTGTGTCCTGGGGAGACCCGTCCTGCTCCTCACTGCGGAGCCCCAGAGCTCGCGGGCGGCCGGGGAAGTCGTCTGCAAATTACATTTCATCCTGGAAAAAAAAAAAAAAACAACAAAAACCCACAACATGATGTCATTGGCTTTCTGGTGCATCCCGCCGGCACCCCTCCACCTGCCGCCGGCCTCTGCTCGACCAGCCTTGGCACAGCCACGAGCCTCGGCACGCTGGTCAGCCTCGGCATGCCGGTCAGCCTCGGCACAGCCATGAGCCTCGGCACGGCGGCCGGTGGTCAGGCTCCCGCCCTCCCGCCGGCCCCCCAGCTCTCAGCTTTCCCAGGCCCCCGGCGCGGTGAATGCCTCTTTCACCAGCAGTTCCCCTCTTCCCAAAAAAGCATCACCTTGCCAGCTCCCTTCCTCTCAACCGGCTGCCAGGAAAATAAAAATTAGGGCAAGGACAGGGAGCGAGAGAAAAGCCAATGAACTTGTTTCCAGCTTTTCCTTCGGATCAGCCGTCCAGCACCGGGAGAAAAATATTTCTCCTGTAAAAAATCCCGCTCTCCGTGCAGGCTCCGAGCCCTTCGGCACCGGGACGCTGGCCGGAGACGTGGGCTCAGCTCGGCAGCAGAGGACACTGTAAGTTGGGCGTCTGCTTGAACAGTTTCCTGGCTTTTTTTTGGGGGGGGTTTGCCACGGTTTGGGGCTGAGACCCCCAGGGATGGAGGAGGAGGGTTGGGGCAGGGGGTAGTTGGCAAAAGGGGAGGTTTGGGGGGGTCCACGGGCTGTGAGGTGTGGGCAGGGTGGGCACCGGCACGGTGCCCGTGCCGGCGGTGGCGGGTGGTGCTGGGCGCCGGCGGCCCCGGGGTGCACAAAGCCCCTTTGAGCAGCGCACAGAGGAGCTGCTCATCCCTCGCCCGGCCCCGGGACCGGCCCTGGGAGAAGAGAGTGGGACCCCGGCCCTGAACAGTCTGGGACGGGCAATGGGGCCGGGGGGGGCTCTGGGGCTGCATGTCCCATCCCCCCCATGTTGGGGATGGTTGCCCAGGGGGGTCTGGCCCCAATCTGAGCCCCGACCTGTGGGGTGCCCACAGCCCCCTGTGACAGGCTGGTCCCTGGCCAGCCCCACCGGCATGGGGTGATGCAGGGAGCTGGGGGTGCCCCAGCCATCCCACGTGGGGATGGGGACCTGCTCCCTCCTGCCATGGGTGACGGTGACACCCACGAAGGCACCAGGCCCTGGTCCCCAGGGTGGCCGTGGGGAGGGCTCTGGTAGGGGCTGGGATGGAGAGTCTGGTGGGACACAATGGGACCTGGTGGCACCCGGTGGCACCCGATGGGAACCAATGGGACCCGGTGGGCCCTGGCTGCCCTGCCGCCGAGGCCGGCTGGCCAGGCACAATACCACGGCCCCGCTCCTGAGCCGCCGCCGAAGCCCCTTTCCCAGCATCGAGCGCCTTTGTCTCGCCTTTGTGATGGAAAGAGCCCCCCCTCCTAAATCACGGCCCTGACACCCCCATTGTCTCCTTCTCGGGGAGGTTTGAAACTTCTCCCCCCCCCTCCCGAGGTCAGGAATGTGGCCGGTTTCTATTGGGACGGAGGAGCAGGGCTGGGTGGGGGGCTGCGGGGTCACGCTGGCTCGGCGGGTCAACCCGAAAACAAAACCTTTTGAAATACCTACTCTCCATCACTGCCAACATTGTCCCCTGCCAGCGGGGGCCTGGCACGGCCCCTCGACACCTCCAGCCCAGCCGCTGCCCACCCCGGCGGTCAGCATCTGGGGGGGGGGACAGAAGGGTATTGTGCCCAAGGGGACAGCTTTGTTTTCGATCACAGCTGCCCTGGGTTGGGACAGGGACCTGCCGCCAGCCCCACTGGGGAGGAGAGGAGGGAGGGGATGGGAGCGCACGGGTTGTTGCATCATGGGGGGGACCTGTCCTGTCAGGGTACCCCTCCATCGTTGTCCCTCTGAGAGGGTGCAGTGGGAAGGATGGAGAGTGGCTCCCCATCACCCCTGGGGTGCAGTCCCAGCAGGGTGCACAGCCTCTCCCTGCACAGCGGGGCTGGCCAGCATGGCGTTGGCCTCCTGCCTCAGTTTCCCCTTGCTGAGGGAGGCATCCTTCTGCCTGCTCCCAGGGCTGATGGATGCCCAGGGTCCCCTTTGACACCCAGAGCCAGGGGACGCTGGCTCAGGACTGCTGGCTCTGATGCTGGGAGACGTGGTCCAGCCTGGGGAGAAAAGGGACAATTTTTGGGCTGAGCTGGCTGCGCCACCCAGGAGGGATGTGCCCGCGTGGTTTGAACGTGGCTCAGAGCGTGACAGTGCCTTGCAGGTGGAGCAGAGCATCCTGCACACTATGTGCTCCCAGTTGGGCATGAAGAGGGGCCCCAGGGGAGGCTTCTCCCTCCCTGCTGTTCGCAGCCCACCAGGAACACCCCAGGCCATCTCCCCACTAGCCAAGGTGTGGGGGAGACGCAGCCCAGTGGGTGCCAGGGCCAGTGGGACGTGTCTGCCCCTTTCACCACGGCACTCCCTGTCTCCACCAGCCACGGTGGGGATGCTGCTCCTGCCAGCCTCCAGCTCCTCTGGCAGAGCATCTCCTGGGTGGGCCAAAATCCCCCCGGGTGGCCAAAATCCCTCTGGATTTTTCCGGGTGGGAAGATCTGTTGTTTTTGCCCGCCGCGGGAGCAGCCTGCCGAGGAGGAAAGCGGAGTGGCGCCCGCGGATGCAATGGGTTTAGCAGAGACCTGGAAGGAAAACCCAGCTGGGAGGGGAACACCGGCCTCCTGAGTTACCCAACAGCTGGAGAGTGGTGAAAACAGCTGGAACAGCCGGAACAGCTTGGGACAAGGGGCTCGCAGAGCAGGGAGCATGGCGGGGTCACGGGCACTCCCTCAGGTCCAGGGTTCCAGCTGGCCGGGCAGCCGCAGAGAGCCTGCGAGGGCTCTGTGCCTCAGTTTCCCCACCTGGAACTGGGCTGGGGTTGTGAGGCTGGACAAGGCAGGGCACTGGTCTGGAGGGGACGGTGTCACTCAGGCAGTGTCTTGGAGTGGGAGCAGGGACTCCCCGGGGGCACCCAGGAACACCATGGACCTGGGGAGCTGGCTCGGCCCCCAGAATGCTTTTTCTTGTGAAATAAGTCTAAAAAAAACATTGTTGATGGCTGGGGGACTTTACCAACCCCCTGGCCACACACATACATGTAGAATCTCTGTATTTTTATATATGTGTGTGTGTGTGTGTGTGTGTGTGTGTGTATATTTGTTTTCTGCAACCAAACCTGAGCCTTTTAAAGCAGAAAAATGTGACATTTGAGGAACCTGGAGCTTTTCAAAGGCTTTGTTTAAAATCCTAGAAAATTTCAAGGATGAGGTGGAGACAGGCAGGAGGTGGCCAAAAGCCTCAGTACTGGGTCCAAAAGCAACTTTTTCCTGTAAAAAAAAAGAAAATATACTGCTGGAAACATCACTGGCCAGCACCGTGGGGATGGGATGCTTTTCCGGGTGGGATGCTTTTGGGCCTGACATTGGCTCTGTGTTACAGGTATCACCACGGGGCCATGGAGCCGTGGGGACGCCCTGAGCCCTGTGGGGACATCCTGAGCCCTGTGGGGACATCCTGAGCCCTGTGGGGACCGGCCACCCACCTACCAGTCCTGCTCCTGGGGCGCGGGGGCTGTCACAGCCCTGTGCTAGCAGAGTGGCGGGGATGGAGGTGCCGAGCAGCAGCGTGGAGCTGGGTGGGTCATCACCCCGAGGACCACACAGTGGGTGCCCTGGCAGGTAACCTCCATTTCCACCTTCTCCCCAAGCTTGCTTGTGGTTTTTTTTTTTTAATCATTGCATGGTCAAAGCTGCTTGTGAGGTGTCGCTTGGCCCACAGCGAGCTCCGAGGGTCCATCATGAGCCCTGCGGCACCCAGGTTGCGGTGAGAAGGCAGGCTGCAAAGCTGGCTGCAAAGGCAGGGATAATTCTGACCCCAGCCGAGCTTGCAAGGCCGGGCACAGGGTGCTTTGTCCTTCTGCCGGTCCCGGCCCATCTGTGTGCTACACATTACATTGGTCTGTGCCTCAGTTTCCCCACGTCAGGGCGCAGGCAGCGCCTTCCCCTGCCTGCCCTAGGGGTGGTGGGCCTGCAGACGGGGCAGTTTCTCCCTCCCTGGTCCCTGAGCCCACGGCCAGGGAGTATTGGTGCGGGCTGTGGCCGGGGCAGCGGGGCCGTGGCTGTGCACGTGTGGTCGAACCACACCAGGGCAGGGATGTTGTGTCCCTGGGGCTGGGGACAGCAGGAGCTGAGCACACAGGAGGGTTATTTTGGTGGGAAGAAATTGCTGGCAGTAGCCGGGTGTTACTCTTGCTCGTGGAGCAGCATCCCAGCCTGGGCCAGGGCACAACCAGGCTCGGGATCCCCCGGCCCCAGTGCGGTGCGGGGTGTCAAGGGTCTGCGGGGTGTCGTACCAGTCTGCAGGCTGGGAGCTGCCCTGCTTGGCCTTTCTGGGATCTAAGCCTCTGAAAATCCTGTTATCTGCTGCACTGAAATCCCTCTCTGCCTTTCCCAGGTGCCGAGGGCAGGGCAGGGCTCTCGGTGACCCCCAGGAGGGGCTGCAGGGATGGAGGGACTTACGGACGGAGGGGTGTGGGGACGTAGAGAATCAGGGATAAAGAGGGGAAGGGCTGCAGGGATATAGGGGTGAAGGGCTGCAGGGATAAAGAGGGGAAGGGCTGCAGGGATGTGGGAGCAAGGGGCGGCAGGGATGGTGGGGGATGCAGGGATGTAGGAGCAAAGGGCTGCAGGTATGAAGAAAGGCAGGGATGCAGGGATGTAGGGGTACAGGGAGCCGGCTCTGATGGACCCTGGAGCCCCTGACAGCCCACCCGTACCCGGCTGCTCCCGGCCGTGCCGTGCCGTGCCGTGCCGTGCCGTGCCGGGAGGTGGCAGCAGCGGCCAGGCGCGGGGCCGGGCTGGGGGCGGGCGGGTGTCCCCGCGGGACGGCGCCAGCCGTGGGCTGCGCGGGCATCCCCGCCACTCTGCGGCCTTTCCTCCGGCTTAATCCCCTCCCGGGCCGCGGGGCCGCGCTCGGGGGGGTCCTGCGCAGGGGAGAGGGACTCCCCCCGGCCCAGCCCTCCATGGGGGGGGGCACACGCGGGTGGGGTTTGCACACGGGTGGGGTCCGGCTGTGCTCAGCTCCTGGGGTCCTGCTCCCCTGGGCTCCTCTGCATTGCCGGGGAGCGCCCAGCCGTGCTGGCACGGAGCCCTTCCCCGAAATACTTGTCTGAGCTCGGGCTGTAAACAGTTTAAACGGTTCTTCTCTCCTTACAGCCGCCACAGGACTCCCCGGTGCTCCCCGTGTGCCCCCCCCCCCCCCCCCCCCCGGCCTCTGTTGCTTCTTTCAGGTGCTGCTGGAAATGTTCTTCCCCCGACCCCCTTGCTGCACCCTGCCAGAGCCCTCCTGGAGGACCCCCGGGACCGAGGGGACAGCGTGGGAAGCCAGCGAGAGCAGCCGCCTGGCCAGGCCCTCGCCCCGCTGCGGGTGGGTGCAGGTTTGGCCACGCGAGACACCGGCCACTCGCCAGGGCTCCGGTGGCACCGCAGCGAGGGGTGCCCAGCACCGCTGGTGGGGTGCATGGAGTTGTTGCTCCCCAGGATGCGGCCTCCTCCCCGGCTGCGCTTGCTCCCAGAGCTGACTGCAGTATTTATGGATTGGGTGGTTAACTAGTGGTTTCGGCCAAATATCCCAAAGGTCCCGGGGCTGCCTGCGGCTCGGACACGTGTCAGACACGCCTGGGGGGGCTGTGGATGGTCAGCCATGGGGGGCAGCCTGGGTGGGACGTGGCTCGGTGGAGTGGGCTGCCTTCCCCACTTCCCATCAAGCCTGTGATGGTGGAGAGCCATGACGCCCCCACCCCGGCCATGACCCACCCTGGACACAAGCCCCCCCCAGCCACAAGCCCCCCTAGCCTTGAGCTCCCCTGACCATAAGCCCTCTGGCTACGAGCCACCTGGCCACAAGCCCCTCTGGCCATGAGCCCCTCCAGCCATGAGGCCCCTCCCGGGCCACTTGCCCACTCATCCGCTTCCCCATCACCCACCCACACCGGGCCGGGCACCACGAGGGACCCGACCCCGACCTGGCAGGGGGCACACGGGGATGCCCAGGAGCATCCTCGGGGAGGGGGTGGGTACCGCGGGTGTCCCCCGGCTTCCCGTCCCCGGTCGTGAGCTGTGCGGGGCTGTTTACCGATATCGGCTTTATTTAAAGAAACCCAACCCAAACCCGCCCCCGGGGCTCGCAACGGCGGCGGGGCCGGGCCGGGGGCGGGGGCAGGGGGTGCGCTGAGCGCGGCGGGTCTCAGCCCGCCCCTTCCCCGCCCGCCGCCGCCATGGGCTCCGCGGGGCTGCTCTGCGCCCTGCTCCTGCTGCTGGGCACCGGCACCGGCACCGGGCCCGGCCCGCTCCCCCCGCGGGTGGTGCTCGCCCTCCTGGCCCGTAACGCGCAGCACTCGCTGCCGCACTGCCTGGGAGCCCTGGAGCGCATGGACTATCCCGCGGGGAGCATCGCCCTGTGGTGAGGGAGCGGGGACCCTGGGGGGAGCAGGGACCCCGGGGTGCGGGGAGTAGCAAGGACCCGGGGGGAGGAAGGGGCTGTGGGGGAATGGGGAGCCCGGGGAGGGGGGGGGGGGAGCCGGGATGCTGGGGTCACCGGGACCCGGGGGGGAATGGGGAGCCCCAGGGGAATGGGGATGCTGGGAGGGAACGGGGGTCCTGAGGGATTGGGGGGACTGTGGGGGAAACGGGGAGCCGGGGGTCGTGGGGACCTGAAGGACAATGAGGGGAGGGATATAGGGAGCTGGGGAGAGTAGGGGGATTGGGAACTCGGGGTGATCTTGGCGTAACAGGGGACTGGGTGGAGGGAATGGAGATCCGGGGGAATGGGGACCCTGTGGGGACGGGTTCCCTGGTGGTAACAGCCCCTCCAGCCCCGAAGGGTGAGGGGTGGCTCTGCCCCGGGTATGGGACCCAGGAGGGGCTGGGTGCTGCCCTGCAGTGAAGGGACAGGACCCCCACCTTTCCCCTCCCGAAGCCACGGGGCTGGCTATCTGCAGGACTTGGCTCCAGTCCCCCTTCCCCACAGACACCCCCAAACTCCCTTTTACTGCACTGGGGAGGGTGGTGGGGAGAGGAGCCCCCGTCCCTCCTCTTCCTCACTCCTCCACCGCTGCCGTGTCTCGCCTGAACTTGTCGGAAACTTTTCTGCAGCTGCTTTTGTGGGGGGACGAGACAGGGGCTGGCGGGGGGGGGGGGGGGTCCTGGCAAGAGTGGCCAGGCTGGGGTGAGGGGCAGCTGCTGGCAGTGGGGGAGCAGGGGGTCCTCACCTTTGCCTCCGAGACCCCCCGGCCAAGGGCCCTGGGGGGAGTTTCAAGAGCATCTGATTTCTTCGTCAGCTGCCTGCACAGCCAGGAGCTGGAGCAGGGGCAGGTTCTGCCTTGTCCCCCACATCCCGGGGAGGGGGTCCTCGTGACACCAGTGCCTGGGGGGCTATTTGGGGGTTCTGCGACAGGCCGAGGTCGCTGGAGACTTGGGGATCGCCCCCGGTGCAGCGTGGGGCTCAGCCCCATCTGCAGCGGGTTCCCTGCGAGCATCATTGAGAAGTTGGATGGGAGTGCTGGGGACAGCAGCTGTGTGTGGCAGGAGGAGGTTTGGGGAGGGGGATTTTTGCTGCGGGGGGCCTTTCCTCTGGCTGCTGGAGCTGCGGGATGCGGTGGGGTGCACAGGGTTGCTGCGGGGCACAGCGGGCTGCACAGGTGGGGGGCGAAGCCTCTGCGCTCCAACGCTGTTCACGGCGGGCAGCTGCAGGGCTGGGAGGGGGAGAGCACGGCCGGGGCTGCTGCTGGGCTGCAGGGACTGGGGGCGAGAGCCGCGGGACAGCCTCGGCAGCGGGCAGCACAGGGAAAGAAATTACCCGTTCGCGTTCCCCTTGCTCCTCGGCTCCTTCAAATTACACGTTACATTCCCAAGCGAGTCCATCGCTGGCTCAGCCTCTCGGCTCCAGGAGTGTTTCTAGCATGGGGAGGGGGCTGTGGTTGTCCCTTTTTGGGAGGACCCCTGGGGACTAATGTCTCCCCGCCCCAGGTGTGCGACAGACCACAACTCGGACAATACGACGGCGATGCTGCAGGAGTGGCTGGGGGCGGTGGGGAAGGACTATCACTCGGTGGCCTGGAAGGTGCAGGAGGAGCCCAGGTGAGGCTGGGGAGGTGTCGGGGCAGGGGGGTGCAGGCTGGGAGGGGCTCCCGGAGCAGCACCCCATTCCCCAGCTGGGGACGCTGCCAGGAGGAGCCAGCGGCGAGGCAGAGCTGGGCTGACTCAGCCAGCTGGCACGCAGCGGCATGCACCAAGTTTGTGCGTTCCCAGTGAGCGGGATTAACCCCTGCCTCCCCTGCACCCAGCGCCTACCCCGACGAGCTCGGCCCCAAGCATTGGAGCGACAAACGCTACGAGAACCTGATGAGACTGAAGCAGGAGGCTCTGACCTACGCCCGGGAGCAGCAGGCAGACTACATCTTGGTAAGGGATGTGGGGCACTGGTGGGGTGGGAGCTGAGGTGGGTGTCCCCACGCCTCCAGGACCTGTGCTGTCCCCCCTCCAGTTCGTGGACACTGACAGCATCCTGACCAACAATCAGACCCTCAAGTTTCTCATGGCGCAGAACAAGTCGGTGGTGGCCCCCATGCTGGACTCACAGACCTTCTACTCCAACTTCTGGTGTGGCATCACGCCCCAGGTACGTCCCCAGAAAGCCCTGGGGAAGGGGACTCCCCCATGGTGGAAGAGCCCCCCACCATGGAGACATCATGCCAGTGTGCTGCAGGGGTACTACCGCCGGACAGCCGACTACTTCCCCACCAAGAACCGGCAGCGGGTGGGCTGCTTCTCTGTCCCCATGGTCTACGCCACCTTCCTGATTGACCTGCGGAAGGAGGAGACATCGCGGTTGGCTTTCTACCCACCCCATCCCAACTACACCTGGGCCTTCGACGATATCATTGTCTTTGCCTACTCCTGCCAGGCGGCCGGTGAGGCGGGGGGAGCCGGGGGTGGGGGGCTTGGGGGGGCTGCAGTGCTCACCCCTCCCACCCGGCAGGCGCGGAGGTTCATGTGTGCAACCAGCAGCGCTTTGGCTACATCAACGTCCCCGTGAAGGCCCACCAGACGCTGGAGGACGAACATGCCAACTTTGTGCACCTCACGCTGGAGGCCATGGGTGAGCACCCGCGGGCAGTGGGGTCCCGGAGGTGTTCCCCACCCCAGAGGTGATGGGGACCCAGTGCCAGTCCCCAGGGCAGGGCTGTTGGCCATGGTTCCTGGCCAGGGGGGTCTGGGCTCCACCAAAGAGGTGTCCCCTCTCTCCACAGTGGATGGCCCCCCCATGCAGCGCTCCAGGCACATTTCCCTCCTCCCCAGACCACTCACAAAAATGGGCTTTGATGAAGTAAGTGCCCCCTGTTCATCCCTCTGGCTGCATCTGTCCATGACAAAGCCTGCCGTGGGCTTTGGCCAAGCCCTCTATCCCCCATCCTGTAGTAGCCAGGCAGGCTGTGTCTCCCACCATGACAATATGGCCCCTTGGCGGGGCTCTCCCCTTCCGCCCCAGATCTTCCTCATCAACCTAGTGCGGAGGCCGGACCGGCGCCAGCGGATGCTGGCGTCCCTGCGGGAGCTGGAGATCGCCCCACGGGTGGTGGATGCTGTGGATGGGAGGTGACTGTGGGGGGGGAACACATGTCCCCACTCTGCCAGCCCCCCAGCACGACCCTGGGGAGGGGATGGGGGTGGCTGGGGGGACACACCTTGCTGATGCAGCCCCTCACCTTGCAGCACCCTCAACAGCAGCGACATCAAGGTGCTGGGGGTGAACCTGCTCCCTGGGTACTACGACCCCTTCTCTGGCCGCACCCTCACCAAGGGCGAGGTTGGCTGCTTCCTCAGCCATTACAACATCTGGAAGGAGGTATGGGGCCGTGGGGGCCATGGGATCCCTAAGGGCCACCAGCACAGGGCAGGGACCCCGGAGCATCACCAGGTCTCTGGAGGAGCTTGGGAGAGGGTTGTCCTGCAGGGTGAGTGGACCCAGTGTGGTCCAGTGTGGCCCAGCATGGTGCTGGGATGGGTTTGCACCTCTGCCCCCTCCCAACAGATCGTGTCTCGGGGGCTGGAGCGGTCGGTGGTCTTTGAGGACGATGTGCGCTTTGAGGCTGCCTTCCCGGCACGGCTGCAGCGGCTGATGGAGGAGCTGGAGGGGGTGCAGCAGGACTGGGACCTCATGTAGGTGCTGGGGCCGGGGGAGATGTGGGGTGGGGGTCCCTGGGGCTGGCTCTCACGGCTCGCCAGCTGCCCCACAGCTACCTGGGGAGGAAGCAGGTGAATGCGGAGGATGAGGCACCCGTGGAGGGTGTCCGAAACCTGGTGGTGGCTGGGTACTCGTACTGGACGCTGGCCTACGCCATCTCCCGCCGTGGGGCACAGAAGCTGCTGGCTGCCGAACCCCTCTCCAAAATGCTGCCGGTGGATGAGTTCCTGCCCATCATGTACGACAAGCACCCCAAGTAAGGAGCAGGGGGTGCAGGAGGGGTGTTGATGGAGCAGCACGGCCATGCCGGCAAGAGAGCATGTGTTTCTTCTCCACCGTCACCGTCCCACCCCGTTCCCCCCCTCCCTGGGTTACTCATGCTGGAGGAAAACATCTGTAGCATGAGCTCATTCCCCACCAGCCGCTGCCTGGCCGCCGGCCGCTGGAAAATGGCCCTTTGCCAGCGCAGGGTGGGGGGACGGTGGTGGGGACGGAGCTGGGGCTCGGTGCTGGTCCCACACGGGGGTCTTGGCCCCATGGCGAGGGGGGAGCAGCCCCCTGTACCCCGGGGCTTTTCGGACCCGTGCCCCTGGTTGTGGGTCTCAGCCCAGTCCTGGGGCACCTCCCTGCCCCTCTCCCCAGGCGGGGGTCAGCAGCAAGGCTGTGTCTGGGGAGGGGGAGCCAAGCTAGGGGGTGGGCAAGCGCTGCTGGCCGGGTGTTCCTGGGGAGAGTGGGTGGGAAAACCAGCGAGCAGGATGGCGCAAGAGGGATTAGGAGGTAAAAGGGAGGCTGGAGGTGGATGGAGGGGCAGATTAGTGCTCTGGATGTGAACCAGGAGCAGCTGGGTGTCCCGTGCTTGCCAGGACAACAGCACCAGACAGCCCTGGCCTCAGACCAGCCGAGGCCCGGCCAGCAGGACGCTGTACCGGAGACCTCCTCGGCACTAGGACCTGCCCCATGCCACTGAGGCTGGTGGGGAGAGATGGGTCCCGTTCCCTTTGCGGTCCTTCCACAGTCCCTCCCCAGCTGGGCTCTGCAGGCAGCAGTGGCGTGGGACAGTCGCCCAGCTCAGCTGCCTTCCCCAGACCCCCATCCCTGGTTCCCTGTGTCCCTCCTCATCACCTGCCCCACATGGTGCCTTCCCCGGGTGGTCGGTTACGGCTTTCCCAGCCCTTTTTTCTCCACTGGGCTGTGCTCTGTAAGCCAATTTCTCCCCTTGGGTCTGCTCCGCTTTCCCCAGCGAGGATTACAAGCGGCACTTCGCTCCCCGGGACTTGCTGGTGTTTTCGGCTCACCCCCTCCTGGTTTATCCCACCCACTACGCTGGGGACAGCAACTGGCTGAGCGACACTGAGACCTCCACCATCTGGGATGACGATACCAAGAAGACTGACTGGGCTGGCTCACAGAAGACCCTGAGGGACTCACGAGGCGGCGCTGGCCATCTCCGCTCCACTGCCCGTGATGAGCTCTGAGGGTGAGCGAAGCCATGGGACCCACACATGTGGGGACAGGGACAGGGGACAGAGTGGCTGGGAGGCATCTCCCTGCGAGCACTGTGTTTGGATGTGTTGGCTGCCCAGTTTCTTTTTGCTGTGCTGCAGCAGCTCTCTCCATCAGAGTCAAAGCATCAGGGAATGGAGATGAGACCTTCTCTTCCAGGGAGGAAAAGGGACGAGGACACAGATGTCCCATGCGGGGCTGGAAGGGACTGGGGGACTGGGTCTTGCTGCTCCCCAGCCCCTCAAGCGGGGAAGGGACAATGCTCCTTCACCTCCTGCAAAAGTCACTCTAGCTTGGAGAGAGCTGGGAGCATCTCACGGGAACGTTTCACCCTGGAGCCGTTTGCTGACCCCCAACCCGGGTCTGCCTAGGACTGTGTCTCCGCAGGGCGGCCATGCAGGCAGGCGAGCTCCCGCACTCGCTTGGCCCCAAGGCAGCACCACCATGGTTAATGCCGGGTCAGACTTTCCCTGTCTGAGGTTGCTTGTGCTGGCAGCAGAGCCTCCCTGGGAGCAGCCAGACTGGGGGAGGCTGGAAAACAACCCTGTACTGCAGGCGTGAACGTGTCGGGGCTGCTCCTGCCTTGACTGCTAATGTTTGCATCCTTGCCTCCTAGGGACGAGGGATCGTGACCCAGCTGGGAGCACCGTTGGCCAGTGGCCCGATCCTGCCCGCTCCTGTTTGAGAGATGCAGCTGCCCTGGCTGGATCCCCCCGGGGTCCTTTGAATCTGCATGTTGTGAATCCACCCAAGGCAGGATTTGTCCCCAGGGCTCCTGGAGAACCCCTTCCCTGCCAGGCAGAGGGACTGGGGAAGCGCTGTGCTCCGTCTCTGCTGGGGACATGTGTCCAGGACTGCCCTTAGCAATGCCAACTCTACCATCTCCCACTGGTTTGGACTTTGGGGAGTGTTTCAGGCCAGGGGCTGGCTCCCACGGTGCCACACATGGCCTCCTGCCACCAGCCGGGTTTGTCCTTTGCCTGTGCCGTGTCTGGACTGGAGCCCAGGGAGGATTAAAGCAGACCGTGTTTGAGCCGACATGCCGGGTGCTGGCTCTGCCACGTGGTATTGTCCCACGTAACGTCCCCAGGGCATACCCTGCCGGGGTCACCAGCCTTGGAGCTGTGGTGGTGAGGGTCTGGTGGTTCCTCTGGCTTTGGGAATGAAATCTGTAATGGGGGAAGGTGGGGTGGGAGACAGAGCTCTCCTTTGGGGCCTGGGGGTGAAAAGGTGGGTGGCATTTCCACAGAGTTTGGCTCTCCCTGGGAATGCTGATGGAAATTATTTCCCTCACTGGTGCTGGTGTTCTCAGTGGAGGGTTTGGCCTTGGGACTGAAAATCCGACACCAGCTTGAGCACCGAGATGTGCAGCCGAGTCCTGCTGGGCTCCGGCATCTGTCACCTTTGTGGCCAGCTCTGGAGGACACTTTGCTTTCTGAGAGCCTGGGCTTGTTTGGTGCTAAACCTCTGCTCCTCAGCAGGGTGACATTCACTTGAAAACTGTTTTTTTTTTTCCTGGGGTGGAGGAGCAATTTCCTTAAAAACGCTGCAACTAGCTCTAGTCCGGGTGAGCTTGGGAGATGTGAGCTCCCTGCCAGGACCCAGAGCTGCCGCCTTTCTCCACCCCGTCTGGCAGCTGGCTGCCCCTTTTGGCCCTGGAGCAGCTGCTGGGGTTGCTGCCTTCACCCAGGGTTTGGGGGGCTATGCCCCCCTTCTCCCCACAGCTTGATGAAGGTGATGAAGCAGTGGGTGGAAGCCTCAGTAGCCAAGACCCACAGCAGGATGTCCGAGACCATCACAAGCTCCAGGGGCAGGATGAACAGCTACAGCAAGGACCTCCTGAAGGAGAACAACCAGCTCCAGATCACGTGCGACCTGAAGATCCAAGTGGATCTACTGGAGAACAGTGAGAAGGAGACGGCCAAGTGCATGGCCTGCAACCACAGGGTCCCAGCCAGTACAGGCACGAGTGACACAGCAGGGTGGAGAGGTGATGGCAGAGCGGGGACACCTTTGTTCCCCTGGCTGCAGGTAGCCTCGATGCTATGGGGGGATCTCAGGAGCTGGGGACAGAGCAGAAGAAGGTCTGGTGCCAGCTGAAGCTGAGGAAGGGAGCAGCAGCAGCACTGTGGCACGTGTGACCCAGCAAGGGTCCCAGCACTTGTTCCAGTGCCCGCTGGGATGGAGGCAAGGCGCTGCCTGTGCCAGGGCGCTCGGTGCAGCCACGCTCGCAGGGTATGCAGCTGACAGGACATGCTGGCAGAGCTCAGGGCCTTTGGGAAGCTGCGGTGGTGGGGAGACCCCGCTTCTCGGGCTGCCCTCTCCGCTGTGAGAGCTGAAATGGGTCTGTGAGGAGGAGCCAGAACTTCTCCAGCTGTTGGAAACTCCAAGGTTCTGGCTTAAAACCACTTAACTCAAAAATATGAGGCCAACCCTGAAACTTGCTGCAGCTCAGTGGGAGCTCAGCCTTGTGTGCTGCTGAGCTACGAGATTTCAAGTGACTCGTGCTTTTTCTCAACAAAGTCGGAGTGGTTTTGGAACCTGTGGAAGTCGCTCCCATCACTTCCCACTGGAAGTTTCCTTCCAGCCGGGGCTGGTGGAACAGGAATAGGAACACAGATTTGAGCCGCAGAGAACCAGAGACTGCCTGACTTCGGCCAGTGGCGCAAGGGACAGAGGCAGGAGCAGGGCAGAGCCAGGGGCCAGGGTTTATTTAATTTCTGTGGCAAACAGCCATACAAAGCCACTGCAGGGCTTTGAGTGGGACACGAGCTGCCCCGATCTGTGTGGGGATGGTTGGGGGCTGCCACAGTGCCTGGCCAGGCTGCCCAGGAGGGGCAGCTCTGTACCACGGTCACCCCGGAGAGTCCGCAGGACCCTGTCCATTGTCCACGCAGGTCCCCGGGGGTTAGCATCAGCCCCTGTCCCCCGGCTCCCCGGCAGGCGCTCTCCTCTGCAGGATGTGCTCCAGCAGACAGGTCGCTGCCTGGGCCAGAACCTGCTCCAGTCTCTCCCGCTCCCCAGCGCTGAACGGAGCCAGGACATAGCTGGACACTGTCACTTCGCCCTCTGGCCGCCCGATGCCGATCCTGAGCCGGGTCATCTCCTAGGGAGGAAGAAGAAGAGCTGGAGGAGCTTCACCTCAAGGGCCCAGCTGAGAGAGAGCTGGGGCAAGGGGATAGTGCTGCGAGTGGGGCTGGGGGGGTGAAGGAGCAGCCCCTCATGTTTTCCAGGTGGTTTTCAGTGCTTGCTCCAAGAAACATGATTTTGGAAGAGACTTTTGCTGGGCTGTGCTGAGATCCTGGGCTCCTGCCAGGCCTGGCAGAGCCACTCAAGCTAATTGTTTCCATGTCCTCCATGGCGGCCAAACCGACATCAGCCCTCGGGGAAGGAGAAAAGGGAGGAGAGGAAAGGCAGCAGGGGCTTGTCTGAGGGGAGTCAGGAGAAGGGGAGTGGGGGGACGACAAGCCACGCACTGAGGTGGGGGCAGGATTTATCTCCTTCCACTGAGGCCCACTCACGTTGGAGCGCAAAGCACTGATGCAGGATCGAACTCCATTGTGTCCCCTTGGGAGAGAAGGAGAAAACCCACTGTTAGTCTGTAAGAGACGCCTCCCACCACGGTATGGTCTTGGGGTCTCTTGCTGCAGGGACTCGGGGATGTGGTCCCAGCCAGGGGCTGCAGTCCCCATGCCCTGGCTCTGCAGGAACACCCACTTCCTGGGGCTGAGAGCAGCTGGCTGGGGAGGACGAGGGAAGCAGGGCTGGGACAGCACGTTCTCTGTGTCTCAGCTCTCGCTACAGCTGGTGCACGTGTGGCCGAGCGCCATGGCCCAGTACCATCCCTACCCCGTCCCGCAGTGGAAGATTTCCTAGGTTAAATGTCTCGAGGCTGACCCAGGAGCTGACGCTGGGGCAGGCAGAGTGGAGGCAGAGTGCTATAAAAAGCTCCTGTGGTGCAGCCAATGGGCTGGATCCAGCCCGCAGCCGCTTCCAGGAGGCTCCCTGCCCTTCCTGCCAGGGCAGGGACCGGGAGGCTGCCCAAACAGCCAGCCATCATCTCTGCAACTGGAATCGGGCCCAGGGCTGGCGTTGGGGCTGAAAACACCTCCAGGCTGGTGGGACGGTGCCACGAACGGCCCGTGTGCCTGCGAGGGAATGGCAAGGCCTCAGCCCAGCTCGCTCAACCAGAGAGCTGGGGTCAAGACATACCTTGCGCTGCCACCCAGCTTGATCGCCACCTTGCCCAGGGCCTTGTCCAGGTCATCATGAACCAGGTAAATGTCTTCTGGGTGGAGGTTGTAGATCTCAGCTTTGGAAACAGAAATACAACCCAAATAATGAGGAGGAGACAGACTCACCCAGCCCTGACCCTGCAGAGCGGGGCTGCAGGGACCCACGCTGCGCAGGGGGACAGCAGGGCTGTCACAGGGCCTGGTGGCACAGCAGGTTTCAGGGGTGACCGAGCCGCTTACCAGCGCTGGCGACGCTGAGCCCGTTGATGTTCATGAGCCTCCGTGGCTTGAGCAGCACCAGGTCCAGGCCACGGGCTGTGGCCAGGGCCACATCGGCGCAGCACTGCCTGTCCGCTCTCCAGCCCTCGGCCACTGCCAGCTGCCGGGCCAGCCGGTCCAGCACCGCCATGCCCACGCTGTGCCGTGTCCCCTGCAGCCCGTAGTTGCCCAGGCCGGCCACCTGCCCGCCGGGTGTCAACAGGGCTCTGCCGGGCCGCCATGAGGACCCTGCCCGCCCCAGCCACGGGCCTCATCCCCCCCCTCTCCCGCCAGCATCCCTCAGCCCCGCTCCTCACAGCCCCGATCTCCCCGCGGCCCCCCCAGCTGGCTGGGTCCCCTCAGTCCCGGTCTCCCCGGTGCTCCCCCTCACAGCCCCGGTCCTCCTCCGCTCCCCCTCACAACCCCGGTCTTCCCCGCTCCCCCCCTCACACCCGGCCCCGCCCCCCCGGCCCCACCATGACGCACGGCCCCGCCCGGCTGACGAACGGTCGCGCGCGCCCCGCCAGCTCCGCAGCCAGCATCGCGCCGCCTGCTCCTTTCCCCCGTGACGTCACGCCTGCGCGCCGCCAATGACCCCATGCCGTCTCACCCCCGTCGCCATCTTGCTTACGGGCGGCTGGGCGGGCCCGGGGCGGTGGCGTAGGGCGGGCCGTGCTCCGCCCGCGTAGGGGCTGTGCCCGCCGCAGCGTAAAGCCTCGCAGTATGGCTGTGTGTGTGTGTGTGTGTACGATCACTCATCTTCCTTCAGCCCCTCTCCAGCTCTGGGTGGTTCTTGGCCCCGTCCGTGGAGCAGAGCTTTCTTCCAAGGCTGTGTGACAGCTCCCCGTCCATCAGCACGTCACTGGGCTTTGCTCACCGCTCTTTTCCTGTCCGCAGCTGGTTCAAAGGGCTGGGCTTCTGCGGCCAGTGGGAGGAAGCTATCGCCTGCTATTTGAAAGCCGTCAGCCTGGATCTGCAGAGGGTAAAGGGTCCCTAAAGAGCTAGGGGTGCACCAGGCTGGGAGCTGGAGAAGGCCGGTGGCATCTCATGCTGGCATCTGGCTTCAGGATGCTGCTAACCTCTTGCCAGGCTGATCCTGGGCAGTTTGAGCAGGGCTGCGCTGTGCCGGTGTAGGCTGTGTTGGCCGTGGTGCAGGCAGAGCTGTATGAGCAGCAGGCAGAGGCCTTCCTGCCAGTGACGCTGAACTCCAGGAAGGTGCTCGTGGTGGTGTCTGCGTGGGAGCAGCCCTGCCTGGCTCGCATGGCCCTAGTCTGTGGCCTGCGGGTCAGCCACCACTCCCCTCCTGCTGTCTGCAGCCCCGGCCTGTGGCCACGCTGACAGGGCTTCCCTGCAGGGCTTGTGTCTGCTTGACCAGGAGCTCTACTGCCCTGGAGGCCTTCACACAGGCAGCCGAGCTGCGGCCCCAGCGCAGGGTGTTTTGCCAGGGCAGCACTAGGCTGTCTGGCTGGGCTGGCCCTGCCGTGGGCTGCCTCCAGCCCTGCCCGTCTCCTCTTGCAGCATTGTGTGTCTGGCAGCTCTCAACAAGTTCCCAGAGAGCCTCTGGATGCTCAACAGAGATCCGGAGGAGGATGTGAGGAACCCTGAGCTGTACGTGCTCCGTGCCTCCTTCTACAAACGCTTTGGGCGGGTATGGCCGCTCCAGTCCCTGAGGGCCCTGCTGTCCCTCCTGGAGGCGTGGGATGCGCTGGGAAGTGCCCGGCTCTGAGGATGCCCGGCTTCCCCAGGCAGCTGGCCCTGTGTCACCGGGACATCCCATGGGCCCTGGAGCTGGAGCTGCAGCACGGAGCCACCGAGGCTCAGAGGTGGAGGCTGCTGAGAGGAAGCCAGGTGGCAGTGGCCAAGGCCCTGTGTGGGGACCTATGTGGGGCCCTGCTTGAGCTCAGCTTTGCCATCGAGAGTGACCTCTCGGCCCCTGAATTCTTCACCTTCAGACAGTGAGAGTGTCACTGCAGCCGGTCTGTCCCATTGGCCTCGAACCTCTCCCATCTCTGTCCTTGTGTCATAGGGGGACCCTCATCCAACACCTCAAGGACTTTAGTGCAGCCCACGAGTTCTTAGCCAGGGTGAGGGAGCTGGGTGTCCCGGGGGGCCCAGAGGCCCGGGAGGCTTGGCAGCAGCTGGCATTCCCCTACAACAACTGTGCCGTGCACTGCTACACCCTGGGCTGATTCAGTGAGGCTGTGATGCTCCTTGGCAAGGCTCTGCAGGACGAGAGGAAGGAGAAGAGGCTCTATATCAACAGAGGAGGCAGGCAGCCAGGCTGGGGATCTCAGCTGGGGTGTCAGCAGTATCTGCACTGGGGCATTGAGTGTGTGCAGGGGAAGGCGGTGACCGAAATGGGCAGTAGGGCCCCTGGGTTCTCCCTTGGTCCTGATCCTGGTTCACAGCTGTGCCTGCCTGGACCTGTTCAGCAGCAGGGAGAGGTACCATGAGCCGGAATTTACCACTGGTGGTTCAGCTCCATCCCCGCATGGCCTGTCCTGGAGGCATGGCTGGGAATGGCTGCTCTCTTCCATACTGGGCTGCATCTCCTGCCTGGCGGAGCTCGGAGCTTTTGGCTAATGATGCTGAAATCTTTGTGGCTGGGTTGGGCTGGACACATGCCGTGTGTGTTTCCCACTGGCACGGAGTGCTTCAGACAAAGCCTGGGGGTGGCAGCCAGCCCCCAGCCGCTCTCATTTAACTGAGACGCCGATGCTGCCTTGCTGCAGACGGCTTCCTTCGCCTGGGGGAGCTGGCTCACTCGCTAGCGGATTACCAGCAGGCGCCGGAGCTGAGCACGAGGGGACCATGCTGTGCGGAGACAGGTTGCAACAGCACTGCATGAGCAGGGATGGCAGGATCTGGTGGCAAGGTGAGCAGGTGGGTTGGTGCGGTCCACCCCAGGGCTGGTGGTGAGCCAGGCTGGTGAGCGTGCTCGCTCCTGTCCCTCACAGGCAGTACTGGCAGGCAGGAGCTCGCTTTTCCATGGCTGTTGAGCACGACTCCCAAAACCCGCTGTACTACCTGTGCCTGAGGCGGGTGGAGAGCACAAAGGAGGATGCTGCCCTAAGTCTGTGGCTCAATCCCATGGACAGGGTCCCCAGGGTCCCCAGAGCCCTGCACTGCTTCCCAATGCCCCCCTCAGGCCATGGGCAATGTTCTCAGCGTGTTGCCTCAACTGCAGTCTCTGTGCTTACCCCTCAGTGTATTTCTGTTCTGCATCAGGTGCCAGCAGCTGATCAAGGATCAGGGGCTGGGGTCAGGGGTCCCTGCCAGGGTGTGGGCCCAAGCCAAGCAGTGAGGGTTATAGCTTGGCTCTTACAAGTGCCAGAGCCGCTGGACAGGTCTCTTTCCTACTTCTTTTAATTTTCCTGTTTTCTTCAACCCTAATTCAGGGCAGAAGCCCTCCTGTATCTGGCTGCAATAAGGGGAACATGTCCACATGGCCACTGCCCAGCCTAGCACCACTCGGGGCAGTGGCATGCCTCAATTGATCTGGGTTTTGTTTGAGGTGAAACCCAGGCTCCTGGGTGGGGCAGGTCCTGGTGCGGCTGGCAGAGCCTTTGCTGGTGGCACAAGGTGGATGCTTGGTTGCGGCGGTGGAAACCCTGTGACTCAGAGCTCACTGTGGGGAAGAGTTTTTCTGTGGAGGAGACCCAGGTCTCACCTTGTCGCCACTGCAGGTCCTTTCCCTTGCATGCTCTTTCCAAGAAAAGCTGTCTGTGCTGTCCTAAAGAGTGAGACTGGATGCCTTGCCCAAGAAACCTTGGAGAAAATGCTTCAGATCCTCCCAGAACTCACCGGTTTGGCTGATGTTGCCTGGTGTGACAGTAGAAACAGGTACGTGCTGGGAGGGGGGTAGTTTGTCTTGGGTGTTAGCCAGTGGTCTCAAATCCCAAGTGCGAGGGTTTCATTTGCTTTGGAGTGCAGTGGCATGTTTCAGAGCTCGCTGCCGAAGTACTCATGCTGGCAAAGGCGGGTTTTGCCCTTTTCTGCTCCAAAAAGTTGGTGGTGGGTTGCTGGATGTCTACACCTGACCTGGGAACCTTGTTCCAAGCAGGAGTCTCACTCCGCCTCAGCCCTCCCAGATAAAGGATTGCTTTTGGAGGTTGCTGCAGGCCTGTAGCATTGCCTTTGCACTGGCACCTGTCCCCATGCTGTGGATGGCACTAGAGGATGATGGAAGGAAGCAGCACCTGAGGGCGCAGGGCTGCACGTGGAGTAGGAGCTGTCTGAGGGACAGCAACTCAGGCGAGCAAGTCTGGGGTGCAGCAGCAGGAGCTTGGATCTTGCACTCAGCCAGCGCACAAAGCGGCTGCGATAGCTGCTGCAGAAATGGGTGGTCTGCCACTGCACCCGCCTGGCACCTTGCCTCGGCCCTCAGCTCCCACGCAAGGCTCACCAGGCAGGCTCCGGAACGGGAGTCACACGGGGAAGGAGGCGACGCGGCTCCCACGCCCTGCTGTGCTGGCACCAGTCCTGTGAACTTGGCCTTGGGACCCAGAGATGTGCTCTGCAGTGGGGGAAGAGTGCTGCTGGGGCAGAGTCGGTGGCCTTCCTGGACCTACACCAGCTTCTCTGCGGAGGACGTCTGGCCCAGCTACTGCCCAGCTACTGCTGTTTCACCTCCTCCCCAGGGAAAGGCTGCTGTCTTGTTTCCAGTTACCTAACTGGAGAGCATCAGCTCCATGCTGCTAAATCCCCAAAGTCCCATCAGATCAGGCAGCTGTTCCCATGCAATTGCAAATCTTCCAAGTCCTTCCGTGCTAGCTGCAGTCAGGAATCCAAGTAAAAGACTGTTCCCCAACCATTTTTTTTCCCTAAATGATTTATTTTAAAATTAGAAATACATAACACTTTTGAAAGAGGCAGAAGTTTTGCATCTGTCTGTGGGCCAGCTCCTGGGCAGCATTTGGGTGGTGTAAAACTGCTGTCCCCAAAGCTCCAGCCCTGGAGCTGGAATGGTCCCAAGTCCTGGCAGCTCATTTCAGCATGGGGCCTGAGTGGATCGTCAGGAGCTCTAGGAAGCGTCCCCGCACCCATCCCTCAGGCAGTTTGTTCCTAGAAAGTGAAATGATTCTGGTTTCTCTAACCTGTTCTGCCATAACTGACTGCACAGAGGAGATTAAAACCTGGGCAAAGGCCAGCGGTGCTGTGCACCCCATGCTTGGCAGTGCAGAGCACTTATCTTCTCCAAGTTGTCCCCAGGTCCCCTGTTGTGACACTTCCCAGAACCTGAACGCACGCTGGCCCAGCCAAAGCCTGCCAGGTCTAATCAGCAGAAGAATGTACAAGAGGCTCAACAGCTCATAGCACCAACTCTCAGCTTGCTGTAGAAATCATCACTGAATAAAAGGAATTTTCAAAACCATTAGTGGCACCATGGGCTCCCCTGGAGGTAGGACTGAAATTTTTCATAGCTTAAGTAAAATGATAAATTTTTTTTTTTTAAATTTTTTCATAGTTCAAGTAAAACAATAATTTTTTTTTAAAAAAAATTTTTTCATAGTAAAACAAGTGAGAAGCCTTTTTTTGTTGTTGTTTTTGTTGTTTTCCTGGTTTTCTGCGGGGAAATCCTTTGGACCTTCAGAGAAAGATGGAAAGGGGGTGGCAGGAAGAACCTGGCTCTTGGCAACATCCGATCTGCCATCTCTCACATTACTCCCCCCATGCTTGCTGATGGTGAAGCTGGTCCCTACCAGCACCTGTTCACTATGAAAGGAGGCTGGAAAGATGTTGGCTCCAAAACTTCCTTGAAAAGAAAACTTCGCTGCAATGTTAAAGGCCAGCACTGCGGGAGTCAGCACCAGCACTGTCACACTGTACCAAGGAGCTGAGGCACAGCCACGCTTAAAAAGGTTTTAAAAAGCAAAAAGTTAAAATGCTGTAGGAAAGAAATATTCTTCTGTGGGCTCAGAATCTTGGGATATCAATAGCTGCCAGGAGAGGGGAGAGCTGCCAGTGGGTGCTGCTGACAGGGTAAGAAACCTCCCTGATGCTGCAGACCCTCTTGGCATCTTCCCCTTGTCGTCACAGATGCCTTGGGTGGTGTGCCGGGCTGGGCGTATCCACCCTCACCTGGCCGAAGGGTGGTGCTTTAAATCACAGTAAAGTGCTTTAAATCACTCGCTTGCACTTGGTCCCACAGCTGCATCCTGCAGTGGCCTCCTTGGGGCTGCAGAGGCAAGCTCAGCAGGAAAGCACTTGTGCTGCCAAGAGGGAACACGCAGCTCCTACTGCTCATCCTGCCAGCCCTGGGCTCTGCCGCTTTACAGCTCCATATACATCCCCTATGGATCTGAGCAAGGCCCTCACCAGCGGCTAGAAGAAAAAACTGATCCGAGAGGCCACTGTTTTGCAGCCTGTTGATGAGAATATTTTCTCCTCTTCTGGGAAGTAGGGGATGCTGTCAGCTACCTCCTGGACAACATCCGGACGTACTTCGAGGCGTTGCTGGACAAGTTCGCTGACGACGCACTGCTTTACGTGGTGGCGCTTCAATGGGAGGAAGGGCACAACAAAATCAATGAGATGTTCGTTAATGATCCCAGATTTCCAGAATCCACCTGCAAAAGCAAAGGAAGAGACAGATTTTACCCTCAAAGAGTCTCTGCAGTCCCTGAAATTCAAAGAGCTGCTTTGTGCAAAGCCAAAATACTCAGCTGAAGACAGATCTGCTCCAGTTTTGTATGAGGAGAAAGATGAACCTATCAGTTGTCACCCTCCTTCCCCCCCAAGAGACTTGTTCTCCAGGAATGGAGGGATTTAGCTTGACTAGTCAGAATTTAAGCTCTGCTCCCTGTGACAAGGGCAAAGCGAGGAGAACCAGGCAGGCAGTGGGGATTGGTACATCTTGGTGCCTTTCCGGTAAGCGTGCTGTCCTGCCTGCCATCCCCCAACTGTGAATACACCTTGTCTCCAAAGAACTTTGCCAAATGTGGCAACAGGTCTGCTGGCTTGGAAGGCCGGGCTATTCCTTCCCTTTGCCTGGAAACCTTGAGGGGATTGTGATTCCCTTCCCTTAAAACCCCCGCATCCCTTGCTGGCTGCCTGGGAGGTGGCAGGCAGTGTGGGTGGCTGCCTGGAATGGGCCTGGCTCCCTCTGCCAGGCTCTGACCCTGCAGGAAGGGCTCTGCTCCACGGACTCACTCTGAGGGTTTTCAAACACGGCTTTGGAGATGGCCGGCTCCAGGTCCTGCAGGCTGATCTCCTCCCGGTCCTTGCGTGCACGCCAGAGATCCAGTGTCATTTCGATGATCTGCTCCCCTCCTGCGTTGCTGCACAAGAATGAGATGTTTATTTGGTGTGTATCTGGGAAAATGGTGTTGCAGAACAGAGGTGGCACCTGACACCCTCCAGTCTGCACAAGTGCATGCCAGGATCTTCCAGCTGCCTGGCCTAAAATGACTCCCGTAAAGACAGCCAAATTACAGAGACACGAGAACTTTTTCAGACTCTCCAGGTCTGTCTACTCACAATGAAATAGCGTCTCTCGGTATCTGTAGAAACTCAAGGCTCGAAGAAGGAAAAGCAAAAGAAGTGTGTGCTCTGCAGTAGGTATGACCTCTGCCCAGATGAGAAGCGGTGCGCTGGAAGGCCCCGTGATGCTACAGAGGGGCCTCTTACCTTATGAAGATGAAGATCGCTTTGCGGTAGTTGGTCCCGTACACAACCCACGAGGGTCCCAGGAATGGTATGATCACGTCGATCAGGCCCGGGTGCATCTTGTCCATCTCGTCAAAGAGAAAGGCTGACCGTCCACAGTTTGTCAAGTTCCCTTGGATCCAGCGCTTCAGGTTTTCCTAGGAAAATACCCACCAAGCTGTAAGGCAGTGAGATACCAAGGTTGGTGAGGGAGGCTTGAGCTGCCCTAGAGCAAAGGCTGAGACCTGAGCTCAGGTGGAGCTGAAGGTGCTGAAAGCAGCTTGTCCCTGGACAGCACCACCTACTCAGAGCAGAACAGCCAGAATAACTCCTTTATTCTGGGTTTTGCACAGTGGCTGTTACCAGCTGTATTAGCCCACTGTAGATCTTTTATTACAGATTTAAAGGAGGAGGCAGCAAATTAAAGCTAGGGATTCAGACTCCTACGGTTCCCCACATTCTTCTCTTTCACTGTATACCTACACAGTTCCTAGCTACCGAGTGCTTTTTGCCAGCTCCCATGCTGGCACAAAAACATGTGCCTGTGCTGACCCAGAAGAGCTCTGGCTCTTCACCATGACTGGAGTTACTTCAGTGTAGAGGCCAACCCACGCAAAACCACTCATGTCACCCAGGGGCATGTATAACTCTTAATTGAAGCATTTCACCCAGTATGGGTTTTACCTTCGTAAGAGTATTTCTTCTAAGGACACAATACAACAAATCACTTCTCCAAACACCTAGAAAGCAAACATCCAGGTGTGCCGATTCCCTACTCTGCTGAGAGTTTGGCAGCTAACCTTCAATTTTGATTTCTTCCCTTTCTCAGCTTTAAGAGACAGAGTGGCATGGTTAAGAGGCTAGAGCTGCTGTTCAGGAGCTGCTTGCTGTGTGAGGAAGGGATTATAAGTCTAGCGATACGCAGGTTTTCACAGCCTTCAAGCTGTTTGGAAAGCAATGCGAGAATTTTAGTACCTTTCATCTAAGCGAAGCACTCTTGTTTGTGTGATCATGGCAAGGACTGCTGGGGGGAAGACGAAAGTGATAACTGAGTGCCAGAGTATATCACAGTCACTAGTGGATCCTTCAGCCAGTATGTGGAGCCACTCAGCCATGTCTGACAGGGTAAAACAAAGAGCTTTTATTCCTGCATTACTTCAGGAAACAGCCTGAATGCATATGTACTGAAGATCAAGACAGACATAACCAAAGAAAAACCCAGTCAAGTTTGTGTGGCGAGGCGTCCCTCACCTTGTACTGCTCTATCCGCTCAGCATGGGGGAAGTGCACTATTGGAGAGAACTGGTGAACGTAGGGGCTCTGGAGCCCACCCTGGAAGAGGTAGCGGACGAGCATGGAGCTCACGTAGGTTTTGCCTGTTCCCGTTGAGCCGTGGAAGGACATCACGAGGGGTTTCACAGGATTCTGGTTCTCCAGGAACTCCCTCACTCCCTTCATCACCTGCTGTCTCACCAGGGGCTGCCCCACCAGATTCATGGCCAAGTCACATTCCAGACCTGAAGCAAAGTCAAACCGATATTTACCAAACGCAGGCTGAAATAGGTCTTGTTTCACACCGTGGCCACAGCACCGCGCCTGTCCAGTCTCTGAGGGCTGCTTCCTCAGGCCCTGTCAGCCAGCCCAGGCTGGAGAACGGCCCTGCCGCCCGGTCCTACCCCTCCGCGGCGGGGGGAGGCCGAGAGCCGCCTCTGCGCCCCGCTCCGGGTACAGCCCCCCGGGAGGTCTCCTACGGACACTCTGGCTGCCGGAACCGCCTTGCCTGCCGCCTCCCAGGCCTCGGGGCTCCCCGATCCCCCGCACCTCAGGGCCCGCCGCCCCCTGGCACCCCGCGCCTCACGGCCCCTCACCTCAGAGGCGCCCCGTTCCCCCGCCCAACCCCGCCGCACCTCGCCCCCACCCCGAGCTGCCGCCCCAGCTGACCGCGCAGGTCGGACTCGAAGCCGCACTCGCAGTCCGCCAAGAAGCCGCAGCGCAGCGCCCACAGGTCCCAGGCGGCGGCGGGGCGGGCGGCGGCCGCCAGCAGCAGCGCCACGGCCAGCGGTGCCGCCGCCGCTCCGGGCCCCATGGCTGCCGCCCGCTCCGGCACCGCCCGCACTACAGCTCCCGGCGTGCCCCGCGGGGGCGGGGCGAGGAGAGGCGGGGCGGGGCTAGAAAAAGGGGGCGTGGTCAGAGCGCGGGGGCGGGGCCGGGCTCAGACGGGGCCGGTCCCGCCGCGGGGCTGGGGCGCGGCTCGTGCTTCGGGGACCCCCGTTCCCCGTCGGGCGCCCACCCTGCCCTGCCAGCGAGGGGCTGCCATGGGCCACCGCAGAGCTCTGGGCTGGGTTCAGCACGGTGGTCACCCTCACCAGCCCTTCCCCGGCTCTGCTCACCCCGGGGGGAGCCAGGGCCTCGTTTGAATGACACCCACGGGAGAGGGGATCCCCTTGAGGAACAGCATAAAAGTTTATTGTAGGTAAGAACAAAACCCATGAGATATGTACATGTATTTACAAGACGAAATGAATGAGCATAATTATGTACAACAAGAACCGTCCTTCACAAGTCTGTACATCGAGAAGTGATTGTGAAAATGTATTTACAAGCGGGATCCGGCGGCTGTGAGCAAGACGGAGATGGAAAAGAAACAAAACCAAAGGGCGAGGTGAGGGGCACCGTGTAGTCACAGGCCTTGGTGGGGCAGATGGTGGATGCCAGCACTAGCCGGCCCAGACGCTGTCCCTCAGGGCAGTGGTGTGGACCCCCTGACGCCTCGTGTCCCAGGGAGGTGGGTGGTAGATGGGATGTGGTTGTTTTTCCTCCTCTTTGTCCCAGAATTGCTGATCTGTGCCCCAGCACCTTTCTGGGCTATCTGTCCTCCTCCTGGTGCCAGGTGCCTGGCCCCATCCCTTGCCCCACAGTCATGGGGGGGAACAGGCTGGGAGCTGGGAGAGGGCTCCCAGCGTCCAGGGGGGTTACAGCTCACTGAAGCGCATCGCTGGTTCCAGCTTGTGGGACAGGGCAGTGAGGACTTTGTCGAACTTCTCGTAGCGCTCGGCCTGGCTGCTCTCGGCCCCGCGGCTGCCCCAGAGCAGCCGCAGCTGGAACTCAGTGCTGAAGACCTCCAGCAGCTCCGCTCTGCCCTGGAAACCTGCAGGGAGAGAGATTCAGTCCCACAGGGATGAGACAGGGACCCTGCTCCCATGGGATGC
The DNA here is from genome assembly GCF_011004875.1 of Balearica regulorum gibbericeps. NCBI lineage: Eukaryota > Metazoa > Chordata > Aves > Gruiformes > Gruidae > Balearica > Balearica regulorum. The sequence continues at coordinate 7,122,448 of NC_046203.1, forward strand.
TCCGGCCAGTGCTGGGCTGGAGCTGACCCAGCTGCACACTGGGAATGCGGTGGAGGGAAAGGGGATCTGCCATCCCATTGCTTACCCTGCAGCTTCACCTCAGCGTTGGTGTGGTAAAGCCCACCATGGTGGGCCACCATCCGTGCCGCCTCCAGGTGGGCCATGACCACCTCCACGCCATTGTCGGTCGTCTCCCAGGGCTCCAGGCTGTCCGTGAGAGCCTCGTCCCGCTCCAGGAGAGTCACAAGGGGCATGACGTGGGGAAAGGTGGTGTTGGTCAGCGGTGGCCCTTCTGCGGAGAGAAGCACTCTGAGGACCCTGCGCAGCCCTCTGTGCCCGAGTCCCCCTCCCCATCTGTCCCGGCCCTGTGGAGCACTCGTGTGGCCACAAAGCCCTGCAAAGCTGGGCTGCCACCGTGCTCCTGGGAGAGGCTTTAAGGCTCAGCTGTAGTACAGCAGCTGCGGTGGCTTTGCGATTGCTGTGCCTGGGGCCATCGCCTTGTTCAACACCAGCTCCTCCCAGCCAGGCTTTCTGGTTGTGCTGGGAGGGGAACGCTGCTGTCCCTGCTCAGGCTGCATCCACGTTTCCCAGGGCTGCGATGGGGAGCAGGTCTGCAGACCCCAGAGCGCTGGGTGTTGGAGAGACATGGCTTTTCATCTTTCCCAACTGGCCACCCTGTCCCCTCAGCTTGGCATGCACCACCATGCGAGTGTGAGGGTTTGGCTCAGCTGAGTTGTTTTTGTGCCCAGCCACTGGTTTTATTTAGTTATGAAATGCTTCCTTGGGAAGGAAGGGGCAGCCGAGGCCAAACGGGCCCTGCCGGGTGCTGGGGTGGTTCAGCAGCCAGAGAGGAAGCGTCTGGCACTGGCTGGGAGATGGTCAGAGCTCTCAAATGCGTCCCCCTCCAGCAAGGCTGTGCCCAGACAAAGCGGGAAGGAGCAGGCAGGTGAGAGAAGGGGAGTTGCTCCTGTTACCTTTCCCTTCATTCAGGCTCTTCAGGAACGGCTTGAGCTTCTTCTCATAGAGGATTGCACCCTCTGTGTGCCGCTGCCGCAGCACCATCCAGGTCTGCTCCAGCCGGGCGATCTGAAAGTGGATGGGGCAGATGGAGGGTGCTGGGGGCAGCACAGCCCCCGGGGCACTGAGCCCCAGGCTCCCGGTGCTCCCAGGGGGGCATGGCCTGGCCCCGGAGCCATGGCCCCCAGCCTTGCACACAGCGGTGTCTGCTGCTCCCCGAAACAGCTGTCTCCACAAGCGCTCATGGCCAGACACGGCCCATCCCTGGCACCGAGGCTGTGTTCAGGATTTCTCCCCCCTCCCTGTGCCCCAGGACAGCAGCTTCCCCGCGTTGCAGCGGCCTTGAAGATGAGACGCAGGGAGGGGGCAGCCGTTCCACCTCCTTTGTGCAGGCAGGAAGCAAGACTTCCCAGCTGGACTTGATTTAAAATTGAATTTTAATCTCCTTTCATCTTCCAAAGGGAGCAGTGTGGCCCGGAGACACTGCTGCCACAGCCTTGAGACTGATTTGTATTGTACCGGAGGGCAGATTCATTTCCTACCAGGAACACAGCCCAGCACAAAACAAAAAGCCTAACCACCAAAAAACAATGAGATCCCGGCAGGCCTGGGCTGTCTGCTCTGCAGAGGGAACGGCTCTTCCCCTTCTCCGCTTACACCCTGGCAGATGTGGCCCCACACTTCTCCCGAGGCATTTTCCCCCTTCTCCCACCCCAACGGGTGTCGGAGGCTGCAGGACACCAGGAGGGATGTTTTGGGTGGGGGGACTGACCCCAGGTCATGAGGACAAAGGGAGCATCCCCGTACCTGTGTCATTTCCAGGGCGTTCATCACAGCCGCAAAACTGAACATGTTCCCCATGGTGCTCTTCAGCTCGGCGGCCAGCTGGATGGTTTTGTGGAGCAGGGCCGCCCGCTCCTCTGTGCTGCCCGTGCAGCCCAGGATGTCCACGGCGATCATGATGGACATGGTGTGAAACCTGCCGTGGGGCAAGATGCAGAGCGGGGTCAGCGTGGGGGGGCTGGGGATGCGCCTGGGGCTGGCCGGGGGCTCCTCCACCCCAGGAGGTGCAGTGGGAGCCCCTGTGCCAAGCTGGGGACACCCCAGGGGAGCCAGGCTGTGCCGTGCAGGGGAGCCCGGTGGGCTTGCCTCTGCCGTGCGGTGCCGTACCGTTCCAGCAGGTCAAGGCGGAGCTGGTGGCCGTGGGGCAGGGTAAGCAGCTCCATGCCAGAGCTCACCCCCATGAGCCGCTGCATCTCCACTGTCACACCCAATATCCGGGCAACCTGGCAAGAAAGGTGAGAGCTGATTAGACCTTTATTAATTGAGGAGAGGCTGAAGTGGCCTTGGGCAGCCTCTCGCCACAGCCCAGCCTCTGCCTGCCCTGGCTGATACAGCGTGGCAGAGCCCAGCAGGGACGCCCCAATGCTCGGGGGTGTCCCGATGCTCAGGGATACTCCGATTCCCCGCCAACCTGGATCAACTGGAGGGTGGCGGTGCCCGTCCCTCCCGCCCAGCCCTGGCCGTACCAGGCAGTCCACTTTGGTGATGTGTTTGGCCAGCGTCTTCACATCCACCTCTGCCAGCAGCTCTTTGACCTTCTTGAGCACAGCCATCTCCAGGGGTTTGTTCTCCAGGGGGATAAGCAGGGACTGGAAGGCCACGGGGTTGAAAGAGGAGGTCGTCTCCATGGTGGGGGGCACAAAGCCCAGGAAGTCCAGCTCCCCTTTCAGCCTCTGCCCTGCCTCTGCTTCCCCAGAGCCGTTCTCCACAGTCCCTCTCTGTCCTTCCTCCACCTTTAGCCTCTCCACATAGCTCTTTGTTGGCAGCTGCTTGATGTCATGAGCTGGCCGGTCTCTGCTGATGGGCGAGGTGGGGTGCAGCTGGCAGTAATGGCCCGTGTCCGGGTCGCTGTAGCTGTTCACGGAGGGAGAGGGGGAGGCGCGGGCATACCCATGGCAGGGAGTCGAGTGGGTGCTGTGAGCAGGGTCTGGCAGGGGTTTGCTGTTGTTCCCCGGGCACAGCTGGGGCTCGCTGGACCTTCTTATGACTGGAGAGGCCGGGGCAATCCCAGCTGCTTGGCAGGCATGTGGCTTTAGCCGTGTAACTGCAGGGAACAGGAGAGACCTTGTTATTAGAGCCTGGAGATACGCATACACAGAGGGACCACGGATGCAGCAGCTTGGGGACGCGGAGCTCGGGAAAAGCTGCCCGAATGGGTTCAGCCGGTCCCAGGACAGCTGGATGATGATGCAGCTGAGGACTGGCTAGGTCCCATCCTCAGCTCAAGCCCTCTGTCAGGACAGTTTTCTTTGCTGTGCAAAGAGCCAGACAGGGTTTCACTCGTAGGGAGTGACACAGGGGCTGTCAGCCAGCTCCATCCCCCTCCCCGGGTCCCTGCATCACACCCATGCCAAATCCAGCCTGACCCACGTCCCCACTGGGATGGGGGGGCGATGCCTACCTGTACTGTAGGCGGGTGACGCTGGGTTCTCGGAGATAGGGGACATTGGGGAGTGCAGGTCTTGGATCTGGTCCACACTGACGGCACAGTTGCGAATGATGTCTCTGTGGTGGGGCAGGGACACGCTGGGGAGGGGGCAGATGGGGCAGGTTAGTCCCTGCAAACAGGGCCCAGGCAAGGGCAGAGGGGCTGGGATGAGAGTTGGCTGCCCCATCCCTTTCCCTCAGGTCATCACCTCCTTCCACAACTACCCTTAACGAGCTGAACCCATAATGAGCTCAGCTGGAGCACTGAGCAAGCAGTCCCTGCAGGCAGCTGGGGTCAGTACCTATATAAAGCAGAGATAGCCCTACCTCTGGGGAGTTTGGTCATCTGGAGTAGGGGAGAGGGATGCTCTGATGCCAAGGTAGGGCTTGGGCTGGCTCCAGAGTGCTGTGGGGAAGTGGCTCTGGCAAAGAAGTTGGGGGGGGGGGTACTGTTCTAGGGTTGTACTGCAGGGTGGTATCTGATGCTGGGTGTATTACTCTAGTTTCACCTGAGAGCTGTGTTGGGATGGTTAGGTGAGCTGTTGCTCTGACTTGAAGTTTAGGAAAGTACCTGGAAGTCAGACCTGGAGCCCAGCAGGTGCCTGATGCAGGCAGTGAGGTGTCTGGGTTGGAGAGCTGCAGCGTGTGTGCTCAAGGAGCTGCACAGCAAGCAGGGAGGTCTTGTGCTGGTGGGGCAGCAGTTGTGGCCTGATGCAAATACTGTGTGTCAATGGTGCTGCAAAGGATGCTGTGTCTGGGAGGTGCTGAGTGCAGGGAAGCATGGCAGGTAACTCACTGCTCTCCTTGCCACGGGTGAGGGCTGGGCTGCTGTGATGTGTTCAGTCTTGAGCACTGCAGTGGGAGGAGGATGGGAGAGCAGTGGTGATGATAAGGGGTTTGGGGAAAATGTGAGTGGTGAGGAAAGACTGATGGATCTGGGCTCTTCTTCTGGAAACACATATGCTCTCCTGGAAGTCTGAGTGTTTTCCTTTTCTCTGCCATAACACTTGGTTGCCTGTTTTCTACTGGCACGTTCTCGCCCTGCCCTTGGGCTGAGAAGGTTGGGGCACTGAGAAAGCATCTTGGTTCAGTGACAGGCTGTGGGACAGGCTATGTCCTGCTGGGGAGGCAGGACTAGATGGGTCCCCCCTCGGCTGCTGCACGTGAGGATGTATGTGTGACTCTGCCTTCCCTGCCAGGCTCTGGGCAGCCTGGGGCTGCTGAAAGCAAGCCATGTGAAGGAGATCTCCTTCTCCACCTCCAGAGAAGCCCAACTGCTCCAAGGTTAACATAAGCAGATCAGCTGTGCAGAGGCTGAGATCTGGGGGCTGTGCGGACCCCTGTCAGCACAGCTCTGTTGGTGTCCTCCTGCCCATCAGGCTTTCAGCTTTGCTTGGTAACTCCTTGTAAATGCTCCAGTTGAACAGAAAGGGCTCTAAAACTAAAAGGGCCCTTCAAAAACAAATCAATAAATGCCCTCTTCATGGCTGGAACTGGCTCTCCCCTTGCATCTGCCTGGGAAAGCTCAGCTCCCTGGCTCTGACAAGCCCTGACATGCTGGTAATCCTGCACTGAGTGATTGTAAAACACTCTCTGGCTTCTGGCCTGTAATGTAAAGTCATGTCTGCTCGCTGGGTGTCTGTTGCGGTAGCTCAACATGGCTGGCAACTGGCCTGGCAGAAAACCCCAGTTCCAGCTGGGTACCAGTTCCTCCCCCTGTACCTTTGCCGGTCTTTCTCTGCACCTGAGTGGGGAAAGTTTCCATCCCCAAGCCCAAACCCCTTCCCTGCACCCGGGGAACAGGGACCAAGCGTGGCCCTACATCTTTCCCAGGGACTGGTCCTCTGCCCAGCTGAATTGGGATGAGACTGTGTGCTCACCTGGTCGGGCACCCCTCAGCCCTGGTGATCTTGTCTGCTGTCAGGCCATCCGTCATGGTGATGCTCCTCCTCTTGATGTGCCCCCCTTTTTGGGTGGTGGGGCTGTGGGGTCCCCCATGCTTGCCGTTGGCCAGCCCATAGCTGGCTTCCAGGTAGCGCAGGGGAAAGGTGCGGTTGATGGGGCAGTAAATGATGGCTCCGCTCTGCTCAGAGATGGCCTTGCGATTGCCCACGTAGAAGCGGACGAGGGCGGGCACGTTGTCAAAACTCTCCTGCTCGAAGAGGTACTGGACGCGGGTATGGCCCTCGCTTGACTTGACTGTCACCTTGTTGATCTTAAAATGGAGGGGCTCATTGCGCCAGCGGCACGTCAGCACGTAGTCGCCCAGGCTGGTGAGCGAATCGCGGATAAGGAAGTCGCCGTTCCTCTGCACGAGGCTCTCTGACACCTGGCAGGGGACAGGGCAGTGGTTCAGGCATGGTCATGCTGGATGGACTGGGGGAATGGGTGGGTGCTCCACTGCGGCATCGGCTCATTCCCCTTGCCCCTGAGCCGCAGGAGGGTATTTCCTGTGGCAAAACCAGGCAGCTCAGGGCTAATGAAGCCCTTGCCTGGAGGCTTCCTGGATGGTCAGGCTGGTGGTTCTGTGTGGCCTTGGGTCACTTGCCCTGAGCAGCCCAAGCAAAGGGTACCCAGAGCCACCCACCTTCCCCTCCTCACCTCCCGGGGGATGCGGCCGTGGTACCAAGCATGGCTGCGCAGGTCGGTGCTGCTCAGCTTCAGCTCCTCTTCCAGCTCCTTGTGAAGCTTCTCTGGTGACGAGTCAAGGATATATTTCTCCTTGGAGAACTGTATAGGAGAGGAGAGAGCATCAGCTGGTGCAGCAGTGCAGAGCCTGGGGAGGGAAGGGCTGACCTTGGGGTGGGCTGGCTGGGTCCCCGTGTGAGGACTGCACTGGTGATGCCACCCGCCAGGAGCAGAGCTGTCTCTAGGGGACAGGTAACTCAGAGCTGCGTGTGAGGATCACTGCTTGTGGCAAAGGATGTCGGTGGGGTAATGTGCCTGTTGATGGTCAGGTCCTGCCACCACCTCATCTCCTGGTGGCACATCCCCATTGTGCCTGACCACCCCATCCCCAGCATGCTGTCCCTCTGCCCCAGCTCAGAGCTGAGTGTGGCTGGGCAGGAGAAAACCTGCCCCAGCTCTTTCAAACATCTCCAGGGCTGAACTGCTGTGGGAAGCACTCTTCCAGGAGGAAACCTGCATTATTCCTCCTCAAACCATCTGCTGTGGTCCCTCCTCCAAAGGGTTAACTCAGTGTGTTTAGCCTGATGATGGCATGAATAGTAATGACAAATGTAAAGAGAACCTTCTGCATTGAAATTAGCTTTTACTGGTGCACCTGAGCCTGGAGGATGCAATTTGCCCCCTCCCTTCCCCCCAGAGAGATAAGGGATGGCGTCATGTCTCCCATCAGCTGGAGCTGGCCATGCTCTCTGCCCAATGCTTCACCAGTGTTCCCAGAGGGCAGCTGAGGATGCTGAGCTGCCAGCACGGTGGAGCCAGCACTTGTTTAGGGAGGCAAGCGCAGGCTTGGGGTTCCTGCACGTTCCTCACGTGAGGGCAGTTCCCCTGGTCAATGGGGCAGCTTTGAGATGAGCCCTGCCATGGTGCCAGCACTAATGACTTGGCCTCCCCTGCATCCCAGGCACACATGCTGTCCTGTGAGGGAGATGTGTGTGTCACTGCTGTGGACCGGGGAGCTTGGATGGGGCTGCCTGGGTGTCCCACCGCTCCTGTGAGCAAGGGTGGCTCGGTGGCTTGGCCTCCGGTGGCAGTGCCCGCGTGAGGAGGCACAGCAGGCTGGCCCAGCTCCTTGGTGCCATGGCGCTTGTTAGGGCGGGATGCTGTTGGCATCTCAGAGGACAGGCACAGGCTTGAAACCCTGCTGACACCGCTCTGGCACTGCCGGAGGAGCAGGCTGGTACTCGTGGCTGGCCTTGTGTTCCCCAGAGCACTGGGGGCTGCAGCCTCATGCCAAGGCACCGGGGACTTGCCTCAGAGCTGACCCCTTTGCCCAGTGCCTCATCCTCTGTGTCCCATATCGATTCCCTCTGCTTCTCTAGCAGTTGTAAGCAGGGGAAAGTGTAGAGCACTGCACTGCTCTCCTGTCTTGTAACCACCGCTCTTGGGGTGTTCCTGGGACTCCACTGAGTCCCTCAGCAAGAGCCTGACCCCAGCACCCCCCCCTTTCCCCAGGGGAGATGGTCCATCCCCTGTGGTAACTCCATTCATCAGCCACACCAGGCAGTGATTCTGTCCTGGGGACCTTGCTCCAGCCTGGGGAGGTGGAAGAAAGCTGCGAAGAGCCTGTGTGATGGACCATGCTCTCCAGGGCTTGCCCTCACCAGCCTGGACCTGCCCCTGTTCCTCCCTTCCCAACTCCTGTCGAGTCAAAAGGTGCTGGGAAAACAGTACAGACTGAACTCGGACGTGCTCATCCGACCATGTTTACCCTCCCCATGAGAGGGTCCCGCTCGCTGGAGCTGCGGGGACCTGAACCAGGAGACGTGTGGGTTGTCCCCTCCTGACCCGAGGGTCGTGGGGAGCTGAGAGCTTGCTGCAGCTCTGGGGCCCTCGTGGAGACAAAGCCACTCAGTGCCGCTGAACCCTATTAAAAATAAATGGTAGCCGGCGGATGCTGCCGAGGTCCGGTTGCCTCCCGGGGGGGCTGAGGCCGAGCAGATGCCGTTTCCATGACAACCCATCCGCTGCCACCGAGCAGACCTGGTTTGGCTGAGCGGCAGCGGGGGACCCTTGGCTGTGGCACCCTCCCTGCAGCACTGCTCACCCCAAACCTCGGGGCAGGGAGGAGACCCCCCCCCCCCCCCCCCCGGGAGCCTCTCCTGGCTGTGTGGGAGTGGGGGCTCCTGCCAACCCAGCTCAGTGCCTGGGGCGGCAGGAACCGCTCCCCAGAGAGATGCAGCCTGCCCTCTGCCATGCAGGTAACCAGCTGGCTAAAGCTGTCGGAGCTCAGCCGGGAGCGGTTTGGAGCCGGTGCTCCCCCCGCCACCCCCGGAGCAGGGATTAGCTTCTGTTCTACTCAGTGTTGTACATCTGGGTTTTTCCCCCAAATCCTCCCCAGGCAAATGCGCAGGATAACAAACACCAACCCAGCTGAGCAGTGCCCGGCATCTCCAAGCCTGGATTTGGGCAGCAGCCGGCTGGCATCCGTGCCAGAAGCCAGGTGCTAAGCTAGCAGGAGAGAACAGGAGGTTTGGGAAAGGCGAGGGAGGTTTTGCATCTTGCAGACGAGGGGAGGAAGGCCAGTTGTGAGTGGAGGGTGCTGTGAGCCACCTTCTCCAGCCATGTGGAGGGCATTGTCCCTTTGGCTCCTTGGCTGGGCAATGAGATCCCATCTGATTTGTATGGCCACCAAAAAGCCACTGCTTGGAGTGACTGTGTGGCTATGATAGCCAGGGAGACTGATGACAGGGAGCCCTTTTCCTTGGTGTGATGTGACTGGGGACTGGTCCTCATTGCAAGTCTCTCGCACTCTTCCAACATGCGCTATTTGCTGCTGAAATCACCTGGCTGCTTGCCTCTCTGTGCAGGAGCTGAGCTCACTGCAAACCCTTGGTGCAAAGACCCACGTGCCGTGGAGGGATGTGCTTCTTCCAGCCCCTGAACCCTTCAGCAGTGATCGACTTTCCTCTGCTCCGCTTGGTAGTGTGTCTCGGAGGAGGCCGGCTCGCAGGGCTGCCAGCTGGCCGGGTGCCGAGGTGCGGGCGCTGGCAAGGCATGGCAAGGCAGCGCAGGCCAGCCGAGCGCTGTCAGGAGCGTGTAAGCGGATGTCTGAGTGCCGCACTGAAAAGGGCACTGCTTGGCACTCTCGGCTGTGCCAAGAGGACATCAAAAGATGTACAGCCTGACATGCGGTCTTGCATACTAGTGGGTTGGGTGTGGGGGTAAAAGCTTTGACTTCCATTAGCACCTAGCTCAGCTGCGTGGTCCTGGCCTCCTCCATGGAGAGCCCCAAGGCCTCTTCCAGATGAGCAGGAAGAAATGGGGATTAAAGCGGTTCTCCAAACCAGCCGCACCAGACAAACCAGCTCAGGAGCTGCCAGAGACGATGCCAAGCTCTGCTTGAGGAATCCCAACCAGCAGCCAAGCTGGCTTGGCTGGAGAAAGGAGAGCTCCTCCATCACGTTCAGCACCCTGATGGGCTGTCTCGCAGTCCTGGGGCTGGGGAGTCCTCCGGTGCCACTGTGCAATGGGGCAGCCCCCATGAGGAGGCAATTCCCAGGGCTCTCCATCCCTGCCCGCTTCCCCAATTCTCCCTGCTGCTTTCTTGGGGAAAGTAATACCTCTGGTCCCAGCCAAGGGGCAAGGACTGGAACTGACAGCAAAAGGGTGAGAACTGGGGGGGGGGACAGAGGGTGCCAACAGCTGTGGTCCATGTAAAACAGCGGCTGTTGCTCTGCCTGGTGTAAGGAGAGTTTCAAAGGCTGGCATTTGGCTTTCCTTGCAAAGGTAATCTTATGAAACAGGAGTGATTTGCAGGCTGCTTTCCTGCTCTCCCCTCCCAGATCTGGAGGAGTCACAGCTGAGGATGAAGTCAGCTTGAAGAGCAAGGTGTGCTCACCCTGCTCCTCTGCTGATAACATCTGAGTAACCTCAGGGCACCGAGCGCATCTGCTTTCCCTCCTGCTCCCCACCCTGTGCTGGGACCCTTGCTAGGGAAATCCCAGCCGCTTCGGGAGTTTTCCACCCCTGCGCTGGCTGCCAGAGCAGATGTGGGGCCTGGGAAGCAGAACTGGGAGGAAATGGAGTAACAAGCTGTTTGGAGCAGGTGTATGGGGAAAGCCCCAGAATTGCGTGACGGGTCTTCTCTGCTTCCTCTATATGTGGCAACAGGCTACTTCACTGAAGTGGTTCAGAGCAAACATCCTTCCTGAGAGACAGCCAGCATCACAGCAAACTCAAGAACCAGTCCGTGTGTCTGCCTGGTGCAGGACTGCTGTGCTCACCAGTCCAGCTGCCAGGTACCACCCAAGAATGGTTAGTCCACCCTGCATGACCACAATGAGAAAGTCCCACCACAAACAACCCTCAAGTTGTTACAGGCTTGCTCTTGGTCTGCATGGCCTGTTGTGAGCCAGCCTGTGCTAATGATCTTTACGTCCATATGGAAAAGAAATCACTTGTTCCTGTCCTGTCTTGCAATGACTCTGGGAATCTACATGGCCTCTGAGAAGGCATCAGCCCATCTGTCCACTCCATGGGTGACTGAAAGCATCTCTTGGGTACCCCACATCTCCATTAGTCTCCACTGAAGGTAGACCTTGACTCAAGATCTTTGTCCTGGCTCTCAAAGCCCTTCCTAGAACCGGTCCTGGCTACCCACAGGGTCTCCTCTCCCCCTGTCTGTGTTCCTTTGTGGCAGCTCTGGAGCAATTATGTCTGGCTGGCAGGGGTGGGGTGCAGCTGGGGTTGATGGCTAGGAACATCTGGGCACTCTAAGGTGGGACAAGTGCCCCAGGTTGTATGGTGGCGGAGTGCACTGTTACCGCTTGCCCTGGGGGAGCGGGTCTCCAGTGCAGTGATGGGGTGTGTGTATATACACATTTCCATCCATCTATATATTACTTATCTCACTCCAAGACGGCAGCAGCGGCTGCTGCTGCATCCTTTTTCGGAGCTGCTATTGGCCAGAAATGATGTCAGTGCTTCCCAGGCTGGGTGCACTGCCATTGGCGGTGAGCAGGGATGCGGCTGTCAGCTGGAAGCGCTCCAGTCATTCATGGGGACTTCAGTGTGTGTTTGCTGGGCACGCTTGGACACAAATAGATGGTGAAAGATCTGGTGGAGCCAGGTGAGCACTTAAGGCTTCACTTTTAACTCTTTCCGGGGTTGGGATGGAGTGCCCTCCATCCCCTCTCGCATCCCTGTGTGAGAGCCAGACGCCCACCTGTCTTTCCCTTGTTCTGGCAGCAGCTTGCTGAAAGCACCCCATCACCCGCTGTGATGTGCGGCCAAGGGCTGCTGTGCTAGGGCACATCCCCCTGTGTTGCTCAGTGGCCTTTGGACAAACAGGAGAAGCTTTTCTGCTTTTCCCTCTTCGCCCCCACTAGCAATCAAAATCCCTGGCTTTGCACCGAGATCAGCCGCAATCATGACAAGACTTGAAATGCTGCTTCTGGGCTCTGTCTTACCCAGCATAATCTCTAAAGCTCAGCACCTACCTCGCTCAGCAGGAGTATTGAATATGACTGCCAGCTCTCTTGGCTGCCGGCTCCCTTCGAACTTGCAGCATGCTACAGCTCTTGCTTCAGACCATGCTTGGCTCTTGCAATCCTAAACACCTTTGCTCTCTAACTTGGTAAATGAGGGAACCAATTCCTAGCACCCTGCCCCTCCTGTGCGAATGCCAGAGTCCAAAAATAGGACACCTAGACTCGTGCCCAGACAGTGGTGGTGCTGGAAGTGCCACAGGACAGGTGACAGATGGATCCCGGCTTTCTCCCACCAGTCAGACCTGAGCAGTGCAGTGCAGCGCACACACAGAGACCCAGGCCAAGGAGCTGTGTGTTCATCCAGGCTTGGTCTCTCCTTTGCTCAGTGATGCTCCCAGCACATGACATCTTTTGGGGGGATGCTAACTGCTTCCCCTTCATGAGGTCACCTGCAGGTGAGGGCTCCCTTCAGAGACTTGTGCTGCCTGTCAAAGTGCTGGTCGGGGGGGGCGGGGATCTGGCAGCTTTGGCTCTATGGCCCTGGCTGCGGAGGGGGCTGAGCTGTACCCCGCGACCTGGTGCTCGGCTCATCTCATGCTCGCTGCCTCCTTGACAAACACAGGCAGGTACGCTGCCCGTACCCAGCCCTGCCAGCTCCGTGCCGAGCGGGGCAGTGCAGGGGGGCTGCGGGGGGCCCCCCGGTAGGACCCCGGGGAGGCCGCCCCCTCGCACCCGCTCTCCAGCGCCGGAGCTGCCTCACGGCGGGCGCGGGGCCGGGGGTCGGTCCGCATCCCCGGCGCTTCCTTCTCTCCCGCTGTCCCCCGCCCCGGCCACCTTCCCCACGCGTGTGGAACCGCTGCGCGGCGGCACCCGCGGGGTCTTTGCGCCGAGCGCGGGGCAGCCGCGCCGGCCCCGGGTTCCCCCGCCACCCCCGCTCACCTGGACCTGCATGAAGGAGCCGCGGTAGAAGCAGCAGGCGGCCGCCGACAGGGCGCTCCACAGGCTGCACCGCTCCGTCATGGCGCGGCGCGCCCGGCCGGGGCTGCCCCGGCCCGGGCTGCACCGCCGCTGCCGCCGCCGCCGCCGGGCTTCAATTTCAGCCGCTTCCCCGATTACCTCATCCCTTGTCGGCAGCGGGGGGGCGGCACCGGCACGGCAGCTCCGCCCCGGCCCGCCCCGGCCCGCCCCTCGGGGCCGCCCGCACCGCCACCGCGGAACCCGGAGGAACCGGCACCCCCGGCGCTCCTGTGTCACGAAGGGAACCGGCTCCTCTGCGGGGATCAGGCACCCCTGAGGGGAACTGGCACCCCGGCTGTCTGCACCCTGAGGGGACCCGACATCCCTGAGGGGACCCAGCACCCCAGTTGCCTGTGCCCTGGGAGAAACCAGTTCCTCTGAGGGCACCCAGCTCCTCAAGGGGAACCAGCACCCCTGAGGGGAACCAGCAAGTCCGGCTGCCTGTGTCCTGAGAGAAACTGGCTCCTCTGAGGGGACCAGGCACCCCTGAGGGACCCAGCACCCCTTATCTCCCCATCCCAAATCTACCTGCCCTCCCCAGTGACGCACACAGGTCAGGGGCAGCCTTGTCCCCTCTCGCCCACACCGTATTCCTTCACCCCCACCCCGCTGACGCCTTCCTGGGGGAGACACCGGTGCCTGCCTCACGCGGCATGGAGCCAGCTGCCTGCTTCCCGCGTAGGCCGTCTCTGAGTTGCGTTTAATTAAGGCTCTGCTTCAGTTTAATTAAGGCCATGGTTTCACGTATGGGATGTGTGAGGCAGTGCTGATGACTCAGAGCATTGCTCCAGCCCTAACTCTTGAAAAAACCCTCAGAATTCCTGCCTGAACCCACTGCTGACACCCTGCCCTGCGCACGGGGATGGGCAGGGGCTCCCCCAGCACCCGGCAGTGAGCTCTGCACCTGCTTGCTGCACCCAGCTGGTTTCCCTCCAGGTCTGTCCCGCACCAGCATGGCCTGGATTTGGCCATGCTTTGGTAACGGGGGGCTTGACACTCCCATCCGCAAAGCGTCTCCTGGCCCAAAGACTGCCATGCCTCCCGGTGCGCCCCTGCCCAGGTGGATGCCATGAGCTCGGAGAGGTATTCCTGCTGCTGCTGACAACAGAACCCTGCAGCCTCCCTGCTAATTAATTCAAACGAGCCCCTCGCATCCCCAGGCAGGGAGGCAGCAGAGAGGGCTGATGAGATACAGGTCCCCCGAGCCCCGCTCCTCCGCGCAGAACAAAGAGAGCTCGGAGGCGCTTGCTAGGCCCGTGGTCTGCCCTGGGTTTTGCAGGGGAGAATGGAGCTGGGAGTGCAGCGCGGGTTTGTAGCAGGACAGGGCTGAGGCGTGGGAGGAAGGAGGGCAGCATGCAGCCTGTGGGTGGGGAACACAAGGCAGTAGGTGCCCGTGGGTCCCATGGGTGCCTGCAGCCCTGCTGGGATGGGCGGGGAGCCCTTTCCTCTTGCATGGGGCTGAGGGACAGACCAGATGGCAGCGCACAGGGAGACGCCGCTCTGAAAGGATCTGACGGTGAATCATCCTCCTGCCAAGGCTTCTCCTCCGCGATGACTCTGTGGTTTCCCTCCAAGGCTCTCGCTGAGGCAGTGAGCAGAAGCCTCGTTGGGTGCTGCGGGGCAATGCCCCCCAGCTGTGCCTGTGCTGCCCCTCCGTAGGGGGAAGCTGAAAACCTCCAACCAAGCTCTCGTGGGGATGCAAGACAGCTTTATCGGCTGCTGCTCTCCCAAAGGTTAATGCTGTTCTGCAACTCCTTCACCTGCATGACAACCAAACTAGGTTGGCTGGGATGTAAGCAAACAGAGCCCGGCAGCTTGGAAACACCAACCCTTAGGCTATTATTAAAGCATGTTAATTACCAAGTGCTTATTGATCCTGGCTTTCTGACCCTCCCTAGCTCCTGGTTGTACCTCTAATCACGGCAGGCTTGGTGATGGGAGAGTTGGCCCTGGCCAGTTCGTTGCTGAAGCTCAAGGGCTGATGTTTGGTGGTTCTTTGGTGCGCATCTGGACACAGACCTGCCCATGAGCCTTTGCTCACGAGGGCTTTGCAGGGCATCCTCTCCCCCTCCTGACTCTGTCCTTCACCACCTCTTTTCTTCATGTCTTTCCTCCGCTCTCCCCTGCAGTGGTGTTTTCTTCTGCTCAACTCCCTCCCAGCCACAAAGCAATGACCGATTCCTGTGGCGGGTCCCAGCCCTGTCCTCTCTTGCTCCCAAGGGATCCCAGGCACAACAGCCAGCAGCCACCTTCCCACCCTGATCCTCGCAGGCCCTGGGGCCGAATGCTGCTGGGTGCTGAGCACCTCTGGTCACATGGGGATGTGGGCTCCCGGCCAGGCATGGTGGCTGCAATCAGCCCGAGTGCCCCCATCATCCTGGTCGCTCACACTCCAGATAATTACTCATTTGACTAAAATAGCTGCTGTCACTGCAGCCGTCATTTGCTTCCGTGACCAAAGGAAAGTGGCGTATAAATCACAGCCCACGGGCTGTGTCTGGACACCATGGGGATGAGTGAGAAATAAAGGCCAGCTAGCTCAGGTCTGGGATCTGCCGGGAGAGTAGGGAGTTCTCCTGGCTCACCAAAAAGAACTCAATCCCAAAGGCAAAGCCATATCCATTGCTCCACACCTAGGTTGTTTCAGTCTATTAACTAACGAGCCATAAAATGTGCCTTGTCTCTGGGTGTACCCACTGCTGGAGCAAGGGAAAACACTCCGAAACCATCCAGCTCGGCCCCTCAGCCTGGGACTTGCCTGCATGAGCAGGAGCTTTCCTTCACATCCCAAGGCTCCCTACACCAGGGCTCTACCCACAAAGCCCAGTCAGAGCCTCATCGCTCCAGCACGTTTCCCACCTCCAGCCCCGCGAGCTCCTGCTCTGCCAGCCCCAGGGCTCTGTACCAATTACACCACCCAAGCCGGACTTGAGTGACCTCAAATCACTTCTCAACAACCACATCTGCCCAGCGGCATTACATCCCCATCGGGCAACCGGACTCAGGAGGCTCCAGCCCCTCTCAAACTCCCCAAAGGCCATCGCATGGCAGTGACCACCCGGGCAGATTTTCAGTGCTCCATCCCCAAACCACACAGCATCCCTGCCACTGTTCCTCTGTGCCTGCCCAGCTCCCATCGTGCTAGCAGCCTCCTGCAAAAGGGCCCGCTCTCCTCCAGAGCCAGGCGCCTTGCTAATGAATTTCTGGCCAGACATGAAGAGTCCTCAGGAATGTTAATAGTTTGCTGGAGGATAAGCAAGAGATTTGGAGAGATTTACACCAACTTTCATGTGACAGCCACGAAAGTGGCTCAAACCTTTCCGTTTCTTTACGTGGGGGCAGAGGGAGGAGGCTGCCCCTGCGTCTGCAGCATTCGCGAGTGACGAGGAGCATGAAACATAAGCAGCTCCTGTGGGAGCAGCATCGGGGGGACCACGTAGGGTTTCTGTCTCCTCTGCCTCCCCCAGCCTCGCCATTTTTGGCAGGGAATTTTTTCCAGGGCCAAAGAGAGAGCCCAGAGGAGGTGGTGGGATGGGGGTTGCAGAGCTGAGCACCCCACTGGTGTAGGACCAGGCCAACCCTGGGGCCACCATCCCCCCTCTACTGCTGGCACACGGCCGGGGCAGGCTGCGATCGTGCTTGGCATCTTACCTTCACGTATTCACTGCCGGATTCCAGGCCATCGTGGTGGCTAGAAAGAAGGGCAAAAATAAAAATATGTAAGTAAGGAGCAGTAAGTTGTGACAGTCAGGTCAAAGGTGGTGGTGGCACAGCTGGGGCAAGTGGGGGTCTGTGCCCCTTGCCTTGTCACGGGGTTGAGAGCACGGCTGTGGTTTTGGGAGAGGCTCCCAGGGTCCCAGCGCTGTTCCTGCCCGTTCTGTGCCCACTCTTGGTGCAGGGCTTAGCCTCCCTAATGCGATCAGGGAAGAATGAGGCCTTTTTAGAGGATCTCTCCCCAAATCGGCTTGGGACCGTGTGAGCTGAGCCAGGGGGACACAGTGGCCAGGCTGGGGTCCCTGCGGGTCATGGTGCCTGGGGGTGCATACCGAGGTGGGGGGCCCTGTGCTCTGTTCCCTGGCAGAGCTGCGTTCCGAGCAGGCAGCTGTTGGGACATGCCACCCGGACAAGCGTTTCTGACTGTTTCTCGACCTCGTGCAACCCTGCAGAAATCAAACTCCCACTGAATCCGGGGTGAACTGCGATGCCCTGGCTGAGACTGCAAGATCTTCCCTCCCAGCATACAGGCAATAGAAACTCCTGTTCTCCTCGGTGATGTTCACTCTCAGCCCTACTGACAACCAACCCAATAACCCTGAGACGCAGCTGATCCAGCAGCTTTTTTGCCATCATTTCATGGGGGACGCAGATGGCTCATGCTCTTTCCTGAGCATGTAGCAATGCTGCTACTGCTTTTTGTGCTCTTGAAGGTCAAGGTAAGTGTCTGTATGGATGAGTCGAAGGGGAGCAACAGAGTTCAAAGGGAGACAGGCTGTAACAGCCTGAGCTGGGATGTGCTACCCTGAGGTCTTGCCTTTCAGAATAATATACACAAATCCAGACTTCTTTAACCAGAACCCAGTACCTGTCACCTCCCCAGCGCCAAGTTTCAGCATGGACATCCCACTGCTTGCCGAGGTCGCCTGCCTGAGCATGGGGCAGCAGTAAGGGCCCTGGGATGGCAGGCAGCCAGGGCAGCTGCAACTAAGAAATAACCAAATCTGAGGGTGTCACAGACCCGGGACGTCCCTTCCTTGCCAGGAGCCTGCCTCACTCCACCTAGCGCCTACAGCCACGGCTGGACCCCCACCTCATACTGGGAGCTGCTGGGGGTCCTGCACACAAATCCCTACCGGGAGCCACACCAGTGGCATCCCTGGGGAGCCAAATTCCTCCTCTGTGGGCTCCCTCCAGGTTGGGGATGGTGCCTGGTGGCTCAGAAATCAGTCGCCCAAAAGGAAGCAGGGATGGCAGAGGCAACCGCTGCCAGACATCGTCCCACTGGACATGCCCTGTGGCATTACAGCGGGTCCTGCCGAGGTCGGCATGAGCCCCTCGAGGCACCCATCCCTGCAGCGGGCAACCCCCCCCCCACTCCTCTTCTCCAAGTCCACTCTGCTGAAACTGCATTCCCCGCTGTCCAGTTTGGAAGGGGAAAAGGGGCTGGAAATCAAGCCTAAACTTTTTTGGGGTGAAAAAAATAGAGGAGCATTTGGGAGGGGGGATAGACACAGACTCCCCGGGGCAGCTGTGGGCTGCCTGCCCTCCCCAGCGCTGCCTCTCCAGCCTGTTTGCCTTTCACACGGCCGCAGAGAGCTGCCTGGTGCTGCGAGAGCCGTGAGAAAAACCGGCAGGAGGACGGGGGGCCTCTGGGCAGGAAATCGGGAGCATGGGAGCAGCTGGGAGACACTGCGAGGGCCTGGGCAGGGGAGGCCCCCGTGCAGGGGATGGGCAGCAGCTGGGGCTGGGGGGGGTGCCGGGGGCCGCAGCCCCCCTGGTTCTGTGCATTCCTGGAGGAAACGGCATTTTTGGGGGCAGCCGAACGCCTGGGAAAAATTCCAAGGCTGCCTTTGGAACACGGCCGTGGCTGAGCTGCTGGGACTCAGCGCTACTGCGGTGGCACTGGGGAGGGAGGTTTCGGCAGAGCGGCTGCTGCTTTTGGGCTTGGGAAGGTATCACAGTGATTTGCAAATGTGCCAAGCTCTCAGCTGGCTGCTGGGGATGATCCGGGGTGATCGTGTGGGTCCAGCCCCTGTCTGCAGCCCAGCTCATCTTCAGACACTGGTACAGGCTGCGCCCCAGGGGAACCATGTTTGAGCACCTCGTGCCTCAGTTTCCCCCTCTGCAGAGCTGCCTCCTTCGAGGTTTTGGCTGGCAATGCTGTCAGAGGGGTCTGTCAGCAGCTGCGGGCAGCGCCCTGCCAGTGCCCTGCGGGAAGCGGTGTTTCCCGTGCCTCACACACGGCCTCATGCGGAGGGAAGTCGAGTCACGTCCGCTCTGTGACCTGCTTGTGGGTCATCTCCCGTTAGTCACCGTGTCCCTGCCGGAGTCACGGCCACCACCTTGCTCCGAGCACCACCACGGGCTGAGTGCTGCTCCCTGTCCCATGTCAGCGCAATTCTGCCCCAGAGGGCCTGATCCTGCAAGGAGCATCCCTGAGAAGTCCCTCCTGTGTGTGGGCATCCTCAGCCCGTCCTGCCTTGGGTCTGTCCTCACCAGGGATGCTTCAGGGAGGGAGGCAAGCAAAAACGTGCCCCAGGGCCATGCTCATTCCCCTCTGTGCTTCTTTTGCTCCCTCTGCATGGGCGTGCCCCATGCTGGGCAGCCAGCCCTGGCTCCTGCCATGGCCTGACGGGAACGGACTGTCCCCGTCCCCAGGGATGTTCCTGCACAGGAGGAAGGGCTGTGGCGCAGCACTATCCCGGTCCCGCTTCCGCCTGCCCCACAGCAGGGCCCAGCCATGGGGATGGCTCCGGCAGACGGCTGTTCCCTGAACCAGGGACCAAGGCAGGGGCTCTGAGCAGGGCTTGGAGGGGCAGAAATGCCCCAATGCAAAGTTCTGCTCCAGTCACCCTCGTGCCCCAGTTTCCCTGGCAAATAGCCTGGTTACACCGATCATCAGAGCAGCCCCAGATGATGCAAAAGAACATTTGGCCCTCGATTTTTAGGGACCTGAGTCCCCACTTCCCAGAACCAAGACACACAGGTGACCTACACACATCCCCCTGCCGCTTGGCTCCCGGCCATGCTGGCCTGGAACCTAAGCAGTTTCTGGGGGACAGAGAGTTTGGGCGAGTCCCACACACCCTCCGTGGGGACCCTTCACCACTGCCAGGGGTCTCTGCTTGCCAGAGGACGTGGCAGTGCCACCGGCCCCCAAGACCTCAGCCCCTCAAGTCCCCTCAGCTGCAGCCCCCGAGCCACTCTCCCCTGGTGCCAGGTCGCGGCTGACTGTGGCTTCAGCAGCTGCAGCCGATGCGCTCGCTCTTTCCACGAGCAAATGCCGTCACGGGCCAGGGGCCTCAGCGGCTGAGCAGTGGCTCCAGCATCGTCCGTGTTGAGCCTTTGTGCCCGCCCCAAGCAAAGCCCCTTCCCAGCCTCTCCTTCCCCATCCCCTCCGCCATGCCGGGGTATGAGGGGTGGCCAGGGGGCCGGGACCCCTTACCTGCGCTGTCCCAGGGTGGGAAATCTCCTGCCCACCGCTGTCATTGGTCCCGTGCGATTTGGTGAGCGCCTCTGCCGCGGGACAGGGAGAAGCTCTCCCAGGCGTTCTCCCGCCTTGCTCTGCTCTGAGTGCTGGGACTTTGGGGCGCGTAAGGCGGTGGCGGACCCTCCTCCTTCCCGTCCCAGCCCTCCTCCGGCCCTCCCTTCACGGCCGGCAGGAATGTGTGGCCGGCATGGATTCCTCCTCCTCACCCTGTTCCCGGGGCCACACAGACCTCCCAAACACTCAGCGCTGGGGCCAGGAGCCACCCGCCCCAAGGTGGTGCAGGGGGAACAGGGGGGTCGGGGGCCGCCTGGGTGTGGAGAGAGGAGAGTCGGGCCAGCAAAGGGGTGGTATAGTGGGAACTCATTTTGGGGAGGAATTTAGGGTTGGTGCTTCCGCCTGTGCCCCCAGTCCCATGCACGCTGCTGGGCTGGGGATGCGTTTGGACCCTCATGCCCAGACGCCCAGGTGATGGGCAGAGGGGGTTAAAAATCTCTCTTGTTGATTCTGATGTCAAAACCCTCCAAAAAATCCAACCCTCACCTGAGAGGGCTGAGCCCCCAAATTCCCCCGGAGGGTGGGTTTTGTGCCTGGAGCGGGGAGTTTGTGCCCGGGGGGGGGTGTGTGTGTGTGTGTGTTTACTGGCTGGTAATGGAAATGGGGTGGGGGTGGCTGGTTTTGGGCATTGCCCCGTGCCTTGAGCAAGGCAGAGCTGCTTAAAGAGGGGGAGAAGGATGGAGGGGGTGGAAAAGAGGAGAGTGAGAAGCGGAGGGGGCTGGGACGGTGCAGGTCTCAGGTCTCTGCAGCACGTCCTGGCACTGGAACAGAGCTGCCAGCAAGACAAAGGGACGCCGGGGCTGAGCAGGGCTGCGAGATGTTTCCACCCTGTCCGGAAACGGGAGGGAGCAGATATCCCACAGGAAACCTCGCTCCCATGGAGCCACTGACCTGGCCGCAGTGTGGAGTGCTCTGGCTGTACCATCCTGCCAGCCAGGTGCATCCCGCCAGCACCACGGGTGAGAGGGGAGCACCGCAGGGACCCTGCTGTGTCCCAGCCCCCTCCCCTTGCCCTGGAGGGGCAGAAGGGAGGTGCCGGCGGAGGGCTGAGCAAACCCAATGTGGCCGTACCTGTCTGGGGAGCTCTTGCTGGGATGCTCTTGCCCCTTTTCTAGCAGATCCCCGTTGGTGGTCTCCGCTCCCACTGCTACATCGGGGCTTGGGGTTTGGCTGGAGCTCGGGGCTGGGCTGGAGCTTGGTGCCTCCGTCGAAGGAGAGGAGACGGTCCCCATTGGCTCCTGATCTGTCCTGGCTGTTGCTGCCCCCAGGGTGTCCTGGGGAGCCTCTTCCTCCTCCTGCTCTGCTTCCCCAGCAGCTGAGGATGAGTCTGTGCATGGGTCGGGGGTGCTGGAGTTCTCAGGAGACTTGGGGTTGGGGAATGGGGCTGTCCGGAGGGTTTTGTTGCTGGGGGTCCCTTTCTCCTGGCTACTCTTGGCTTTGCCCAGGCTCTTCCCTGCCTTGCCCAGGTTCAGCCTGGGCATGGTGCCCATGTGGCTGTACATGTCCGACGACCGCGCGTAGGGGCTGGGGCTCTTGGGCATAGTGTTGAGATCATCCTGGGTGCTGTCGAAGGGATCCTCCAGGAAGCCATGGGGAGGATGGAGACCCGGCCCCAGGCTCTCGGGAGAGCTGTGGACCATGGATGCACGCCGGAGGGTGAAGGAGCGGGGGATGCTGCTCAGACTCCCAAAGCCTTTGAACTTGAAAAACTCTGGTAAGGAGAGAGGAGAGATGAGTGTGGGGTTACTGCCAGCACGGTGTGATGGTGGGGGTCCCGGGGCCCCTGGTCCTGTGTTGGGGTGGGCACAGGGCACTGTGCCACGGTGCAGTCTGGTGTTAGCCCCGTTGCATCCCGCATCTCCAGTCCCAGCCTGGCATGACATCCCTGTGACCTGGGGTATGTGATGCTGCTCAGGGTGTCTCTGCCAGGACCCCAGGAGGTCTGTCCTGGTCCCTCAGGGAGCAAACATCCCCTGTGCCCTGGCAAATCTAGCAGCTGCGTTTCCCCACTGCAGTTTGTAGGGGCGGAAGATGAAACACCCAGCTCTGGTGAGCAGGCAATGACAGAAATTATTTCAAATCTCTTCCTCCCACCATCCGCCTCCCTGCTTCTCCCAAGGGACTCCAGGCAGGGCTGGTGGCTGTGCCCATCCCCATAGCCTTGGGGCAGCCCCATGGGCCGTACCCCCTGCCCTCTCCAGGATGAAAGCATGGGACACACAGCATCTCTCCAGGGGATGGGGGGGCCTGGCCATGTGCCCATGCGTGCACATCCATCACCAGCACGGCGGAGCAGGAACTGAACATTGGTGTAGGGCTCGGTGGCACTCGCGTGGCAGCACCGGCTGCGGGCAGGACATGACTTCCCCACTTCCTCAGCCAAGCGCTCAGCCCCTCGTAGCATCCCTGCAGCTCCCAGCTGCCACCTGCAAACACTGAGTGCAAAGCGTTCGCCAGAGAAGTATTTATAACCCCAGCAGGCGGCTTTGCATTTCACACCTCGGTCCCAGCTCAGCTCTGCACACTGCTGCAGTGCAACCCCAGGCCGGTGCTGGTGCCGGCATGAGGACAGTGGCACGTGGGGTGAAGCAGGCTGTGGCCGCAGCTCTGCAGGGCAGCGTTTCCCTGCCGGAGCTCTGGTGCTCTAGGTGCCTCCAAGGGTTTTGCAATGTTTATGCTACTGCAGGGCTCTGCAAAGCCTCTTCCCCTCTGGGCACAGCGAGTTTGCGAAGGCAGGAAGTGGCACGCTGCGGTGGTGCTGTGGAGGAACTGGGTAGCCAGGGGCTGCTCGGCCGTTGGACCCCCAGCTCCTGCCACCATCCGTGGGTTCTACAGGACATCCGCGCAGCTGGATGGGGCAAAGGGCTCTGCAAGGGGCTGCAGCTGCCCAAAAAGCCTTCTGCATGGCAGAAACCTCGTGGCCTGGATGCAGTTAAAGGCAAAACTGCTTTGGGTAAAACATCCCGTTGGAGTCCAAGCATCCTCTGTTGCTGGCTGCTCCCGGGGCTGCTACGGGGTGGGAAAGGCAACGCTGAGGACTTTCCCCATCTCTCTGCTCCCTGCCGCAAAGGAAAATCCCAGCTGGGACAGGGCCGTGGGCTTTGCCAGTGGAAGGGCCCCGGGGGAGTGGAGGGACGGGCCCCCCCTTCGGCGCCAGCATCGCGGCAGGAATGCAGAGAGCAACGGCCAGCTCCTGCGCTGGGAAGCGGGGTGAAGGCCGCTGCAGCCGCCTCCTGGGGCTCTGGGGAAACCCGAGGTCTGTGAGAAAGAGCAGAGCTCGGTCCTGGTGGGTATTGAGCGCTTCCTCCGAGAGCAGCCGGTGGGAATCCACTCCCAGGCTTTCATCCCGGTTCCTCCATGTCACCCCTGTCCCTGTGCTGTGGGAGCACCCTGGGGTGGGGGGCCTGGCCACCCCCCGCCCCGGCACCGGCTTGTACCCCCAGCTGTGCACCCTGAAGCATGTGATTTGGGGAGTGAAGACTCCCAAGCCCCCCCGTGCATCCTCCTGGGTGCATCCTAGCATCCAGTGCAGGGCTGGGCTGCAGCAGACTGGTCCCAGTCCCAGCTCCCAGCTCCTGAGCCAACAGCACCCGGGCTCACCCCGAGCTGTGGGGATGGAAACCCCCAAAGCCCCTCACCCCTAACGAGACCAGAGCCCATCTCGGCTCCAAGTTTCCCTAAGCAGTAGTGACCCAGGGAGCGTGTGAGCACACGCTCACACTCACACACTCATGTTCACATTCACGCTCCCTCTCATGCATCCCCCCTCCCAGCCAGGCTGTCCAGGTGAGCACCCCCTCACCCACCCGCCCCGTCCCACAGACACTTACTGAACTTCTTGAAGCCCCCTCGTTTCTGGCCCTCGGCCATGGCTGCGCTAGTTGGAGGCCACGGGAACCGTTTATAACTGTGAAGCCCGCTCCTCCCTTCCTGCCTGCACGCCCGCCCTGCAGTCTCTCATCGCTTGCTCGTGTTTCCTCCCCGGTGCTGTCATCTGCTCCCAGCCCTGCTCCTGCCCCTGCCCGCCCACCCGCTATCCCCACAAGTCCTCGTGGTCCCCATGTCTGCTCGCACCCGCCTGGCTGCTCAGGGGGCACTTCTGGGGCTCTGTTTTGGGGATGCCTGGCGGATATGGACACCCAAAAACCCCTGGATGCCAGTCCTGGAGGAGGGTGCCATCCCTGGGACGAGGGTGCCAGCTCTATGGAGGAGGGTGTCAGCCCTGCAGACAAGGGTCTGCCATGCACATCTGGGACTCATCCCCTGCCCTCATCAGCCCCCGCAGAGTGACAGCCGGATGGCATCACTGCCAGCAGGAGCCCCCTGCCACCAGCTGTTCTCTCTTGCTGAGGGACCTCGGGGTGCCCTGTAGGGGTGTCTCCATGCAGGACAAGGTGGCCTGGGACCAGCGAGGATCCAGTGTCCATGTCGTCCCTCATTCCCAGGCAGCACCTGGCAGTTCCTGTGGCCAGGATGCCAGCAGCCATCTCTGCTACTGCTCTGGCTTGGCTCCCTGTGCTCCCTGCCTTGGGGACCAGTTTCAAACAACCCCAAAGCTGTTCGGTCTGCACCCAAACGTGGGCAGTGCCAGGGGGATGGTGTCCCCAGCTGGGCACATCTCTGCCAGCAGAGCAGGGACTTGGGGTCCTGCTGGGACCAGGACCTGGTGTCCTCCTGCCCTGGCTATGGGGTCCCCTCGCCACAGCCCCCGGGTGCAGGTGCAGCACAGAGCCAGGGAGCAGAAATGCTATTAAATCCCTCATGGGTTTAGGCATGCAGGGGACATGGTGACATGCTTTAGGGCCACCAGCACCAGTGGCTGCTCAGTGCCCTGGGCTTTGTGGAGGGATGTGGGTGACAACAGGGGGCACGGGGCTGCTTCCTTGAGGGTGCTTGGGCACGGGCACGGACACGGGCACACTCTGGGGTGGCACACGGCCGGGCGACGGGCCAGCCACGGCAGCAGAGGGGTGCTGGCGGCAGCGGCAGGCACAGCCCAGCCGGGCACCCCGGCGACTGACAGGCGGTGACAACATGGCCGCCGCCGGCGGACTACAAGTCCCAGGAGGCCTCGCGGGGCGGTGCGCCAGAATGGAAAGGGTGGGGCACGTAGCGGAAGGTGTGTGACGCGTTCCTGTAGCAACGGCGGCGGGCGGCATGGCGAAGCAGTACGATATGGTGGAGTGTCCCTTCTGTGATGAGGTCTCCAAGTATGAGAAGCTCGCCAAGATCGGGCAGGGCACCTTCGGGTAAGTGTCTCGCCGGCCCCGGCTCACCTCGCGCCCGGCCCCGGCCCTCCCCGCCCCTCCCCGGCCTACCTCGCCGTCGGGCCTGCAGCTCGGGCCTGTCCCCCTCAGCCCCGCGGCCCGCCCGCCCCAAGCCTGGGTGCCCCTTGCTTGGGTGGCCGTTCCCCAGTCTCCCCTCTGGCCGCTGGGAACCAGCCTGGCCCCCGAGCCCGGTTTTTCTCACTCCGAGGCCCCGCTCTGTCTCAGACTCCGGCCGAGGCAAGTTACCCTGGAGACAGTCGGGGTGGGGACCTGCAACTTTGCCCAAAACGTGCAACTGGCTGTGGGAGCTGTGGGCTCTGGGCTGGCTCAGCCGGTCCTGAGGGTCTTTGGCCCAAAGAGGATGTAGCTGGGCTGGTTAGTGGCTGAGCACAGAGCTGGCTGTGTGGCACGCTAGTGTGTCTTGTTTGGTCCTGGTCGGCAGTATCTGGCTCCTTCCCTTCTTCCTTGTGCTGCTCATGGATTTCTTTCTGTTTTTACAGGGAAGTTTTCAAAGCCAAACATCGTCAGACAGGCAAGAAAGTAGCGCTGAAGAAAGTGTTGATGGAAAATGAGAAGGAGGGGGTAAGTGTGGGAGCGTGGCTGGGCTGTGTTTGGGAAGGCCTGGATTGCGGTGTTCATAGGTGAAAGCTAATCTTTGGGATGGCAGAGATGCGTTTTCACTCAGTCCTTTAACAATATTTACTGCTGTAATGTGCCTGAACCTGTAAGGGTGTGGCTTTTGTCCTCTCTGCTGATATCGTGATAATGTTGGGTCTTGTGGTTGCCCAGCTGAGGTGTACGGCCTGTTATCACCTTCTCAGCTGCAAAGGCACGTGGCAGCTGTGTGGTGCTGTAGCTGTGTGGTGACTGGGCTGTGCAGGACGGCTGCTGGGAGGTGATGCTGCCCTCACGTTCCTCCTCCTGTGCAAAACCTCATCACCCCCGGCGCAGGGCTCCACGCTGGCTGTTGTTCATGGAGGATCTGGGTAACGTGTGAAAGGCACGTGCTCAGGGGTGTGCAAAGACGTGCTGAGGAGAGAGTAACAGCATAAGCAGTGCAGGCAGCAGCCGGGGAGGCTACTCTGCAGCTCAAGCCGGGCTGTACCATGTCCTGTTACAAACATGCAAGGTGAGGATAGGAGGAAGGGGTGTCTGTGTGCCCATCTTGGCACCACCCAAATACCTCTCTCTCATGGCAGAATCTCTCTCAGCAGTGGTGGCCTGATGGTGAATACATTTTGGCAATCCGAGCGTTGGTGTTCTCTTTAAAGCTCTGATTGCCCTTCAGTGACTTGTCATGGTGCTGCTCAAGCAGGTCCCCTGCCAAGCTGCTCTGGCAGCTGACCAGGTGGCCTGGTCTCCTGCGCTCCTAAACCCCGTTCTCTCTTTCTCCTTTCCAGTTCCCCATCACCGCCTTGCGAGAGATTAAAATCCTCCAGCTCCTCAAACATGAGAATGTGGTGAACCTCATTGAAATCTGCAGGACCAAAGGTAGCTTGCGGGGTTCTCTCTTGCATTGGCTGTCAGTTTCTTTCTGCCTTCCTTTGCTACTGAGCTGGCTGGTGTTTTGTGCTGGGAGTGGGGTTCTCTAGCTGAGCATGGGCCTTTGTTCCTGCCTGTGATGTGGGATGATGGTACACTTATCTTGGGAAGCAGTTTCTAAATGAGTTAGGATGTTAGTGCAGCCTGGCTAGAAAAAGCTGTTGTCAGTCCCGGTAGGATATGCCTGTGCCAAGTTGGTGAATCCTGCCTGTGTTGGAAAACTCCTGTCTGAGAGGCTTTAAATAAACCAGTGCTGGAGAGACTTTGAAGTAGAGGGTTCTGAGCCTGGAGCTGATGTCATGGCTGTGCACAGTCAGTTCCTGTCAGGAGCCGGAGCCGTCCCTCTCAGTTGGCTTATGACAATTCGCAGCAGCTCCAAGCTGATGACACAGCTCCAGCTGGAGACTCGCTCGACGTCTCTTTCTGCAAGTGACAGTAACTGCTCGTGCTGTGAGGGCTGGGACTTCACACGGGGCAGTTCTGAGCCACGCTTCCACCTCACGCAGCGTGCCTCTGCTGTGTGACTCGCATGCTCTGTGCACCTGGCTTGGCTCCATTTCCAGTGAAACTGCTTAAAAACATTCGCTAGTTTTTATATATAATTCTCTTATATGCATTTGTACTGGAAAAACAGTTCTGAAAAGGACAGCTGATGTTAAAGCCTGCCATTCTCTAGTCAGTCATTTCAGTTAAATAAAAACAAAAGTAGCATGTATCTGGTGATGGTGTTTTTAAAAAAGTCCGGTCACTGAACTGATAGAAATCCCTGGCCTAAGATTGGGAACTTGAAGTTACTGCAGTACTCCACTGTGTGTAAATTATTGTCTGAACAGGTATGAGTAGAAACACTGACAAGAAGTTAATTTTTAATTCATTGTGTGATTAAACAAGTTGTGATGATTGCATGTCTGGCATACCTAAGGTAAATATTTTTGTAGACATGTCAATTGTTTGGGGTTTGTTTGAATTCCGGTTTTCATCTGAATCCACCTTGACCTCAGTTTCCAGTAAAGCAAAAATGTTCCATTTACTGTTGTCAAACTTGAAGCTTTTCTTCTTTTATGTTGGAAAGGTGCAGTCAGGGCCATATCGGTGTAAGGAACTGCAAACCTAGTCTAGCAGGCACCCTCCTGGCTGGCAGAGTGGTGTGTTTCCGTGGAGGCTGAGCTTAGCTGTCATTTTCCGGTTGGAGCTGCTGATCAGCAGGTTTTGCTGATTACAGCTGATAAAAATCTGCCTTTCTTTTTAATAATGTTTTGCGTGCGTGCTCTAGGAACAAGATTGAAATCGATTGCTTCATTTGAGGTTTACTGTTGTTGATTTAAAATTGCAATTTAGCGTTGGAGTTTTAAACAATTTTGATCCGGATCAGCCTGTTTTCGTAGATACTGTTTGAGGTTGTAGTAAACCTCACTTTCTAGTGTTATATTAGAGAGATTTTCTCTGTTTCTGCATTTTTCCTGCGGCTGTCTTTGCAGGTGCCTCCTCTGTTACTGATGCAATCAGTGACAGCGCTCAGCTGGCAGCTAGCAGTATGTGCACCTACTGGCAACAGCTTGCAGGGAGGAAACCCCACAGCCGTTAGGTGCACAGAACATCACAAAACGAATCTTTCAAAGATTTTCATGCCCTTTTCTCATCTGTCTGATGACATTCGCTACTCTGATCCTCATCCCTTGTTTTTCTGTTGCTAGTTGAGCTGTCTTAGTACCCGTTTATGAAGGATCTTGAGGCCTTGCAGGGTGTCTCTGGCTCTTTGTGTTCCTGTGCCGTAAGGTTTTGTCTAGCAAGCACTGTGCAAGCAGCAGGGTTGCTGCAGGTCAGGAGGAGCTGTGACAGGGTTAGGAGTCCCTTGCTGACAGTCCCTCCTTGCCTCTCCTGTAGCATCTCCATACAACCGCTGCAAGGGCAGTATCTACCTTGTGTTTGACTTCTGTGAGCACGACCTGGCTGGCCTTCTCAGCAATGCCCACGTCAAGTTCACACTCTCTGAGATCAAGAAAGTTATGCAGATGCTATTGAATGGACTTTACTACATCCACAGGAACAAGGTAACGGGCTGGATCCATGCTGTGCTCTGAGGTCACCCTGTTCTCCATGGCCTTGCAAGGAGTGGGTGTCTTAGCACAGGCTGTAGGGAAATCCCTCCTTGTCCTCCACCTCCGGAGTCTGAGTGCCCTGCTGGCACCAGGTGCCTGAGGAGGGTCACCTTAATGGCTTAACCTTTCGATGTCTGTCCTTGTACAGATCTTGCATCGGGACATGAAGGCTGCGAATGTCTTGATAACACGGGATGGAGTCCTGAAGCTTGCGGACTTTGGGCTGGCTCGAGCTTTCAGCCTGGCTAAGAACAGCCAGCCAAACCGCTACACCAACCGGGTGGTGACTCTGTGGTATCGGCCACCAGAGCTGCTCCTAGGTAGGAGGGGATGGGCTCTCCCAGCTTCTCTGCCCTTCTCGTTCCCCCAGGTGACTAACACGGCATCTCCCTTTAGGGGAGCGGGACTACGGTCCCCCCATTGACCTCTGGGGTGCAGGCTGCATCATGGCAGAGATGTGGACCCGCAGCCCCATCATGCAGGGGAACACAGAGCAGCACCAGCTCACACTCATCAGCCAGCTCTGCGGATCCATCACGCCGGAGGTGAGGGCGAGAGCATGGGCAAGCTGTGGAGGGCTGTGAAGCAGTGGTGTGGGAAGGGACTAGGACCAGGCGCTCCTGGGCCTCTTCCCTGCCCTGTGTGCTGGCTGCTGCGTGCTCCTGGCACTGGAGTGTGCTTCCTGCTGGTAGGGAGGCTGAGGAAACTTCTGCAAATGCTGATTGCATCCTGGGAGCTGAGTGCACAGCGGGATGCTGTGCTTTTCTTGCTGCTCTGTGTATACTACAGCTGTCATGTTACTTGTGTTCAACCTCCTAAACATAAGAGGGTGAACCTGGCCTCCTAGACCTTCCTTTTGGAGGGGCAAGTCGTGTCTTTGTTTTTGAGCCCGGAGAGGATGCTAGCTGCTCCGAGTGTGAAAGAACAGAACATTACTTGTAGGAATCTGTTCTAGGCTGTGTTTGGGGGTTGTCTCTCAGAGAAACACCCTCTGAATTTCTGCTCAACAAAGGGATTTTTGTTTTGTCTTGCGGAGTTTGTCTCAGGTGCTGTGCACTGGTCATCTTGAAAAGCCTCTTTAATTCTGGCTGGTGATTTGTGGCATTAGCTTGGCCCTTTCTCAGCATCTTATCTAGTGGCAGCTTGTCCTGCCCTCTTGTGGGGGATCGAGCTGGGGGATCTCTTGGCCTGGACTGTAATCTAGTGGGGTGTATTGTGCAGGCAGCTGCAGAGGCCTGATGCCTGTTACATACACTATCTGCCTACACTGAAGGCACTTTCTTTGTCTCTCCCTGATCAGGGTTGAGGTAAGCGCTAGTGATTGCAGCAGGCTTTGCTTTCTAAGGATAAAAGGTACCACGTACATCCAGGATGTTATTTAGCAATAAGTTATCGTTTTACCTTTCTGGATGTTGTAGCTGGCCTGAGCTGTGCTCTCTAGTAGCTCTTTTGTGGGAGAACCAGAAATCTTGGACCATCCTGCGTGCCATTCCACACCAGGAGGGCTCCGTCCTGACTTGTCCGTGTGTCTCCCAGACTTTAGTGCACTCTTTAGTGCCTCCTTCATGCTGTGGGAACAAGGTCTGCTGGCTTGGAGCTTATAAAACAGTATTGTTCTCTCAGCAGACCTCGCCCTGGTTTGCCTGAGGGTGTTAGCATCAAAAATGGCTTGTCCTCTCCTGTCCATAACTATTTCTTCCCAACCCTCCCTTCCTGCCCCTTCCCAGGTTTGGCCGAATGTGGATAAATACGAGCTGTACCAAAAGCTGGATCTCCCCAAGGGCCAGAAGCGCAAGGTGAAGGATCGCCTGAAAGCCTATGTTAAGGACCCCTATGCACTGGACCTCATCGACAAGCTGCTGGTGCTGGATCCCGCTCAGCGGATCGACAGTGATGATGCTCTTAACCACGACTTCTTCTGGTCAGACCCCATGCCTTCGGACCTCAAAAACATGCTGTCCACCCACAACCAGTCCATGTTCGAGTACCTGGCCCCACCACGCCGGAGGGGTGGGCACATGCCCCAGCAGCCGGCTAACCAGGGCAGGAACCCAGCTGCCACCAACCAGACTGAATTTGACAGGGTGTTTTGAGTGAGGGCTTCCCCAGCGGGGTCCTGGCTGGGCTGCTCCGCAGGTCACATTGAGTGGGGTTGTCCCGGTGATGTCTTTCTGTCTGGGAAAGGACTTTGTTCAAGGCGAAGTGCCTTCTGGCTTTAACCGAGCTCTGCCCTCTCCTCTCCTCATGCAGCACCTTGGCCACCGTGGAGCTGCGTGATGGGAGGTGATGCCTTCGAGCCTGGGGTTGTTTCACTGCAGCTTTGGCACAGAGCCCATGTCCCCCCTGCAACGCTCTGTATTAGTTACATTAATCTTGTGGATCGATCGTTATGGACCTGTTGATGGAGATAGTGGCTCTGTCAGTGCTGGGGCTCTTGGCAAATGGTGCTGTGACTGGCAGGATTGGGAGTAGCTGCCCTGGACCAAACTGGGCCCTGCTGGGAGGTGTCTCTGTTCTCTCAGTTGGTTGTAGCTCCTGCATGACGTATCCTTTGAACACTGAAGCGTTGATGTAGGACGAGGCAGGTGCTTCTGAGTAATGCGGAGGTGTCCTGGGGAAGGCAGAGTCACTCTAGGCAGCGTGACTAACTCTCACTGGAGTTTGGGCTCTAGCCTGGAAAGGGGCTTACTGGGCAGATCAGAGGGGTGGCTGGCAGAGCTGCCTGCTTCATACAGCTGGGATTTACAGTGGGAATCGCTGGTCTCTAACAGCACACAGCATCCATGCTTTCTTCATCGCAAACTGCAATTAGGGGTGGCAAGGGTTTGGATGGAGAAGGGAGTTGCGAGTGTTGGCCCCAGCCTGGGGTGAGACCTCCTGCCCCGCTGTTGGCAGGGCTTTCATATTGGGAATGCTGTGCTGGGACCAGGGTGACTAAACACTCGCGTGTCCGCCCCTCTGTCCTGGAGCTCTTTGCATGAGTCTAGAGCAAGACCGCTGCTTTCCCCAGATGCAGCGACCAGCCTGATGCACTGTGATGGTGCGTGCACACCTTCTGCTAGAGTTTGTCGGGACCGACTCGTACAGAGCAAGTGTTCCCTCACAGCCGGCTGCAGCGGAGCCGCTTGCTGAACAGTTTGTCTTCCATGGCTGTCAGCTGCAGCTGACCATCTTCTCAGTGAGCCCTGTGGATCCCAAGACTTTCAAACAAATAATGTGTACAACACGCACAGGTGATAACCTTTGGCATTTGATAGGTTGTCCGTTAACTAGACTAATGGCAAAAGCCACGTCAGTAGCATAAGGTCTCAGGGCAGGAAGCGGTGCTGAGCAGGGCCGTTCTCAGGACATAAAGTGAGGATGATAAAGGACGTGTACAAGGTAAATCTCTCTTGGTGCAGGGCTCTGTGAAACAGTGTCTGGTTGCGGGGGCGCTTGGTTTCTTTGGAAAAAATGAAGTTGGTTGTAAGCAATAAGCCAGTTGACTTCTGCCGGTGGTGAATAAACACAATCCTTTCCCAAAGGGCTGGTTTTAACCTTGTGTCGCTTTTTTTTCCTGAACGGAGAAAGCCCCTGGAGTGCTGTAAAACAGCCCCCCTGCCATCCCTGAGGACAGGCGCCCAGCTGTGGGTTCAGACATGGCACCTGCCCGGCCGATGCTGCCCTCCTGGGGGGCTCTGACCCCCCTGCCCTGTTAATGGGAGGGAGGGTTGCCGCAATTAGCGCTGCAGTGGATTAGTGCAGTAGCACCGGTAGCGTGAGCAGAGGAGGGGATTGGGGGCAGCCCGGCTGCTCTGCTGGCACCGGGTGAAGGGGGGGTTCGGGGGGGGGGGGGGGTGTTGGGCTGCCGGGGCCACAGAGCTGGCGTGCTCAGGAGCCTCCAGCTGGGGTGGGCTCGGTGCTATGCCCGACCCCCCCTCGCCCTGGGGGGCGGCTGGGGGCTCCCCCTGCGCCTCGCCCGGAGGTGGCTCCGCGGGGGGAGGAGGGTCCCTTCCCGGCCGCCCCCCCCCCCCCGCTGCCCCTCGCAAAGATGGCGCCCCCCTGCGACGTGGCGGAGCACTGCCCGTTTCAAAGATGGCGGTGTGGGGGGGGGGCGGGTCGGGGCAGCTCCGCCCCAGGCGGCGGCGCGGGCTTGCGGCAGCAGGCGCGCGGCGCGGCGGGATGGTGGCGCGGGGGCTGCGCGCGCTGCGCGGGGCGCTACGGGCTGCCGCCGCTGGGCGCCGGTTCAGCACGCGGCCGGCGCGCGCCCCCGCCATGGACTATCAGGTACCGGCGGGGGCGGCGCCGCGGGGAGCGGGACCTTGCACCGAGCGCTGCGGCGGGGGCCTGGGCCGTGCGGCGGGGCACCGGGAGGCTTGCCGGGCTGCGTGCTGGGGCCCCGGGCACCCCACCGAGCCGGGCGCTGGAGGGCAGCGGCGGCCGGCGGTCCCTCGCCAAGCCGTAGGCCTGCGAGCCCCGGAGTGGGCGGGGGTCACACGGCCGGGACGGCCAGGCGGCTCCGGTACCGTGCACCTCCCCCCGCCTGCGGGGCTGCCCCTCTCCCGCAGCCCCGGGCCGCGCCAGCCGCTGCTCGCCGTCTCGCCTTTCTTCCCGCTGGGGACAGCCGGTGCCCGACCGTCACCCCGCAAACCTCCGTCCCTCGTGGCAGCACCGGGGTGACCACGGCCTGCAGCGGGAGCCGGTCCAGCAGCCACGGCGCATCACGGCCGGAGGCTGGGGCGTCCCGGGCCCGTGCGGCTGCCTGCCTGGCGGCGTGGGGACGATGGCAGTCCCCGGGCTGAGGGACCCCCCCGGGGGTCGGGC
Source organism: Balearica regulorum gibbericeps (assembly GCF_011004875.1). NCBI lineage: Eukaryota > Metazoa > Chordata > Aves > Gruiformes > Gruidae > Balearica > Balearica regulorum. The sequence goes on from NC_046203.1 coordinate 7,156,061, forward strand.
GCGGTCCTGCCCCTGCCCCACGCTCACCGGAGCCAGAACCACCACCGGAGCCAGAAGCGCCACCGGTGCCCACGCCGCGGTCTGCTGGGACGGGGTCCGGCTGCTGGGTGGGGTGTCCCCGCAGTGGGGACGTGGGCTTGTCCCGGGCCAGGTCCCCGTTGCAGCACACAGCGGTGCCAGGGCCAGGCCTGCGTCCCGCTCCCCAGCACGGGTTGGGGGGCTCGGCGGCACCGGTGATTTCTGGCAGCACCCGTGGCCACGCAGCCGGGTTGTCCCACGTGCACCGTGCAGGTGCGGCTCTTGCTTCGTTTGCGCCTCTAATTAAACAGCAGCGGGGCGGGCGTGCTGGTACTGGAGCGTGCCTGCTCGTGCCTGCGGCGGCCTTGTCCCGCTGGGGCAGGGGTGGGTGCTGGGTGCTGGGCTGCCCTGTGCCCGCCCCCCCCCCCTCCGCGAGGCCAAAGGGGCACCCGGGGAGGGGCAGGCTCCCCCCCGCTGATAAGTAGCCCGTCCCTGCAACGGGCTCTGGCGCTGCCGGCACGACCCCGCGGTGCCGTGGCAGAGATGCTGCCGGCCTGGGCGGCCGCGGGCACCGCCGAGGGAACCGAGTCCGATGGGGTGGATTGGGGTGCGGCGGGCACAGGGCAGGCTGGCCCCCGGGGCCGTGGCGGTGTGGGCAGCCCTGCAGCGACAGTGACGGGCACCATCCTGACCACCCCCCGGGGGTCTTTCCAGGACGCCATCCGGACCCTCAACACCCTGCAGACCAACGCCAGCTACCTGGAGCAGGTGAAACGTGAGCGCGGCGACCCCCGGGCCCAGCTGGAAGCCATGCACGGCTTTTTGGAGAGGAGCGGACTGAAGGTGAAGGACTGAAGGACGGGGGGGGTGTTCCCCATCCCTGCCCCCCCATCCCGGCAACAGTGCTGCTATGCTCGGCACTGGCTGCCACGGGGGGTCTCATGGGGTGGTTGACCTCCGTCAGGTCGAGGACCTGGATCGACTGAACATCATCCACGTCACGGGGACGAAGGGCAAGGTGAGGCAGGCGGGAAGCGCTGTGGGGGCTTGGGGTGGCAAGGGGGGGCTGCTGGCGTCTCTGGCTCTGTTCGCCCCTGCCCTGGCATGGGGGGGTTTAATGCTGCTGTCTCCCCAGGGCTCGGCGTGCGCCTTCACCGAGTGCATACTCCGCAGCTACGGGCTGAAGACGGGCTTTTACAGGTGGGCAGGGGGCTGGCGGGGCTTAGGGGGGCCAGTGGCGCCATGCCTGACCGTGTCCCCCCTGCTCTGCCCCCCCAGCTCCCCTCACCTGGTGCAGGTGCGTGAGCGGATCCGCATCAATGGACAGCCCATCAGCAAGGAGCTCTTCAGCAAGTACTTCTGGCTGGTCTACAACCGCCTGGAGGAGACCAAGGTGGGGGCAGTGGGGCTTGTGGGGGGGTGCTCCCTCCCTCGGCGACCTCTCCAGGGCTGTGTGCCCCCGTGCTGTCCCCTTACGCCCACTCTGCCCAGCAGGACCCAGCACACACCAGCATGCCGGCATACTTCCGCTTCCTCACCATCATGGCCTTCCACGTCTTCCTGCAGGAGAAGGTAGGTGGTGGTGGCCTCCAGCTTGTGATGGGCATTTCAGGTTGGTGGGGACCTTGGGAGTGGACAGACATGGAGTCCTGCCCCCACTTGGGGCAGAACTTACATCAGTCAGGCTGTCATGGCTGTAACCAGGGGATGTTGTGCCAGATGGATGGTCCCCCCATGGGTGGAGCATGTGCTCAGGCACAGGTTCGGTGGGGTGGTGGCCCACCCTATCTGTGGGAACACATGCTGCTGGTGGCCCTGTGATGGCTCCAGTGTCCCCTTGTCCCCAGGTGGACCTGGCAGTGGTGGAGGTTGGCATCGGCGGCGCCTATGACTGTACTAACATCATCAGGTAGGAGCTGACAGGACTGAGCCTGTCCCCTCAGGACTGCTGGGACCAGGTGTCCCTGCGGCAGGGTGACAGCAGGGACACTGCCACGCTGCGTCCCCAGGGCGCCGGTGGTGTGCGGGGTCTCCTCCCTGGGCATCGACCACACCAGCATCCTGGGGGACACCATGGAGAAGATTGCCTGGCAGAAGGGGGGCATTTTTAAGGTAGGGAGACCTGCTCTTCCCACTGCTTGCAGTTTTGGGGTGTGCTCCTGAGGACCCCCGTGGCCCTGAGCACCCTTGTCCTTCGCAGCCTGGCGTGCCAGCTTTCACCGTGGTGCAGCCGGAGCGGCCACTGGAAGTGCTGAGGGACCGAGCCCAGGAGCGGGAGGTGAGTTGGGTCGTGGTAGGGGTGGATGGGGGGTACCCCATGGCGGAGGGCTCAGCCTCCTCTCCCCACAGTGTCCCCTGTACATCTGCCCGGAGCTGGATGCCTTCGAGGGGGGCCACCGGGTGCTGGAGCTGGGGCTGGCAGGTGCCCACCAGCGCTCCAACGCTGCCCTGGCCTTGCAGCTGGCACGGACCTGGCTGCAGCGCCGCGGCTGCCGGGGTAAGGCGGGGGGACTGAGATGGGGGGGTCAGACCCCACCATGGCCCCTGTGTCTCAGCAGGGCGCCCGTCCCCCCAGGTCTCGGGAAGCTGAAGGACATGTCACCGGGCACTGAGCTGGTGGGGAGGTCGGTGCCGCTGGCGCCCACCTTCCAACCCACCAATGCCATGATCCAAGGTGCAGTATGGTTGTGCCGGGACCCCCCCCGCCATGTCTCAGGGCTCGGGGGTCTTGTGCTGGGACCCCCGCTGGAGGGTACAGCCTGGCTGCCCACCCCACGTTTGATCCCCGTGGGGATCCCTGTGCCAGGGGTGTGGGATGTGGGGGTCCCAGCCATGCCCTGTGCCCCCCTCCCCAGGCCTGCGAGACACAGAGTGGCTGGGCCGGACCCAGGTGCTCCCCCACGGCCCCGTGACGTGGTACCTGGACGGGGCCCACACCACCAGCAGCGTCCAGGCCTGCGTCCGCTGGTTCCGCCAGGCCGCCCTCAACCAGGACAAGCCCCATGAGTAAGGAGGGGACATGAGGTGGGGGGAACACCCCTGGGGGGGCACGGTGGTGGTGGTGCTGGGAGTCCCCACAGGGCATGGGCCACCCGCCCTTTCTCCCCACAGCGGCTCCGAGGTGCGTGTGCTGCTCTTCAACGCCACGGGGGACCGGGACACGGCGGCGCTGCTCAAGCTGCTGCTGGTGAGGTTTTGGGGGGAGTGTGGGGGGTGTCGCTGTGCCTGGACACCTGGGTTCTCTGCCTGTGCTGGGACCTGTTTTGCTGTGGGTGCAGGGAGCCGTGAGGTGGAGCTGATGCCCTGTGCTGACTGGCTGGCTGTCCACCCTGCTGTCCCTGCTTGTATCCCACCTCGGTGCACTTCCCCAAGTGTCTCGCAGCCCTGGGTGGAAGGGGGGACTCAGATCACCCCCTCCCCAGACCAAACCCCTGTAACCCCCCCCTGGTGTGGGACTGGTCCCCGTGGAAATCCCACAGGTGGGTCCCGAGGGCTCCCACAGCGCTGACACCCCCCCCCCATCTCCCCACAGCCCTGCCACTTTGACTACGCTGTCTTCTGCCCCAACTTCACGGAGGTGTCGGTGGCCAACAACGCGGGTGAGTGCCGGGGAGCCGGGGTCTCCCCCGGCCCCCCCATCCCCAACCCCTCCCCGGCCCCTCCTAATCCCTGACCCCCCCCCCCATTCCCATCCCTCCCAGACCAGCAAAACTTCAACGTGACGCTGGAGAACGCCCTGACCCGCTGCCTGGAGAACCAGCAGATGTGGACCCGGTTGCTGGAGGAGAAAGGGGGGCAGGACCCCTGGCTCCCGGCCCCCCTGCGGGCGGGGGGACTGCTGCAGCCAGCCCCTGCCCGAGGGACCCTGCTTCTGGTTCCCCCGGCCCCGCGACCTCTCAATTCCCCAGCCCTCGTCTTCCCCTGCCTGGCCCAGGCGCTGCGGTGGGTGGCACAGGGCCGGGACCCCCAGCTGGCAGCGCCTGCCGCCACGGGGGCTCATTTGCACCCCGCTGCCAGCAGCGGGGCCGTGCTGCTGCGGGAGGCCACTGCCATCCGCGTCCTTGTCACCGGCAGCCTGCACTTGGTTGGGGGAGTCCTCCGACTGCTCGACCCTGCGCTCTCCCAGTGATGGGGGGGGGGGGGGGGATGATGACACAGGATGGCGCTTTGCACCTCATTTTACTTGAAGCGCTGGTTCTGCCCCCGATGATGCTCAGCGGTGGCCAAGGGTGGGACCCCAACCCCATCCCAGCTCGGCCCTTTTCACCCCAGTGCCTTTCGTCTGCCCCCTGGGACACTGGCCATGGGGGGATGCTCCCAGCCCCCAGCCTGCCTTGGTGAGACTGACTAGGGGGGCCTCTGAGCTCTGGGGGGGCTGCCCCAGGCTGTGTCGGGCTCCCAGCGCCCAGGGAGGGTGGGCAGTTTTGGGGGTGCAGTAGGTGGGAGCCTCAAGCCGCGGTGAGGCTCGGCATCAGGGTGTGACTAATTTAACGTAGAGAAGATTTTTTTTATTATTATTAATAAGAATTTGTAACTTGGACAGGGAGCTGGGGGGGGGTGGTGGGTTGGTTCTGCCCATCACCCTGTGGGGGGGGCAGTAGCGCCTAGCACCCCCCTTTTCCCCCCCTCAATAAACCTCTTGCTGCTCCTAGTGGTGCCCGCTGTCTTCTTGGGGGGATGCAGGAGGGTGTGGGGGGTCGCCCCAAGTGCTGGGGCACAACCTGGGGGCACCCACTTTTGCCCCCCCCCCCATTTGATGGGGAGCCTTGGGGGGGGGCTTTGGCAATAGCTGTTCTTTCCACCTCCCTGGTGCACCCAGCAGCAGTGGACCCCAGGGGGGTTGCAGGGTGCCCCCCCCCCGCCCCCCAGCATGGGCTGCCCTCCGAGGGCCAAAGCATTCACTGAATGAGTAACGGAGGCCCCCTCTGGGCTCGGCCTAAGATTTGGGGCAAAAAAACAGCTTAATGGGGCCAGGGTGGGTCCCCAAGTCTGGCAGCCGGGGGCTGGGTGTGCGGGGGGGGGGGGTCAGGCCATGCTGCTGGTGGAGCAGGGGGTGCTCTGGGTGCTGCCAATACTGTGGTTGGTGCTGCTGCTCTCCGAGGCTGGCGCTGTGCTGGAAACCGGCTGCAGTTTGGAGATGGGACCTGGCTCACGCCACCCACCGTGGGGCCGGGGGAAGAAACACCAAGGGGAAACCAGACTCAGGACGGCTGGCAGTGGCCATGGCTCGTCCCCCTGGGACTCCCCGCCACGCACAAACCCTCCCGGATTGCTCCCCAGCCGGCCCCCGAGCCCCTGGGATGGAGATGGGCATGGGCCATGGTGGCACCAGGAGCAGGAGGGAGGGCAGGTGGCAGGGGGGACCCCAGGGCAGTAGGGGGGGGACCATGGGGATCTGTGGCCCCCCTGAGTGAGGTAATTCCCCTGTAGCATTGCCAGAAGGGCCGTATGGAGGACGGTGACGCAGCAGCCTGGTCCCTGGGTCACCAGGGACCTCAGCCAGGGGGCTTTGGGCCAGGGGGCCACTTGGGCAACCCAGCAAGGGACACGTGTGTGGCCTCCCCCATCCCACTGTGGGGGTCCCCAGGGGCAGGGGATACTCACGGGTGTGCGAGTAGATGTACCAGAGCCCGGCGGTGAGGAGCGCCCCGATGAGGAAGGCGCCGAAGGTGATGCCCAGGACGGCAGCCAGCCCCAGCCCACGGTCTGTGGGAGGATGAGGCCGTCAGCACCACCATGCTGGGGGGGGTGTCCCTGTCCCACCCCAGCCCCCTCCCCTGCCCCACACTCACTGTTGGGCAGCCGCCAGCTGTCCTTCACCGTCACCTCCAGGACCTTCTCAAAGATGGTGTTGTTCTGCAGAGGTGGAGGTTGGAGTGAGAGGGCGGAGACCCCCACACCCCGTCAGGGGGACAGGCTGGGAGCCCACAGGCTCTCTGGGGACCGGGGATGCTGCTCCCAACCAGGCTCTGCCAGCCAGTGGTGTGGGACAAACCCCCCCCCAGGCTGCCACTGCTGAAGGTGGGGACCAGCATGGTGGCAGCACGGGGTGGGGGGGTTACTCACGCTGACCTGCAAGCCGGCCTTGCACTTGAGGGTGGCGGAGAAGGGGACGTGCCTGCCCTCAGGAACGGTGTAGGTGAAGCGGAAGCGCCAGACCTTCCTCCCGTGGCTGCTGGGGGGGCCCTCCAGCACAGCCACCCCCGCGCCGTGTGCCTCCCCGCCCTGCACCAGCAGCATTGGCTCCCGCCCCGGTGCCGCCAGCCAGCACTCCTTCAGCTGCAGGTCGGACGGGTGGTCCTCCCACCGCATGGACGCCTGCCACGGGGGAAGAAGGGGGACACCGTCAGGGCTGGTGGCCTAGGGCTGGCTGGACAAGCACCCCCCCCCCACTCCCACACACCCCCCCCACCCCCAGCCCAGGCACCGAGCCGGTGGCGGTACCTGCACAAAGGCCTCCTTGTTGACCTCCAGCTCTGTCTGCGGCGCCTCGAAGGCAGCAGTGGGGAAGAGGCGCAGGAAGAGCTCCCGTGGGATCATGCACTGGAAGGCCACCTGCAAGCGGGGACGGTGCTGAGGCCATCTTGCCCCCCTCCACCCTGCCGTGCCCAGCACCCAGCTGGCAGTGCCACCAGCACCCTTCTCCCATGCTCCCACCCCTGGGCCTGCTGAGAAACCCGGCTCTTACCCGCACACTCCGGAGTGCTGTGCCCTTGGCCAGGCTGAGGATGAGCTGCAAGAAGGTGGGGGGGAAGGTTGGGTCTGTCAAGTGGTCCCCACTGCCGGGGGTCTATTGTCCCCACTGGGATGTTGGGGAGGGGATGATGGGATGGGGGGGGCTGGGGGCGTGTGTGTCATTATGGAATGGGATAGCATGGGATGGGAGGGGATGGGGGTCCCATCCACACCACACACACGCCCCCCCCCCCCCCCCCCCCCGCCCCAATCTCCACCAGCACCCAGGTGCAGCAGCAGGGCTCAGCCCTGGGCTGCAGTGGGATGTTTCCCACCATGGAAAAGCAAGGCGGTCCCAGTGGAGAAGTCCCACCAGGCATGACTGAAGACCCCACAGGGCACCAGCAGGGCTGGGGGCAGCACCCCGGCCACCCCTCCCTCACCTCGTTGTTGGCATGGCCCCTGCCCTCCAGCGAGGTGCCGCAGTGGCTGAGGGGGGTTTTCAGCATGAAGTGCGTGGCGTTTTTCTCTGCCTGGCAGCTGATGTCCCGCAGGGTGATGTTCACCACCTCCTTGATGGGCTGGGAGAAAAGCACCCGGCAGTCACCCACCAACTGGGGACAGCCCCGCGTCACCCACCCCGAGTGCCTGGAGCAGGATTCGACCCCTCTGGGTGATGCTGGTGGGCACTGGGACCCCCCAGCCACCCCCACCTCCCTCACCTCCAGGTGGGACCTGGCAATGACGATCTCCATGGTTTCATCCGTGCACTTCCAGGGCTGGAGCATCAACAGCAGCGCACGGGACAGTAAGTCGGTGGTGGGGGCTGAGGGGGCAGGTGTCACAGGTGCCCTCCTGACCGCTTCTGCGGGACAGGGAGATGGGGAGCTGAGCGGGGTCGGCGGGACCCCTCATCCCACCCAGCCCCAAGGTGCCGGGGCCTCACCATGCTCCTGGATCTCCAGGCTGATATGGGTGCTGGCTGGGATGACGGAGTAGGAGGCGATGACACTGCAGTTCTTCTCGAAGGCTTTGGCAATGAGGCCCTGCTCTGTGTCAGGCAGGAGCTCCCCGGGGATCAGCTGGGAGGACAGGGTCGTGATCTTGTAGTTCCCGGAGACCTATTGGGTGGAGGAGCGCGAGGAGGGGGCTGAGTGGGAACGGGGACAGCTGGGGGTGTTCGAGGCAGGGATGGCTTCTGGGTTCATCCCTGGGAGGAGGGCTCGCAGCGATGGAGCTGCCAGCTCTCCGTGCCCAACGTTCCCAGGTGCCCTCCTGCCACCCCCATGCCACCAGCATTTCTTGGGCATCTTGGCAGGTGACAGTGGGAGGACACACATCCTACTCAGCCCTACCAGGAACTGGATGTGGCAGTTGTCAACGGCGAGGGACCAGGTGAGATTGGCCCGGCTCTGCAGGATGAGGATCTGGTTGCTCCCAGCTCTCTTGGGACAGCTCAGGGACAGGTTCACCTCCATGATGGGGGAGCTGTGAAACCATGAGATGCCACTTCAGCATCAGCCTCCTGCGTCGGTGGATCCCGCAGCCCCCGCCTTGGGATGGGGAGGGCTCTGCCTATGAGACAGCCCAATCCCTTTCCAAGCTTCTCCAAGTGTGACCCACCACCTGTCCCACCCCCTGTGTCACTGCCTGTCCCACCCCTCTGCCCCCCCCCCGCGGGGTCCCACGGGCGGCACTGCCTGGTACCTGGGCTCAGGCTGCAGGCGGATGATGTGGGCGGCCCTGGTGCTCTGGGCGTCCTCGCGCGAGCAGCCCTTCACCCCATGGAAGATGACTCTGGTCTCAAGGTGCAGTGTGGCGTTAAAGTGCTCCTGGGGGATGCAGTCCTGGGGGCTGCCGGTGTCTGCAGAGAGGGGTGTGTGTTTGGGGGGGGGGAATCACCAAAGCCAAACCAGGCTCAGCAGGTGGGGAGATGCTCGAGGCCAGGGGCCTTGCTCCCCATAGCATCTCCCCTGGGACCGTGGTTCTCCCCGGTGGATTGTCACTCTTTGGGAGCAGGGAGAGCATTCCTGCCCCCCCTGCCCCCCCTGCCCCCAGCCCCCAGCCCCACACACCTTCTCCGAGGTGGAGCTGGACCCAGTGGGGGTCCCGCAGCTTGCTGTAGGATGTGATGCCCTGGTAGGTGCTCTGAGCCCAGGCCAGCAGTTGCTCCTCACTGGTGGCCGCAGGCGGCTCGGGGCCTGGTGCCAAAGTGGTCTCTGGGCTGAGGCGGGCATCCTGTGGGGCGAGCGGCAGCCTGAGCTGGGGTGGGGGGGCAAGGCACATCCCTCCCCGGTGTGAGCTGGTGTGGAGAAAATGCGGAAAGCCTTTCCCCCGGGATGGAGGATGCGGGTGTAAAGCTAAGCCAGGAGGGCATCCCTGGAGCCTTGCCTCCCTCGTGGCTGGGGGTCATCCCTGATGAACGGGGTGTTTTGGGTCCACAGGCTGGGAGCGGCATGGGCGGCCAGCGGCACGCGGAGAACTCAGCCCACTTTATTATTAGCCACAAACAAAGCAGGAGGTTTATTTTGCTAACAAAGCACCCGGCCCCGGCTCAGCTCACTGGAGCCAAACCCCATCTCTGACCTTCCTCCCGCTGGCTGGAGGAAACGGGAGCTTTTTCCAGCCCTGTGCGTCATTCCCTGCCTGGCCAGCCCCACGCTCAGCACCGCCAGCAGCAGCCAGGCGCATCCCCTCCTCCCTGGGGCACCATGAGCATTGTCTCTAGGCATGGGGATACTGGTCTCTTCCAGGAACCCCCCCCCACAAATGTCTCCAGGGGTGGCCCCAGCCCTGCTGCCCCCCCAGGGTTGCTTCTGGCACGGGGCTGCAGCACTCACAGTGCGGATGAGCAGGTCTGGGCACAGGGAGGTGATGGTGACTGAGCAGCGGGCGCACAGGAGGACGAGCACCGCTGACCGGGAGCAGCCACTGGCTCGCGGCGTGACGGACACCATCAGCGGGAAGGCAGAGTCCTGGTGGGGAGAAAGGGAGACTGTCACCACCACGGCCACCAAGCCCCAGTTGCTGTTACCTCCCTGGCTGCCCGCCGCCCCAGCCACCCCCCCAGAGGCAGCAGGGAGAGCCCTCGGGCTGGCCCCAAACACGAGCCGTCCAGGAGGCAGCCGTGGCTGGGTTTAGGGGGAGGCTGGGGGATGTGGAGACGCCATGTGGATGTGTACCTACACCAGGGGAGCAAACACCCCCCGGCTCCCCCGAGCAAGGGACCAGGGCATCCCCACCTCAGGGATGGTGGCATCCCCACACTGGGCTCCAGGGCACCCCCATACTGTGGTCTAGGCACCCCCCTTGGGGACTGGGGGCATCCTTGCGTCAGGGACTGGGTAATCTCTGCACTGGGCACCAGGGTGTCACCCCACTGCAGACTGGGGTGTCCCCACACCAGAGGCTGGCATGTCCCTACACTGAGGACTGGAGCATCCCCACACTGGGGCCAGGACATCCCCACCCTGGGCACCGGAGCATCCCCGCTGTAGGTACCGGGGTGTCCCCAAAGGAACACCAGAGCATCCCCAACCCGGGCAGCAGGACATCCCCTCGTGGGTTTGCCAGCCTCATCCCAGCACCGTGCAGCCGCTCCAGGCTCAGGACTGGCCACACTGGTGCACAGGGATGCCAGGGGGACAGCGGTGCCATGCACCACTCCCTCTGACCGGCACTGCCTGGCGGCCTCCAGCTGGAAATCCGGATGGGGAAGCCGAAACACCAGGCGCTAAGTTTGGCAACTGCTGTCTGAATCACCGCTCGCAAAGTGCTGAGCCAGGTGGCGGGCAGGGAAAACCAGCCAGGGACCAGGGGGGTGGAGGCAGCCGCCAGTGCTGGGCACGGGGCCGGCAGGACGGGGTCGTGGGCATCCCGGCCTGGCGGTGGCCCCGTGGCAAGCGTGGGTGGCCGGGGACCCCGGGTGGCCCCGGACGTCGGGGAGGAGCTGGCGACTGTTTTTCCTGCCTCGTGTTTTGCAGCGCTCCATTGTTCAGCTGCGCGAGCGGCAGGAGCCTTGCCGCAGCCCTGCCGCCGCCTTTCAGGTTATTTTTTTCTTTTTCTTTTTTTAATTTTTTTTTTTTTTTCATCGTGGGGATCTGCTTATAGAAAGCGGCTTCCAGTAATTCTTCTATAAGTGGAGCCGCGTCTCTGCCTGGCTCCCCCTGCGCGCCACAGGGCTCGGTGCCGCAGCCGTGACATCAGTGCATGTCCCCCGCCGCCGCCGGTGACAACCCCAGGGCACCCCTGGCACTTATTCACGCACTGGGGTGCCAGGGCCACGTCACACCAGGCTGGGGAAGAGGGGCCCTTGCAAAACCCACCTTCCCCAGCAGCTCCCAGCTTGGCTTCCGCCTCCCCCTGAAAAGCAGAACTGGGAGCACTGGGAGGTGGCGGGGGTGGGGAGAGCGTGGCGCCGGGTGATGAGTTTGCCGGTGCTGGGTTCGCTGGGGCCCAGCTAGTGCAAGGGGAGCCGGGCCGTGCTGCAGAGCAACTGTGCAAACCCATGTGCTGGTGCAAACCCACCACCACCAGTGCCAACCAGTACCAGGGATGCAGCCCCAGCCCTGCCGCTGCTCTGTGCCTGTCCTTGCCCAAAAGACACCCAGGGCACCCACAATTCGGTTATCACCCCTCAGCAGGCCATGCCAACACTGGTGGCCAAGTTTCCGCTCGCCTGGCTGCCTTCAAGCGATGTGCCTCCCTCCCTCCCTCCATCCCTCCCTCCCCGGTGTGGTCCCCATCACATGCCCACGGCTCTGCCCTGCTCCTGAGCCGGGACCAGGACATCTCCCCGGGGACACCCAGCACAGGGCCAGCCCCGGAGGCACGGGCTGTTTGAGAGGGTGCATCTAAAGACTTTAAATCCTCGTTGTGGGAGGGGAAGCTTGGCGAAGGCACCATGGAAGGGGTTAATCCGGGTCCTCTCGCTGCGCCTTAGAGGAAATGGCTTTGACAGCGGGGACACCCTGCCCGGCAGGGACAGTGCTGGGGTGACAGTGCTGGAGTGACATGCCAGGACCCCACTCACTCACCTTGGACCACTCGATGCTGAGGATATGGACTTCATGGCTGTTGCCCACAGAGCCGCTGCTGACGCAGCCCCGTGGCACCATGCTGGTGGCGTAGGACAGGGTAATGGGTGGCTCCGCTGTCACCGGCTGCAGGTTGCAGCCCTCGGCTCTCCCGGGGTCTGGGTGGAAAACGAGAGACCGTCAGTCCCCGCCGTGCGGACGTGGGGTAACACAACACGGGGGGGACATGATGTGGGAGGGGGCTGCATTGCAACACCAGCCCTGGCGCTGCCCCCGCACCCCTGGCGCAGCGTCACCACGGCCCCATCGCCGGCACAGCGCCCACGGGACTATCTGCTACGTGCTTGCTTGGGGCTCGTCTGCTGCTGCTGGCCCCCGCTGCAGTCACGTTAATGAACCTCAGATCCGTGCTGGAAAAATCCGCTGTCCCCGCTCGGCACTGCTGTGTGCCAAAACTCGCACCCAGCTGCCCTGAACGCTCGGGCGGTGGCGGAAGCCCCCCCACATCCCCCATGCCGCAGGAAAGAGGGAAGCTCAGGTATGGAAATGGCTGTAAAGCTCATCCTCCACGGGTGCTGAGGCGTGAGCTTTGCCCCATCCCGAACTCCCCGTGTCGCGCACGAGCGAGCGGGGCCGGCGGGCGGCTGCCAAGGGAAATCCTGAGTGCAAACAGCCGTTTGAAGGCCTGATCCTGTAAATCCCCATTTGCCGCAGCCATTTCCTCCGCCACAGGCAGCCCTGCTGCGGCCAGGCTGTCCTCGAGCTGGCCCCTATGATGAGAGGTGTCCTGGGGCCCCACCTGCGCCCATGGGTGCCCCCTTGCAAGGGGCTGGGCAGGATGGAGACATGGTGCCCGGGGTGCTGTGTTTGCTTCAGAGGTGGCCATTGAGCTCTATCCCTTCTTGTTCGGTCCTTTCTCTGGTGGCTCCAGCACCGGGCGGTGACTGGACCCCACAGCAGGACCACCCAGCTGCCCCCACAGGGACCTGGGGCCGGGGAGCGCAACGTTCCGGGTGTCAGGGCTTTGGGATGCGGCAGCCAGCAAATGGCCACCCGTGCCACGTTGTGCTCATCACGGCGTCTGCAGCCTGCGTCTTGCCATCAGGGTGACATGGCTGTGGCAGCGGGGTCACAGAGCAGACCCCCCCCCCCACAAGTGACGCGGCTGCGGGCCCACCTATTGTCCGGCGCTTCCTCCCCCCGGCGCGGTGGCCGCGCGGCCGGCAGCATCGGGAGGAAGATAAACAGCTGCTTATCTGGGCGCCGCAGGCTGCGTCCCTCTTCCCTTCCATTCCTGTCCCGACGGCACCGGGCAAGGCCACATGGTCCTTGGCATCGCCGGGCAGAGGACGGGCAGCTCATCACACCTCTGGCAGCATCCCGCGGGAAGGTCAGGCAGGGTCAGGGGGCCGTGGCCGGGCTCAGCCCCAGCGCAGGGCAGGGATGCCGGCAGAGGGGATGCGGGGCAGCGGTGCCAGGCGGGCACCGTCAGTCCCCGGGGAAGCCAGCGGGCTCCAGCATTATGTCAGGATCAGATAAGGGGGCTCAGCTGGGCCGCCGGGGCGATCAGATAAGGCACTGTTATTTTTGTACTCCAGGAAAGGGAAAAAAAAGTAAAAAGGAAGAAAGAAAGAAAATCCACTTTATGTTTTTCCAGCCGCCTGCCCTCTCCCTCACTCTGGCGCAGCCAAGACCAGGGAGCGGGGACAGTCCCACTGCGACTCCCCGGCGGGTCAAGGACCAGGGGGACAATGCCTGGGTTTTGGGAGCAGATCAAAGGCCCTGGGCAGACAGCAACGCCCAGGGGTGCCAGGCCGGGGGTGCGGGGGCTGGGGTGGCTCCGGCGGCGCAGGATGCCCCATGGGACAGGCAGCGCCACTCCGGCATCCCAGCATCCGGCTGCGCCGCCTTGGCACTTGTGTAACGAGCTGGCCAGTCTTAGCCTGGGTCAGGAATGGGGATGGACCCAGTGCTGCAAATTCAGGGGAGAGGTTGTCGCCTCTCCCCCGAGCCACTGCTGGCTGTTGAGCCACGCGGAGGTGGCATTGAGGATCAGATGATGGGGCAGATGGGACCAGGCTTTAGGGCTCACACAGGCCACGTCACTCCTGCCCCTCTCTAAGTCAGCTGGGAGCCGAGCAGCCTCTCCCCAGGGACGGGAAGGGATGACCCACCGCTGTGCTCGCTCCATGGGGAGCAGCACCGGTCCCTGCTGGGGGGGAGCACAAAGTCCCCCTCCTCTGTAAGCCTGCTGTGTCTTATGGCACTGTACCCACCACGGGCACCCCCAGCCCCACGGGTCCCCGTGGGGGAGAGGCAGCAGCTGGACAGGACATGGGCTGTGTGGCACAGCTAGGCAGGACGGGGACCACATAACACAGCTACTCAGGATGGGGAGCATGTGGCACAGCTACATAGGATAGGGACGGTATGGCGCAGTCACATAGGATGAGGACCATGTAGCACAGCTGCACAGGTTAGGAATGGTATGGCATAGATGATTAGGACATGGTCTATATGGAAGAGGTACACAGGACAGGAACCATACGGGCACAGTCATATACGACAGGGACTGTATAGCTCAGTTACATAGGCCAGGGACTGCATTGCAGTTACATAGGACAGGGACTGCATGGTTAAGCTACGTAAGCTATGGACTGTACAGCACAGGACAAGGACTGCGTTACACAGCTATACAGGACAGGGACAGTATGGCATAGCTTTGTAGGATGGGGACTGTATAGTACAGCTAAACAGGACAGGGAACATATGGCACAGCTACTCAGGATGGGGACCATATGGCATAGCGACATAGAACTCAACCCATATAGCACAGCCATATTAATGCAGAGACCGTATACATAGCCATATAAGATGGAGACTGTATGGGACAAATAAAAAAGACATGGACTGTATGGCACAGCTACATAGGACAGAGACAGCTTGGCACAGCTGTGTAGGATAGGGACCAGAAAGCACAGCTGCATGGTGTAGGGACTGTACATCACAGATAAGGAGGACACGGCCTCTATGGCACAACTATGTAGGATGCAGACCCCATGGCACAGCTATAGGATGGGGACTGCATTGCACAGCTACGCAGGACACAGACCTTACTGTACATCTACATAGGATGGGGACCACATGGCACAGGCATAGGACGGGGACTTCATGGCACAGCTACGGTAGATGAGGACTTTTTTGCACAGCCATAGGACAGGGACCGTATGGCACAGCTATGGGGGACATGGCCCATATGGCACAGCTACAGGGGACATGGACCTTATGGCACAGCTGTAGGATGGGGACTGAACTGCACAGCTACAGAGGACACAGGACTTACTGTACATCTATGTAGGACGGGGACCACGCGACACAGCCATAGGACGGGGACCGTATGGCATGGCTATGGGGGACATGGCTCATACGGCACAGCCTCACCAGACAGGGACCGCCTGGCACAGCTACTGGGCAGCGACCAGGGGGTGACAGCAGGCAGGCAGCGGGCGCAGAGCCTGCCAGCGGGGACACCCCAGCAGCACCCACTGGCGCTGGCCCCTGCGGTGGCCGGGAGGGCCTGACCCAGCCGGGACAGGCTGTGCTGCCGGGCTGTCACTGCCTTCCCAGGTCCCTTTCCCTCTGCCAGCGGGTTGTGTTCCTGGGTACCCCAGCTCCCTGCCCTCCGTCCTGCACGGGGGTCCCCACGCCCAGCCTCCCCTTAAAATGCCCCCTGTGCCTTCGCAGGGACCTTGGGGTGGGTTTAGTGCTTCCCTGCCCGACCGCTCCGGAGCCGGACGAGCCCCCAGCTCTGTCCCCATGACCGACATGGGGCTTTACGGGGCTTTTCCCATTCCTCCCCGAGGTCCCTGTCCACCCCACACCCCCCCCGGTGCTGGGAGGCCACCGATGCTGCCCCAGACCCCTCGGGTGCCGCCGCCTCGGCTGGGGCGCAGCAACGGCGCCTTCGACACCTCCCGAGCCCCAGTGACGCAGCCTGGATTTCGGGGGTCCTGGGGAGCGGCGGGGCTGTGCTGGGTGTGTGTCCCCCCCGGGGCTGGGGGAGTTTGTCCCTCCTCAGCCCCGGGGCTGCCCCCCACAAACCGTCTCTCCCGGGGGTGACACTGCACAGCCGGGACCCCTTCGGCCGCTGCCCCGCTGTCCCCAGGCTGCTCCGGGATGGAGTCACCGGGGGGGGGGTCCCGCAACCGGTCCCGTCCCAGGGGTTCCGTCCAGGGGTCCCATCCCGGGGGTCCCCCCCTCGGTGCCCCCCTCGCCCCACTCACCCGGGTGGCCGAGTAGAGCCAGCAGCAGCGGCAGGAGCGGGGCGGCGCGGGGGCCCATGTCCGCCTGCGGCCGCTCCCCGGGAGCCAGCGCCGAGTGCCGGGCGGCGGCGGCGGCAGGAAACCGACTCCCTTCGGAGGAGGGTCCGCGGGCGGCGCGGCTCCGCGACGGGAGGAAATGCCGCTGGCGGCGCTGGGGCCGT
Source organism: Balearica regulorum gibbericeps (assembly GCF_011004875.1). Taxonomy (NCBI): domain Eukaryota; kingdom Metazoa; phylum Chordata; class Aves; order Gruiformes; family Gruidae; genus Balearica; species Balearica regulorum. The sequence goes on from NC_046203.1 coordinate 7,172,273, forward strand.
GCCGGCGGCGGGGGGGGGGCGGCGGGACCTGCCCGCAACGGGGAGGGAAGAGGAGGGACACCCCCCCCCCCCGCCCGGGAGGAGCCGTGCCTCAGTTTCCCCACAGCGCGGTGCGGGGCATCACCTCCGGAAGGGTGCGCTGGAAGCGCCCTGAGCACCGAGGGGATCCAGCACCCGCGGTGGGTGTCCCTAGGGACCCTACTGGGCTGACACTGGTGAGTGGAAGGGTGGGACACGGGAGTTGGAAAGTGCCCGGGTGGGGTGTGCCCCCCGAAAATCCACCCGGGTACACTGCTGCAGCACAGCCTGACCCGCACAGCGAGGAGGGGCTGTGCACAGCAATGGGGACGGGGGCTGCCCCACAGCATCCCGACACTCAGCCCACATCGCCCCCAGCCAGCACCCCGGCAGGGTCACCATGTCCCAGGCCCATGACTACCCCATGGCCCTGGGTGCTCACTCTGGCGCCATGGGGCAGATGGAGGGTCCCATGGCACAGCTGTACCCTTGGCCAGGCCACAGCCAGGCACTGCCTGGATCTCCCCACCTGGCCGGTGGGTCTGGGGTTGGCAGGTCCCTCGGGACAGGCTTGCCTGGGCGAGGGGATGACAGCAAAGCACTGCTGAGGTGGGAGCCATGGGGTGGCTGGGGACACCCAGGGGACCTCTCCTGCACCCCTGCCCCATTCCTCCCGCAAGTGCCAGCGGCTGCTGCCCAAGGTGAGATCCCCCACACAGCTGACGGGGGGGCTGGGAGCTGGGAGCCCCATGCCGAGGATGGGCGCAGGCCCCCGGGGGTGGTCTCCATGCTGAGCCATGGCCACGGGCAGGGAGACGGCATGGGGACCTGCCAGGGAAGCCAGCGAGGCCTGTCCCCACCAGCCAGGATGTCGCTGGAGATGTCCCTGACCCTGGGGTGAGCGGCAGACATCTCCCATGACAGAGCACTGCCATCTCCTGGGGAGCGCGGGGACAGGTGCTCGCCTGGGGATGGGGACAGGGACGGGGACCAGGACCTAGCACAGCACCCCTGCCCTCCCACCCCCCTCTCCCCGCGGTGTCATCACAGGGCGATGAGCAAGAGGCCCTCAGCGCTGGGCCCTGGGATGGCGGTGGCTGCCGGGTGACAGATGAGAGGGTGGCTGTGACTGGGGGGTGACCATGTCAGCAGCCCCCTGCTCCCCATTCAGCCCCAGCACAGAATTCCCCCCCCCCCCCCGTAGCTTACAGGGTGGCTTTGGGCTTTCCAGCTGGAGGAAAACCATCTAAAAACCCATCACCAAGCACCCAGGGGCCACGCTGGGGAGGAGGGCAGGGTGTCCAGTCCCGCTAGGCACGCTGGTGTTCCTCCTTCCCAGCCTCACCCCCCTGCTCAGCACCTGGGGAAACTGAGGCACGCTCACAGCACACCCAAAGAGGGCTGGAGGCACAAGGGAGACGGGTCACCTTGCTCCCTGTTGCACAGCTTTAGGCTGTAGCGTCCCAAACCACCTGTCCCTCCTGTCCCCACCAGCACGAGGCGGGCAGACGCCCGCCGGCCCCAGCCCTGATTCAGCTGCGCTGGCAGCGCCCCAGCCCCGGCCGGATGGCCGCATCCTTCCCGCCCGGCCGCCTGGCTGCCTCCCCGCTGCGCCCCGGGCTCTGCTGGTGGCTCCTTTGCCCCCCAGGCACAAGGCTGACGTCGGAGCCTGGCAGGTTTGGGTTTTCTTCTTGGGGATTTATGTTTTTTCCCCGCTCGCTTCCTTCCTCTGCTCTGGCCCCGTGGCCTCGGCTGCCCCCAGCGCTGCCGCCCTCCCCGGCCCCCCCAGCCCTCTGGCTCTGTGCCCAGCTCCCAGCAGCCCAAAAGCGAGTGGTTGGGGGCCCTGTGGGGGGGTCACAGCTCTGCTGCCTCCCGCCCTCCCCGTGGCTGGGTAAACCCTGGCCCCAAGCCCTGCCGCAGCCCCTCCGCTGCGACGTTGTGCCTGGGCAGCTCGGTGGGTGCTGGGGAGCCCCCGAATCCCTGTCCCCAACACCAACATCCCCAACTGCCTGTCTGCTGGGGCCCTGCAGCTCACCCCCCATGAGGATCCTGACCCTGTCTCCCCTCCCCACTCCCAGCGTAGCAGCCGGGCTGAGCTGGGTGTCCCCGGCAGGTCCCTTGGCCCCCCAGGAACACAGCTCCATCCTGGGCTGAGAGGTGGCACCAATGGCACCCCCAAAAACCCTGACAGCCAAAAGAAACAAGGAAAGGCTGAGATACGAAAGTGGTGGAAATCCTTATCCCGGCATTGCTGGGCCCATGCCGGGATCTGAATCCGGCCACCCCCAGCCCCTGGCAGGCTGAGGGAGAGCCGGGAGGAAGGGATGCGTGTGCAGGATAGGGCTCAGATGCTGCCTGCATCTCCGGGGACACACACACACACACAGAGAGCACAACGGGGTGCAGGGAGCGGGACAGGATCGGGGCGAGGGGCACAGGCCGCAGGAGGCGGCTGCAGGCTCCCGGCAGGCTGTGGATTGGGAAGCCGGGGCAAGCGGCCGGGATGCTCCCTCCCTTCCTCCGAGCACAGCATCATCCCGCTGCCCCGGTGGGATAAACACCCGCTTCCTGCCCTTAATCAGCTCCAGAGGGGCTGGGGGGGGGGAGACAGGGGGGAGAAAAAAAAAAAATCTCTGGAAAGAAAAACTCATTTCCTGCGACAGAAGAAAAAGATAAAGTCTGGGCTCATTAAAGTGAACTTTACTGGGGAGAGACGGGAAAGAGCCAAACACAATGTCCTTGAAATTTCCTTCGCGTGGCTCCGTCCACGAAAACAGGATAAAGCCGCTTCCGCTGTCTCTGCCGGAGCGCGCCGGCGGGGGGAGCGGGGCCAGGGGGTCAGCTACAGGGTGTCGAGGTGGGAACAGACCTGCTGGAAAACCTCCTCCACGGAGCCCTCGGCGTTGAGCTGGGTGCAGAGGGGGGATTATCTGAGGGGATGGTGCGACTGGAGCTCTTCCAGGGATGGATTTTGGCCATGGGGGGGCAGAGAAATTGGCACAAATTTAGGGCAAAGGGGTGCAGGGCCATCCTTGGAGGGGGTCTCCGTGTCAGGAAGTGGAGGATCTGGCTTCGAGGGGTCAAGCCCACCCCAAATGAGCTAGGATTGAGTTTTTCCCCCTTCCCTCATCAGCCCCATCCATCACTTCCCCTCCCCGGGACCCCAGGCACCCCAAGCTGTGGGGCTGGAGGGTGCTGGCATCGGCCACGTCCCCGCTTACCTGGCGGACGATACCTCTGCTCTTGTAGAAGGCAATGACGGGCTCAGTGGCCTTGTAGTAGGTCTCCAAACGCTTCTTGATGGTCTCCTCGTTGTCGTCCACCCGCCCACTGGTCTCGCCTCGCTTCAGCAAGCGTTTCACCATCGTCTCCTTCCCCGCGTCCACGTAGAGCAGCAGCGTGGGGGGGGCGATCTATGGGCAGGGGGGGACATGGTTGTCACCATGCCAAGCCAGCATGGGTCTGGTTTGGGGAGATGGTGGTAGTGAGCATGGGGGTCACAGATGACCCCACGCCATCCTCTGCCTCCCTCCACATGGGTCTGGGGGCCACCATTCTGGTGTCCCAGTGGCCCCCAGACCCGTGCAGAGGAAGGCACAGGGACATCGTGGCCAAGCCCTGGCTCTCTGCCATCACTATCTCGCCGGCACTGTGGTCATCCTCTGTCAGCCTGAGGACACCCTGGAAAGATGTTCCCCGCACTGCACCCTGGGTGTGGGCTGTCCCCAAGGCAGGGGACCTGCTGGCTGGGACAGTGCCCAGTTTAGACCTTCTTGGGACAGGATCTTCACGGTGATGGGGAGGCTAGGCTGCTGCTGGATGGAGCCCCTCTGCCTGGATGCATGGCACAGCATGGCACCAGCCCTCACCTTCTTCTCAAACTCCTCTCCCTGCTTCACCTCGCGGGGGTAGCCGTCGATGAGGAAGCCCTTGGATACATCTGCTTTGGCCACCATGGCGTCCCGCAGCATATCCAGCACCGTGTCCTGGGGAGCAGGGACAGAGCTGCCAGGGCTGACGTGGAACAACGTGGTCCCCCCCTCTGCACCCATCTGCCCCCCCCATCCCTGCTGTAAACCTCCCCTGGGGTGACAGGGATGGAGATGTCCCTGGTCCACATGCTGACCGTCACCATGGTGTCTGGTGCCCCCACAGCCACTCCTGCCTGCCCCACTGTTCCGCAGCCGGTGACCCGCGTGGACTCACCAGGGGCACCAGCTCGCCCTTCTCCATGATGGCCTGCAGCTTCTTGCCCCGCTCTGAGCCTGAGCTGACCTCTGCCCGCAGCAGGTCCCCCGTGGAGAGGTGGGTGTAGCCATATTTCTGTACGATCTTCTCACACTGGGTCCCCTTCCCTGAGCCGGGGCCACCTGCAAGTCACACGAGGGCCACAGGTGCCCCAAACCACAAGTAAGGAGCTGGATGGGTACTTGGAGGCAGCAGCACAGACCCACAGGAGTCCCCAGAGCCCAGTGAGATGGTGGATGGTGTCCCCAAGCCCAGTGCCAGAAGGATGGGAAGAGCTGCTCCTGGGGTGGGCTGGGGAATGCCAGGTCCTTGGGGGTGGCATGCGCTGCTGGCAATTGGCGTGCGGGCACCACCACTCTGATGGCATCCAGGACACCACCACCACCCCACCAGCACCTGGATGTCACTGTCTCAACAGCATCCAGGGTATCATGACCCCATCAGCAGCCAGGACATCACTGCCCAATAGCACTCAGGACACCACCACCCCATTGGCACCCAGAACGTCACCCCCTCGATGTTTACTATCACATCACCCCAGATGCTGCCACCCCATGCCCGGCCAGCGGCACCCTCCTGGTCCCAGCACACCCCACCACGGCCTCGAGGAGCTGGGCCGGAGCCACAGCCACGCCACAGTGCCTGGGGACAGCCAAGGTCCCACAGCCCCAGGCTCCAGTCCCAGCTCCCCAGCCCTGGAGGCTCCCCACAGCCCCCCCAACCCTGGAGGCGTAGGGGGGACAGGGCTGCGCTGTGGCCTTGACCCCGCCAGCAGCAGGACCCAGACATCAACTTACCCACCACGAAGATGATTTTGTGGTGCTTGAGTTTTTCTGGGGGAGAGAAGGAAAATAAATAATTATCAAAAGCCAGAAAGCATGTTGAAGACCAAGGTCTTCCCAGGGGAGCAAGATCCAGGGCAGGCATCCCCAGGGATGCAGGGGAACCACCCCAGCCCCCACCCCCGGAGGATAAAGCAAAGTGGGAAGCAGCCACGTGCTGTCCTCATCACCTGAGCAGGTTGGGACGGCCGGGCTGGATGTGGCTGAGCACAAAGACCACATGGCACCTTGGCCAGGAGGCTGGAATCCCACTGATGTGGGGTGTCCTGGAGATGGTCACTGTCCACGGCTCCACCACGGGCAAGGACCGACCACATCCATCCCCGTGGCTGGCTTGTCGCCCCGGCGGGCTAACGGGGGCTGTGGCAGGATCGGCTTGGCATGGCCACCTCGAGCACCTGGTGCAACCCCTGGCAGTCCCCGAACCCCAGTGTCAGTCCCTGGACCTGGTGGCCGACGTGCATGTGGCACTAACCGCCCTGTCCCCTGCCGAGCACCCAGGCGCAGGGTCCCTTGGCACCTGCAGGATGTGGCCCAGCCGTGGTGCGGGGCAATGCCAGGGTGCAATGCCGTGGGGGGAGGCAGAGCTAAAAATAAAGCCGAGCCACTCTGGGGCCACTTTCCCATCTCCTGATTACAGCCAGCTGAAATTTCAACTCCTTCGGCACCCAGCGATCCCTGGGGCTGGGGACGGTGCCAAGTGGCTGGCGGGGACTGAGGAGACGCGGGGTACGTGGGGGGCTGGAGGGACAGCGGGGACGGACAGACAGGAGGGAGGTGAGGGGAGGACATAGGGAAGGGACGGAAGGGGGATGGAGGGGAGCGATGGAAAGGGGATGGAGGGGATGAGTGCAAGGGACAAATGGGAGGGCTACAAGGAGGATGGAGGGGATGTGTGTAAGGGGGACGGATGCAGGGGGACCGAAGGGACAGATGGATGCAGGGGGGACGGATGCAAGGGGGACAGAGCACTCACCTGTCGACATGCTGCCGCGGTCCAGGCACAGGAGCACTTCAGGCTGCGAGGGAAGAACAACAGGATGAAAAACTCAGTACTGTGGGGACATACAGATCCCCCGGGCCAGGGGCCAGGGAGACAACAGCTCTGCCCTCCCTGCCATGCTGGTGCCCAGCTCCACGGCTTGGCCCTAAAACAGGGAGCTCGGGCCCTCTGCTATCACGGCCATCGCCTACCTGGCTCCCGGCAGCCACCCGCCCCATCCGGCTGCGGTGAGGGCGGTGAGGGCTTCCCCGTGCCGGGTGACGCGTGGTGACGTTACCGGCTTCCTCCCCTGCCCTGACCACATCCCTGTGCCCGGGGTGCCTCCTGGCAGCCAGAAAGCAGCTTGGGTTGACCAGTGTCACCAGGGCACTGAGTGATGGAGGCAGCTTCCCCCCAGCTCCTCACGGGCTGTTTTTTTGGGGGGTGCCCCAAGGTGGGGCTTGCAGCACCCCATTGCACCACCATCACCTGGGGGGGGAGGTTGGCCATCCTACCTGCCCGCACCCCACCCTGCAGCACCTGACCTGCTTGGCCACAGTGTGTCACCCCAAACCGGCTCGACGGGGTGCTGGGATGGGGCATCCCATGGCCAAACTGAGCCCACGGCCTGACGAGGTCGTGTTACAGCCAGGAAAGGGCAGAGGGTAAGTATGGCCACGCTGAAACCGGTACTGGGTCACGTCCCACCTGTGCTGTGGGGCTGAAGCCCTGGGATGGCCCCCGTGGGGTCTGGGTGGTGCTGGGAGGGTGCAGGACCCCCAGGGTCCCTAATTGTGAGGGGTGCCGAGCCCCAGGACTGCTGGCACCGACCTTGGTGGGAGCACAGAGGGTGGGGACAGCCCTGGCCCTTGGTGGGGGCTCAGGGCCTGATCCAGCGCAGCGCTGGGCCCACGGGTGCAGGGTGATGGTGATGTGGAGGTGCCCAGTCCCGAGGAGATGGGGAGCGGGTGCTGACCGGGGAGCCCAGCAGGATGGGGCTGGGGAGGGGGGTGCAGCGTGTCCTGGGACTCCCCAGCAAGGGCCATCGCAGGATGCGCCCCAGGGTGCTCCCACCAATCTCACCCCACTGCCAGCTCCGACTCACCCCTCCCCCAGCCCCCATCGCACCCCACCGGCATCCAGCTCACCCCCCCGGGACCCCAGCCCCAGGACTGGGCTGCTCCAGCACCCCTGCAATCCCTCCAGCACCCCCTGCAAGCCCCCCCAGTACCCCCTGCAATGGTTCCTGCACCCACGCAAGTGCCTCAGCACCAGTGCCCCCAGCACCCCACGCAAACCCCTCACCATGCCCTGCGATGTCCCCCCGCATCCCCTGCAGCGCGCCCCGGTCCCCAGCCGGTGCTGGCAGCCCCCCCTCCCCGGGACAGGGGCCTGTCGGGCAGCATCGGCGGGTACACCCCCCCCCCCGCCCCACAGTGACCCCCCCCCCCGAGGCCGGGGCACCGGGAGCCCCCCGGGGCGGGGGGCACTGACCTCTGGGCGCGGGGCCGGGGCCGGGCAGCGCGGGCAGCTGCCTGCTGTCCTGCCCGGCTATTTTTACCGCTATATATAGATCGCTGGCGCCGCGGTGCATGCCGGGAGCGGGGCCACTGCCGCCCAGCGGGCAGGGGACGGGCAGGGGACGGGCAGGGGACGGGCAGCGGGAGGGGGGGGGCACCGCCCCCCGTAGCATCGGTCCTTGTGCCGGCCCGGCGGGGGGTCCCAGCCCCGGCGGGGGGCTGCGCTGCGGTTAACGCCTGCACGGCCGAGGGGTGCGGAGCCCCCGGGCCGGGGTTTGTGCTGCACCGGCCCCCCAAGACCCCCCCGTGCCTCAGTTTCCCCATCTGCACGGGGAGCCTCCACCCTGCTGCGTTTGGGGTCCCTGACACATCCCTGGGGCTCCCCACGCCTCTATTCCGCGCCTCCTCCCCTAGCCTCGTGGCGGGGGGCTGCTGTCCCCATGTCCCCATCCCTGTCCCCACCCCCTGCAGCACCCCAGCCGGCACTGCCACCCTGCCAACCCCGGGGGGGGGGGGGGGGGGCGGGTAAAGCCCCAGGGGTGCACTGGCCTTACCTGCCCCTCCTCCTCCTCCTCTTCAGTGGCTGCAGAGACCCGTCCCAAGGTCCAGCGACCCCCGGACAGCTTGGTGGGGGTGACACAAGTTGGGGAGGTCTCAGCTGCCACCCGCTCCGGGCAGGCACAGGGGGGACGGCTCACAGCTGGGGTCAGCCAGGGTCCCACCTGGACACACCAGTTCCCTTCCCGTATCCTCCTGAGCACCCAGGGCCAGCACCGCTGCGGGCTGGGGGTCCCGAAATCCCCTCCGATGGCACCGCCAGCACCCACTGCCCAGCCCCAAAAACCCAGCCCGGAGCCAGGGCCCAAGGCAACAGACTTCAGCAATATTTATTCCTGTACAAACCATTACAAAATGCGGACGTCCTGTGGCTTCCCCCTGCACCAAGCTCCCCAACGCCCCAGCCACAATGGGGACAGACCACAGCCAGAGGGAAACTGAGGCACGGAGCCTTACCGGGGCTCAGCACCCAAACACACCGTATTTACCTATTTCCCCCAAACCCACCTCTCTGCTGCTGAGAAACTAATAACAAAATCCTCCCTCAGCCACAGGGCACCAAGGGGCGCTGCTGCCCGCCAGCCCCCCGCTATGTGCCCACTTCTAAATAGTTCATTAGAGTTAATAAATTATGAGGACCGAGCCGCAGACTGCTGCCGTCCCCTTCGTTACCGCTGACGAGCACCTGGCAGTCCCTGCTCGCTTCTTCGGCTGGTTGTGCTTGGAGAGAAAGTCAAATACAAACCCTGGCACCAGAAGCAGGGAGAGAAAAAAGCAAAAGCCCCCAAAATCCCATCGCTTGGTTAGAAAAGGTTTTGGCAGTGTGGGCGTGGGGGGCAGTGGTGTCAGAAGGAGATGAGTGTTTTTGGGGTGCTGGGGCACCGAGGGTGGCAGTGTCACCCCCATGGGGTCCCACTGAAAACTGCGGGGTTCTGCTGAGGGAAGGATGCCCGTGGACCAGGATCGGGGTGCTGGGGGTGGCTGAGGGGGCTGAGCCCCAAGAGGAGGGCCACTCACCCAGAGCGGGGGGAAACAGTCTCCATAGTGGCCCCAAAAGTGACGCAACCCCAAACTGAGTTGAGGGGACCTGGCATCCCCTTGTGTGCTTGCAGGGGCCGCGACACTCTCCTGGACCAGAATTGGGCAGGATCTCACCCCCACACCTCCTGCCCATGGGACGGGGGGACCTCGAACCCTGCGCTCACCACCTGGCCCCCCCCCCCGAAAAACAGCTCAAACCCCAACGCATCCCAGGTGCGAGGAGCCACCGTGCACAATGGCGGTGGTCCTGTGGGAGGTACCCGGTGGCACCCCCATGCCTGCCTCCCGCCGCTCCCTGCTCCCAGGGGGATGCGGGGGAACCCCCATCCGTCCCAGCTCCAGGGGTCTGCCCAGCTGGGGGTGAGGGCAGCCCCTAGGGCCAGGCAGGGTGGGAGAAGGTGATGTTGTAGAGACCAGCCCAGCTGGCGAAGACCCGCTTCTCGGTGATGAAGCGGTGGTGGTTGCCCTTGCGGCTCCGCTCGTTGTGGATGTAGGTTGTGCACTCGTCGGGGCCCTTCGGCTCGTAGTAGTGGTAGGGCAGGCGGCGGGGCGGGGGCCGGCGGCTGCAGGGGTGGGAAAGCACGGGGTGAGCCCCACAGCGGGGCCAGGGGGCTGGGGTGGGGGGTCGGGGGTCTCCTTACCCACAGTAGTTGGGTGGCACCATGCCATAGACGTGGACGGCATCGCACAGCTCCACTGCGATCACCATGGTGAACCAGCCGGTGCTGAGCCATGAGCGTGACTTCTCCCTGGGGAGGAGAAATGGAGGGAGACAGGAGTGGGGTGATACAGGTGATGGACCCCCACCGGGGTCCCCAACATGCCCCAGGGACCCCCATCCCGATGCCCCAGCTGGGGAGCAGCCCCAAGAGCCAGCTCTGCCTCAGGGACCTGGAAAAGGGGGGGACACAGTGCAGGAGGTGGCTCCAAGGTACCTGTCCTTCCCTGTCTCCCCCCGAAACAGGTCATCAAACTGCTTCATGCGTCCGGGGGAGACGACATAGGCTGTCATGTTGGGGAAGGAGGCACTGACGCGTTGGATGATTTTCAGGAGGCTCTTCTGCATCTTGGCGGGCGGCCCCCAGAAGATGAAGATGGTCTCTGGGGTCTTGTTGACAAACTCCTGGGGCCGCTTGAGGACGCGGTAGAGGCTGGAGTGGGCCACCACACGGAAGCTGGTCTTGTTGCCCACGTCAACCTCATAGCCAGTGGTGGGAGCATCGTTCATGCGGATGGTGCACTCGGCCCTGTCGATGGCCGTGCCCAGGCGGGTGCCCAGGAGGTGGCTGGAGCTGGTGACGACGACGCACTGGTGGCAGCGGGCAGTCAGGGTCTGGGGACCACAAGTGCCGTGAGCAGGTGACTTTTGGTGTCACTGCAACCAGGCGGGGAGGGATGGAGCTGGGACAGGGGACAAGGCACCGCCATCCCCCGTGGAGCCACTGTCCCACCAGAGGGGACGATTTGGCTGGACGTCAGCGGAGGGCAGGATCCTGCGCCCACTGCTGAGGCTGGACCCCAGCACCCAGCTCATACCTTGTTCCCGCAGACGGGCAGGTACCCGCTTTTCACCCCCCACTTCTTGAGGTCGGGGGGCCGGCGGGCTCTGCCCCGCAGGCGGCTGTAGGGGAAGACCTCGCTCCCGCTGCCAGAGCTGTAGATGATCAGCAGCATGATCAGGGCAAAGAGGACCCCCAGGGCGGCGGCGCGCTGGCTCTGCGGGCAGGGGGAGAGCGTCAGCCACTGCCCCCACCCCGTGAGCATCGGCATCCGGCCCTACTCCCCGCAGCATCTCCAGCGGGATGCCTGGCGTCCCCAAGGGGATGCCTGCCGTCCCCGGGATGATGCCCCAGCACTCACCGTGCTGCCACTCATGTCTCTGCGCTGGCCTCAGCGTGCAGCGATCGCCGGCGTCCTGCGAGCACCTGCAAGGCATGCGGTCACCCCAGGGCTGGCCTCCCGTCACCGCACGCAGGTTCCTGTCCCCCCACTGCTCGGGAGAGGCTCCCTGGGTGCTGGCGGGGATACGGGATGAGCTGCTGGGCAGCCCGGCTCAGCTGTGCCAGAGGGGAGGACAAATCCTGGCACCGGTGTGGGGAAAGGAAACGTTGTGGGCAGAGGCCAGACACGCTCTACGGTGCTGAAAAACCGAACCCAGCCACAGCTCGTGCCGGGGAAATCCCCACGGCGGGCTGGGCTCCAGGGAGGGATTATCCCCCGCCAGCGGGGCTGAAGCTGCTCAAATCCACGGGGGTCAGGGAGGGTAAACCTGCCGCTCCCGAGGCAAAATCCCATTAAAACAACCACTGCAAAGGCTCGGACTGGGGGAAGAGGAACTGAGACCTGTCCAACTTGGCTCACACATGGGCTCAATTTCAGCTGGAGCCTGCAGGGACCTCCCCAGTCCCGGGACCTGAGGTGTGTGGGGTGTACCCCAGATGCTCAACCCCGGGGGGACCTGCTCTCACCTCCATTTACCCAGGCTCAGAGAGGTGGACTGACCCAATTTATTTTTCAGAGTCCTCGTTAGTGAGTCACTCGCTGCCCTGGAGTAGTCAGAGCAATTGGAAATTTAAAAAAAACCCTGAAGCCTGCTTACTAATTGCCCTGGGAGTAGCAGGGATGGAAAATTCTGCAGCAGCCTGGGTTCAAGCCCTGGGGAGACTGGGGACCCCAAAGGGCTCTGGGGGCCCATGTCGATGCCCGGGAAGGTGCCAACCTGCCCGCGGAGCCCAGGCAGTGGCCTGGCGTGTCACCGCAAAGGGGCTTCGCTGTGCACAGGTTGGGGAGCGGCGGCAGGACCCCGCTGGGGAGCAGAGCCGGGACCCTCGCTCCTGCCGCTGCACCCAGCTTTGCTCCCTCCGTAGTGCTCAGGTCACGGGTGACCCCAGAGCGGGGACCCCACGGGCCTTACCTGGGCGGGGGGGTCTCATCTGCAGCGGGCGGCGAGCGGCGCGGGGGGGTCCATCGTCTCCTCCTCCGCCCGGTGCGCCCCGCGGGCGGCGGGGGGCTGCCGGGGCCCTCCGGCGAGCACGGCCATGGCTCTGCCGGGGAAGGGCTGCTCCAGACCCGCTCCCCCCCCTCCCTGCACCCCCGGGGTGCAAATCTCGCCGCACGCCCATGTGCCGGTGTTCCCCCAGCCCCGGATGCAAACCCTCCCGCATCCCGGGAAGTGAAAACCTTCTCCCGGGCCCCCCCCCCCCCCCCGGGTGCAAACCTTCTTCCACTCCTACGTGCAAATCCTCCCCCGCCCTGGCATGCAACCCCCTGTTCCCGGGGTGCAGCCCTCCCCCCCCGGGATGCGACCTCCCGCTCCCCTAGAACCGCCAGCCCTCCCCGGCAGCCCCGCTTTGCAGGAACCGGGCAGGCCGGAGCCCGGCCGCGTCCAGGCGGGGAGGAGCCGGCCCCTTCCCCGCGCACCACCACGGTGCGCGCCCATCCACCGTGCACCGAAGCCGCAGGGGCGAGGGCCGCTCCTCCGGCCGGCCACGGCGCCGTTCCTCCCCCCGCACCGGCTAAACGGGCCCGGAGGGGACGCGCCCGGTCCACCGACCGCTCGGCTCCGCAGTGCGCCGCGATGCTGCTGCCGGTGCCGGTGCCGGTGCCGCTGCTGCCGGTGCCGCCGCCCGGACCGGGACCGCCGCCGCCGCGCGCGCACGGAGCCCCGGGAGCCGCGCGCCTCCCCGGGGTCGAGGAACGCCGCAGGGGTCCTAGCGCCGCCCGGACCGGGGAGTGCCGAGGGGGTCCTAGCGCCGCCCGCCCGGGCTGGGCCACGACAGAAAGTGCCGGGGCCGCCCCCGCCCCTGCGGTCTGGCCCGTCCTCCCCCTCGGGGACACCGGTGCAGGCAGCGGGATGGCGGGGGTGGCGCTGCCCGCGAGTGCCAGGAGCGGCACGTGGTGCCTGACCCGCTGCCGGGCGCAGGGCCACATTGTTGGGATGCCGCTGGGCAGCCCAGGGCCCCTCTCGGGGGGATTTCATGGGACGAAGAGGGGGCTGCGCTGCTGATGGGGGCCCGCATCCCCGCTGCAGTGGCCGATACCTCCCCAGAAGGGTTTTGGCTGTGCTGCACCAGCGATGCCCTTTGCTGCGTGGGGTTGTGGCTGCTGAAGCACCCAGCAAAGATCTCCACGGGCTCCTCCGGTGGCACTTGCCTGCAGGAAGCCATCCTGGCAGCATCCCCGGGCTCAGCCCTGCCCCATGTCCCAGCCAACTCTCTCCTCACTTCACCCCAGCACTTGGCCTCGGTTGAAAAAGGAGCTAACGCCGATCCCTCTGCCCCTCCTGCTCACCCCCGCCCCCCCAGACAGCACTGGGCCCACGCAAACACGTGGCGTCTGTTACGGGTTCAAAGACCCATAACATGGCCATGGCGTGCTCCGTCTCTCCAGGGACACAGGACCTGGCAGCTGTCCTGCCTGCAGCCCGGCAGCGCGGAGCCCTGTGGGGCTGAGGATCCCAGACCCAGCACGAAATCCACGCCTGGCCAGCACCCATCTTGCAGAGCCGCAGCCGTTCGTTCCCAAACAATCTCAACTGCAGGTTTTTGGCACCCTCCCCCATGCTCGGGCTCAGCTCTACCCCCTCATCACCTCCCCCTCTTATTTATAGCCTGGCAGGAGAGCAGGACACCGCAGTCCTGCAACCAGCTGCCGTCCCCTGTCCCCACATACCACAGCTGCGAGGGGCACAGAGCAGGGCACCGCCGAGTTAAAAAACAGTTTTAATGGCCACGTTTGCTTTGGTCTGAATCCAAGGGCACTTGTGACAAGGCAACTCAGAGCCCCCGGGGTGCACGTGGCCCCTGGGCTTCCCAGCTGGAGGCATGCAGGGGACCGCAGGGACCTGCCCCGGGTGCAGAGCAGCAGAGGGCAGCAGGATGGGGGAGCCCGGACTCAGCTCCCTGCACCCCCCCCCAGCGCCAGGTCTTGGGCATGAGTGGGGCAAGGACCGTGGTGGAGCTTCATCCCTGGGAGAGGCACCAGCTCGCGGCCTTGGTAGGGCCGAGCTCTCATTCCCCGTCATGCTGGAGCCCAGCAGCACAAATACTTAATCCTGCATTAAATATTCATCTCAGTAGAGCGGGCGGAAAAACTTTGTGGTCGCCCTGGGTCCATCTGGGCAGGCACAGCTCCTGTCCCCTGTGCACTGATATAGGGGGTCCCAGCCCACCCACTGGCTGGGGGAGCCAGCTCTGCCGCTGCGGAGACAGAGACTCCCCACTCCGGGGCTTGGCAAAAGGCTTTCAACTGTGGCAACAGCAGAGCTGAGACACGTCGTTGCAGGACGAGAGGGTCCCTGCTGCCTCACCCCATGGCTGGCAGCCTAACCACCTGCCCAGGACGGGTGGGTGAAGATGATGTTCCTCCTCTTGGCCCAGCGGGAGAAGATGGCTTTCTCGGTGATGAAGCGGTGCCCAGCACGGTGGGCTCGCTCATGCACCAGGTACATCCTGCACTCGTCCAGCCGGCCCTTCTCGAAGTAGTGGTAGGGCACGCTCGAGTGGTTCTTCTCCCTGGTGGGAGGGGACGGGGTGGGTGTGGGACTCGGGGGGACACCGGACCACCCCACGCCTGCCCCTGCCGCCCCCCGCGCACCTGCAGTAGCTGTCGCTGACCATGCCGAAGACACAGATCTGCTCACACAGCTCCATGGCCAGGATCATGGTGAACCAGCCCGTGCTCAGGAAGGAGCCGGACTTCAGCCTGCAAAGCACCACGGCCGTGCTGGAGTGGGTGGCACGGTGCTGCCATCCCAGCTGGGCTACGGGTGCCCGACAAGGGGGATGGGTGCTATGGCAGGGGGACCCAATGGGTGCTCCTTGGGAACCAGCAGTACCTGTTCTTCCCCGTCTCGTTCTGGAAGACGTCATCGCAATATGTCATCTTCTCCTCGGTCAGGGTGTAGATCTGCAGGTGGGGGTACGTCTCCATCACCTTCAGCAGCGCCTGGTAGGTCGGGCCCACTTTCTCCCTGTTCATCTTCTTTGCTGGCCCCCAGATGATGTAGAGGGTCTCCTGGGACTGCTGGAAGAAGTAGGGCTGGTTCCTCAGCAGCAGCGGGACGCTGGTGTGTGACACCACCCGGATGGTGCTCCGTGCCCCCACATCCTCCTCGTAGCCGGCAGTAGGGGCATGGTTCATCCGCAGGACACACTCCTGCCCATCGATGGCCTTTCCCAGGCGTGAGCCCAGCATCTGCCCCGAGCTGGAGACAATGGCGCAGCGGCGGCACAGCGCTCGCTCCAGCGGCTGTGGGAAAATGCACCATTGGCTTCCCCTTCCCTCCCGCAGTGGCCGGACACACCGCAGCCCAGCCTGCTCTTCCCTAAGGAAGGGGAAACTGAGACACGGGTGAGTGAAGCTGCCCCACACCAGCTCCAGAACTGCCCCATCCCCACACACCTTGCCGTCGGGGACACGGCTGTACCCCTGGAAGCTGAGGATGGTGGGTGCCGTGGGGCCGCCCTGCTGCCCCAGGGGCCAGCAGCAGAACTGCAGGCAGACATGGGAGCACAGCAGGATGTACAGCACCGTGACCACCGCCACGCACACCAGCATTAGGAAGAGCCGGACCTGGAAACAAAGTGGAGGGGTTTCTCCAAGCGTGGCCACGTGTACCGACCCCACGTCGGATGCCGGCAGCCCCGCGAGAGGTGGGTGTTGAGGCACGGGTGCGTCGGCTGGGTGGGCCGGGGTGCAGCGAGGAGCCGAGCGGGGAGCGTGGGGTGCCGGTGCCTCGCTCACTTCCTGCAGGCAGCACCGGCCCACGTGCCCTATGGCCGCACTCGTGGGCCCGGGGCTCTGCGCTGCCTGCGGGCACCGGCAGCTGCCAGGCTGCGCTCGTCCCCCGCACCGCTTTCGGGGTCAGTGGCCCCCCGATTGCCAGCAGGGTCCCCCCGGCCCCTCGCACCCCCGTGCCCGCCAGCGCCCCGCACCCTCTGTCCCGGGGGGTACTCACCAGCGTCTTCATCCTCGGGGAGCTGGCGGGTCACCCGGCGGGGTCCGGGGGTCACCCGGAGGGTGGGGGCTCGCACCCTGCACGCAGAGCGGGCTCAGCGGCGGCACCGGTGAGTGGGGCGCAGGTTCCCAGCGGGATCCCCCCCCCCCGTCTCCAGCACCCCAATGCCCAGGGTTCCTCCCCGCCCCGTGCCTTGTGCCGGGACCCCCCCGAGTCTGGGCCGGCCCCACGCACCCTCATGGTCCGGACGCCCCGTGCCCAGTTCCCTCCGTGTCCCACGTCCTACTGCGGCCCCGCCCCCCCCCGCAGGGATCGGGCCCGGAGCCCGGGAAGGGGCGGCCCCGCGGAGCGGCGTTCCCGGTGCCCGGTACCGGCCCCACTCACCTCGCCGGGAGCCCCCGAGGCGGCGCCGCTCCCCGGCCCCCAGGGCCGCCGCCCACGGTCCCGGCATCCCGGCCGGGCGGCACCGGGCTGGGGCTGGCGGGGCCGCGGCGGGGCGGAGCGGAGCTGAGCGGGCACTGCCGGGACCGGGACCGCCCCCGCCTGCCCCGCTCCGCCCGCCCCGCTCCACCCGGCCCCGGCACGGAGCTCCGGTTCTTCCAGGGACGCGCCCGCAGCCCAGCACCACCCGTGCCTGAGGCTCCGGGACCGGCACCCAGCACCGACCCCGGCACCCATCCCACCCGTCCTGGTACTGACCCCAGCACCCAGCCGGTGTGCCCCGGGACCGGGTCCCAGCACCCATTTCTCTCTACACCTCCTGCTCTGCCCTCTCAGGCTCCCCTCCAGCCTGGGGGTCCCCTCCACCCAGCCCCCCCTGCTCACCTCCGTGCACCACTAGCTCCCATCCATGGCAGACGCTGGTGAGCTCAGGCTGGTCCCTGGGAACAGCTCAAGGACCAAAATGATCCAAAATGGCTCAGGAACAGGGCCGGGACATGCAGGCCTCTTGGTACCCCAGTCCCTGTCCGATGTCCCTTGGGGGGGGCCACTTGTCACCTCCAGCCCCTCCTGCCAGGGCCGAGCTGCAGAGCACCTGTCAGAAACGGCTGCGGAGCGAACTGCCTGCTGCCCGCCTGCCCAGGGAGGGCTGCTGGACTTTGTTTTCTCCTGCTGTTGACAAAGAAATGAGAGAAGTAACCTTGAAACCGGTACCAACCCTGTCCCCTACGGGCTTTGATCCACAGGAAAGAAGAGGTGACAGGGACACCGCCAGGCTCCCATGCAGGGAGCAGGGCACACCTCGAGATGCTCAGACATGACCGAGTTTTCCCCCCTTTTGCCTCCCCCTGCCCCAGCTTCACCTTGACGGGGTGGGCTGAGCCACGTCCAGCGGGCGAGGGGCTGGGAAGGGGAGTGAGGGATTCCTCACCGGCAGGAGGGGCAGCAGCAAGGCACAGGCAAGGGAAAACAGGGATGGGGGACTCTGCCTCAGGGAGGGCACAGCGACAAGCAAGCGGGGCGGGTGTGCAGCCCCCACAGCCAGGCAGCCTCTGCCAGAGCTGGGGACAAATCCCCAGCCAGACCCTCGCCTCCAGACCACCCACCAGCTCCAGGCAGACGGCAGGTTAAACTGCAGCCAGGTTCAGCCCAAGAGCCTGGGGTGCCCCCAAGCCACCAGCATCACCTCCCAGGAGGAAGGGAGGCAGCGGGACACGCTGCTGTCTGGTAGGGGAAGCCCACAGAACATGTGAGAAGGGTCAGATCAATCTGCCCTGCTTTTGCTGGAGCTAGCCCACATGGGATAAAGCAGCCCCCAACGTGGCAGGGCCACCACAGCGCTGGGCATGCCCAGCCCAGCCAGATTCTCTCTGGCGCTTCCCTGCCTGTCCCCACCGGCAGGACATGGCTCACAGAGAGCCCAGGGCAGGACCTTCCCCAGCACGGCAGAAACCAACCTGGCAGGCCTGCGGCACCCCCTCGACACGGGTGGAAGACAGTGACCGAGACCTTGAGGACCTTTATTGAGGGTGATCCTGCTCATTGCGGTCTGGGGGAGCTGCTGGGGAACTGCATCTCAGGGCAGAAGCTGCTGCCAGGAGAGGAAACCCCACAGGGGAAGGACAGGGTGCCACCAGGCCTGCCTGCGCAGCCCCAGCCCAGCTGGCACATGGAGCCTTGTCCAGGGGCAGGAACCCAGCCAGCAGCTGACAGCTGTGAGGGGAACTGTGCCCATCAGTGGCAGAGCCGAATGCGTCCTTGCGACCCAGGGCATCTCATCACCACCCCGGGTGACTGCAGGAGGGGACGCAGAGGGCGGCAGCAGCACCGTCCCTGCATCCTCTGCACGCCTAGCCTCACGGAGGTCCCTCTTCAGAAACCTGAAAGCCCACCAGCACCATGATCAGCCCTTCCAGCAGGTGGATGGAGAACACAAGCCTGCCTTTTCCAAGCCCAAAGTCTCATTTCTTTTCTATCTTGAATCCAATTTAAAAAAATCCCACAAACCATATGTAAACATAAAAAACCCCCAAACAAACGAACAAAAAGCCCCAACAGAAGGAACAGACTACTGGACACAGCGAGAGCAGAGGGGAAGGATTACCCAGAGGCTGAGCAGTGGGCAGGGGTCAGGGCTGGACTCGCACTCTGGCGGTTACAGCTGCTGGACCTCAACAGCTCCTCTAGCCAGCACAGGCCGAAGCACAGTTGGTATGGGCAGCCCCAGCCGGGGAGCAGGTCCCTCACAGCCGGGGCTCTGGTCCCTCTTGATGAGCCCTGGAGGTCAGTTTTACTTCCCTTCAGTCAGTAAGTTGTAAACTACAGAAGGCTTCGTCTCTGCAGGAAGGAACGCAGGAGAGCGCAGCCAGCTCAGCACCAAGCGCCCTGGAGGAAGCGTCTCCCAGTGCTGCAGGCAAAGTCTTTTCCTGGCTACAATGCTGCAGGGTAGGTGCCTTCTCCTCATCTCTCTCAGCTGGGCCTTCAGTCCGATTTCTTGGCAGGTTTCCTGCTCTTCCACATTACAACCATTATAAAAATGCCTACGAGAGAGAACAGATTCAGCCAGAAAACTTCTAATTATGGGCACACATCATAGTGAGAAACAGAACGTCAGCAGAGCGAGTGAGAAACAATTCTGCTGTCCAGAGGCTCAAGCAGCCAAAGTTACTCACAAACACACGCCTCGACAGCCCGTGCCAGGGTGCGCTGCGGCAGAAGCCACAGAGAGTGTGTCACGAGTGTCACACATTAGCTAATCCCCCAGCTACCCTCTTCTCGCCTCCTAATTTAGAAGCTTCTAATTAGAACAACAGAAATAACGCTCACCTATAAATAGCACCAGCAGCAGACCGGCCACTATGGGGATGATAACTGCATATTCCCTAGGCAAGAAGTACCGGTGGATCCCATGGTCACTGTCGATGAAGGGCTGCAGGAGACAGAGAGGCATGTCAGCAAGTGGGCACAACACCTGGGCAAGCCCCTGACACCTGCAACCTTGTGGTTTCAAAAGCAGGATGAAAATACCAGCCGTGAGCAGAGAGCTGAAAAAAAAAAAAAAAGTGCGCAGACCTGCAGGTGGCTCAGCCCACAGCTGCAGGGACACGACAGCGGGTGGGCTGCGAAGGCTTGAGCGTTCAATGGATGACAAGGGGCAGCTACCTGAGGCTGGCACAGGGGTCCCACAGCCCTGAGCTGTCAGGGTGGGCCTGGCCACCAGTCTGCTTGGTGCTGAAAACAGCAAATCCCCAGACTGTGCCCTGCAGAAGGGAGCAGCTGATGCTGGCTCAGTTTCACTGCGATCCCACCAGGATCCCTCTGTGGAGGCCAGTGGAAGGCTTTGGACACTAGAGAGCAGTGTAAGGATTCCTACACAGCAGCGAGCATTATCAGGCAGCAGAGTAAGCAGACACAAGAGGGGAATTCAAAACTCTGAGGTTAGAGGGGAAGCTGCCAAGAGTTCAGACATCAGCCCAGGGCTGAGCCAGGACTCTTGTACCTGGAAAGCTCATGAGGAGACATTTCTTTCTGGGAGAAATCCACTAATGACCTCCGCTGATGTGTCCCTAGAAGTGGGCAAACTGCCAAGCTCACAATCACTTTTCCAGAACGCTGCATTCCCTAAACTCTCCTCCTCCCTACCAGGCTCCAGATTTGGTAAAAGTCATCTTTTTTTTTTTTGTTTCCCTCTGTGATCTCCCACCAGAACCAGGAATCTGGAGAACCGCAAACGTAAACACCAGTGACAACACCAGGCTTCAGCGCTCGCTGACAGCTTGAGTGAGCCTCGGATCTTACACCGGCCGTCAGCTTGCCTGAGAGCAGCAGGACAGGTGGAGATCAGAGCTTGGTCTCACCCAGGCAAGGACAGGCGCGCCCAGAAAGGGCAAGGCAGCAAACAGAGGAAGCTCTGCCCTGAAATTTTTTTAGCCAGGAAGCTGGCAAGACAGAGTCCTTCAGGCACACAGACACATCAGCACCTAAACAAACCCTAGGGAACACTCGAGTGTGAAGTGACTGGGACTGTAACGGCCAGAGGAGCCTCGTACCAGTACGATGATCCAGAGCGTGTAGTAAACAAAGAGAACGAGGCTGAAGGCAACCAAGCCGAATCCAACCACCTGGTCTGTTGCTGTGGCCTGCAAAGGGAGAGAGGGTCAGAGCACGATCTGCACGCTGCAGCGGCTGCGCAGGGCTGGTTAACGGGCACCCGCTGTTTGTTCAGCCCCGGGTTACGTGAATGCACTGCTGCGGGTCCGAAACACCGAGGGGAGGGGAGGGGGGGCTCTCTGCAGCAGGAATAACCCACCGCGAGGGCTGCAGGGAGAACGGCCGGGCCCTGCCGCTGGGAGCGCTCCCGGAGCTGCTGCCGGCCGCGCCAGTTCACACCCCCACAGCTCCGGCCCGGTCCTCCCAAGTACCGATCGCCGCCGGCACCGGCGCTACCGCGGAAAGGCCCCAGGAGGCGGCCGGGGCCCAGCCTCCCCCCGCCGGGGGCGGGCAGCCAGGGGGCCCCGCGCTGGTCCCGGCCGCGATTCAGTCCAAGCCCGCTCGGACGCCCCAGATTAACAGGCCGAGCAGGGAGACGCCGCAGGCCGCCGCCTCCGGAGGAGCCCAGGGCCCACCAGCCCCTCACGGCGCCCCGGGCGGGGGGCGCGCCCGACCCCACTCACCATGGCGACCAGCAGCCACGGCCTCCCTCCCCGCCAGGACCCGCCCTTCCGGGAGCGGCCCACCAATGAACGCGCTGCGCGCCAGCCCCGCCCTCCCCTCCGCCGGAGACGGCCAATCAGCCGGGGCGGTCTGGGGTCCGCGTCATTGTGGGAAGCGTGGGCGCGACTCGCCCGGAGCATGACGGGAGATGTAGTCCCGGGGCGGGGCCCGGCCTTCTCCGGGAGCGGGGGCTGCACCAACCCCCCGGGGCAGGGACAGGGACAGGGACAGGGCGGCCGCTGCAGCCCCCGGGCCCCACGTCAGTTGCCACTGGGGTGCATCAACCGGGGATTGCCGTGGGTGGGGTCCTGACCCGGGCAGGAAAGCGGGTTGTGAAATCAATGCCATTCCCCGTGTGCCGTCACTGCTCAGAGCTCTTCCCTCCCTGCGCCTGACAGCGGGATGCAGGCCGGCAGCCCTCCCTGCTCCAGAGCCTCGCCCGTCGCTCCGACATCCTTCTTCAAGCGCGCTGCGCTGAACGAGGATGGAGGGAAAGGCCCGAGAGAAGCTCCTGCAGCTTCGGTGCCGTCCCTGGGTGAGGCGAGGCGAGGTGAAGAGAGAGAGAGGAGGTTTCCTTCGGCAGCAGGGTGCTCCGGTTTCGTCAGCCTCCCCGTCTGTGAGGTCTGATGGACGTGGCTCATCGTGACACCCACCAGCTCAAACCCAACGCCAGAGATACTCACCTTGCCTCCACGCGCCGCAGCTGGAGGAAAGGGAAAGGCGAGACCCGAGAGCCGAGGGACACAAAGGTGGAGGCAACGGGTGTGCGCGGCTGAGGCAAAGCCGCTTCCTCCCAGGGGCCCTGGTCCCCCCCCAGCCTCTGCATGCACCAACCCCAAGTACCCAGACACCAAATTCGGCTCGCACCTCCGTTAATGGCACTGCCGGCCTGTGGAGGGGCTGCCCGACACAAACCACCAGACGTTCCCTGGAGCCCGGAGGGCTGCGGCACCTTCCCCGGGGCCAGCCGGGGCTGGGACACGAGGCGTTGCCAGCGACTCGCAGCAGTTCACCTTCCCCCTGGATGGCAGGCTGTTGCTTCCACTGGACTTGTGCTGTGCTGCCAGCTCCCCCCTCCAGCCCTGCTCCCGTGGGCTGGCAGGGATCTCCACTCCAGCCGCCAAGGAAATCCTGGAGGGCAAAGCTAAATCCTATTCCAGGGCCCCGCATGCCAGCGGGCACTGTCTGACCCTTCTGCTTCCGTACCAGGTATTTTTGAACCAAAGATAAATTTAAAACAACAAACAAAATGAGAAGGATCAGTGTGAAGTACCAAAAACCTTTATTTTCCCCCAAACCATAACAACATTTGACATTATATTGATTTCCTCATATATTTGTTATTTCTCTACGTTAGGAACCAGATACAGAAAATACAAACACGATCTGTTGAATCAAAGACGGCACAGCATTCCGTTAGAAAAAGAAACAAAAAAACTAGAGGAGCAAGATAAAAATGGTGAAAAATAGTCATTCCCTCCAGCCCAAACTTTCCAAGAATCATCATCAAAATAGAGCAGTGGAAGTAGCTTCTCTTTCTAAACACACTTCTGCTTTAAGAAAAAAAGTTAGATTTATCTTTAGATTTCAAAGTAAAAAAATGTTAAACTATCTTTCAAACAATTTTGGAATTTGCATAGACCCATTCCCTTTCCAAAAATATCAGCGATCTCTCTATAGAATCTGATATAAATCAAGTGCGCGCCTCGTCTGAAGATCACCAAGCTCAATTCACTTTCAAGAAAATAAAACATGATCTCCCCTTCCCCTCCCTCCCCCCACAAAAATATGGGCTCTACCATTATTCCTTGTGTTTGAGGCAAGTTATGAGGCTCAGCCACACCTCTCGCTCAAGAGCTTCATCCAAATTCCTTTTTTATTTCCCAGGTTTCCACGTCCGCTCCCTCCCGACGGGGCAGGGGCAATGCAACGCGGAGCTGCGGAGGGCATCATGCTGGGATGGTGTGGGTGGGCTGACAGACGACGACGCAGCTCTCAGGAGGGAAGCGGGAGGGGGGCGGATTTTGCGCTCATCACACCCCCCCAGCGAGGAAGTGGCTTTTCAAGGACAAACACCTGCGACCAGGCAGTGTTTGTAGGAACTTGTCCCTGGGGACCAGCCTTGTCCACAGGGCTCAGTCACCAGAGCAAGAACTTGTTCAGCTAGAGACTAGGTGGGGTGGCAGGCGACGGGGCAGGAGGGGCGGAAGGTGAGTTCGCAGCTCCTGGGTAAGGCAGCGAGGAGGGGAGCGGGGGGACCCCTCTCCAGGAGGGGTGTTTAACCTAGGTGCTCTAGCGTACCTGGAGTGAGGTTTATCCCAGAGGTTCACAACAGCGCGTGCAGAGTCCAGCTGCACAGCTACCAGTTTAAAAAGAAACAGCAATGACAAAAATAAATAAAAAGTCAACCCCTCCTATTAAGATGCAAATGAAATACGTATTTCTTCAGGTCTCGGCCCAGTTTGGAACCCTCTAAAAAACTGAAGCAAACGTTAAAAAGGGCTTATTAGCTTTCTGTGGGGGGCAAAGTGATGTGGCAATGAGGGGGGGGAGAGATCACACGCCTGCTGCCCATCACACCAAGGGTCAGGACAGCACGAAGGCCCCCATTTAAAGTGCCGACCATACAAAAGAAGATGGAGGAGCAACATCCTTCTCCCCCTTTTTCCATCACAACTTCTAAATGAAACCCATCTCCTTCACCAAGTCACAACTAAGCCTATTCTTTTGGACATTCACTCAGTTTATACTGTTTTTTTTTAAAAAAAAAGTTAGTAAAAAAGTTACATTGAATTTCCCAACTCTTTGCAATTGGCTTCCACCAGCTAAAGGTCCAGAGACTGGGAAAGCAGAGCCCTCACGTTTTGTCTGGTCCCTAGACTGGAGCAGAGAGCCAGCTCTGCTCTCCATGGTCAGCCAGGCGTGAGCAGCCCTGCTTGCCAGCATCTGAAACCCAGGGGATGCAGAGTCTTGCCAGTAAGGTCCTTTTACTTGTTTAAGCCACCTCTGAATCCCCTGAGAAGGGGAACAATGTGGGGAAGAACATCCCCCCTCAGCCCCCCAGAAATAAAATATCAATGAAACAATAATGCAGTCAAAAAAAAACCACCAGCCTGCTGGGTTTATAAAAAAAAAAAATCAATAAACTTCATGACAAAAAAAAAAAAGAACAAAACCAAAGGAAACTAGCCAGCGGTTTGGGTCTGGAAACTGATTCACTTAAATGTTCAAGGTCCAACAAGGAACAGATGGCAGTGATGCCACAAGGAAAAAGTGCTCGCGAGACGCAGCTTCCCAAGAGACGGCAGTGAGTCTGCAGGACAAGTGAGCCCACTTCCATCACCACCGCCTCATATGCCCACCACCGGCCAGGGACCGCCGGGCATCGCTCGCGATGGACGCGCAGCAGGAGCTCTGCGTGGGATCTAAAAATAGGAACAGACTGCTCCTTCTGCCCTCCGGGTCTGCTCTGGGTGCTCCAGCCCTGGCTGTGCTGCACCAGGCTGAATGACTAGGGCTGCTTTCTTACTCAAAACGAGGGGTAGGAGAGCTGAAAAGCTACGTAAAGACCAAGATCTGTGGAGTCAATAATAACGTGAAGACGAGGAAGAGATACCCTATGAGATACCGTTATCAAAAACGCAAGCAGTCATGTGCCAAGTCGGCGGAAGAGAAGCCAGAGACATGCCCAGGTTGGCCACAGCTATGCGATGGAGCAGGTTACGCCTCTGCCAGCCTGGGAAGATGAGACCAGCTTTCTGAAAAGTTCAACTGCTTCTCCTCTTCCTTCAATGGGAAGAGATTCCTCCCTCTATCCCACTGGGGATTTCGTGACATGCCGAGCTGCCAGCACCTCGGAACAGCCACCTCTTGCCAATGGGAGCCCAGAAGAAAGCCCTGGGTTCCCAACTGCTCTGACAGTGACTGCCGTTGTTTTCCATGGGAACAGAAGCAAAGCAGCAGAAGCGAGCTGGGTTTTGGCCTCTTTCCTGGCTTATGTTTGCTCCTTTCAAGTCCTGGTTGGACCTGATTTCCCAAGGGGTTTTGCTGGCCCCTGGGGAGCAGTCTGACCCTCAACTCCGCACGGCCATCCGCAGACAGGGCAGGAACACCCATTGCTGCCTGAGCCTGCCTCTGCCCTCACCCTGACCTGGGCAGAGGGTCGGGCCAAGCCCGGCTTTCTGGCAGAGCCCCAGGGAGAGAGAAAAGCAAGCAGTTCTCTCCTTCCTGCAGACACGCAGCATCCCAGGAACAGGGCAGGATGCTCACCAGCCTGCCAGTGAGTGCCAAACCTGCCCAGACTGAACGAAGACGAGATCACCATTAAAAAACACCAGCAAGTGTGAAAGAGCTTTTGTTCTAGACAGACTTGAAAGATCCAATACTTTTTTTTCCTCCTACATTAAACCAAACCAAGGTGTTGTCTGTACCCCCTTCTTACCCTAATCCAAATTTAATTCCCTTTAAAGGGAAAGGGTGAAAAAGATCCATATCCTATATGTGGTCTGTCCAAACACAGAAAGAAACCTATTGACTTGAAGAGACAAACTGTCGAAACAGAGTAAGCAGCTGTATAGCTTTGCCACACTGCCTAGCGCCCTCCCTATGCAGCCATCCTTAGCTAGCAGAGTGAAAAAAAAATATAAATCAAGGCCCTTTCATTCCTTGTTTCTCATTCTGCCAAATTCCCTTTTCCAGTAGCTCATCTGCATGCATTCTGGCCACAGACACCACAATTAATCCTTTTTTTTTCTCCTTTAAAAAAAAAGGCTTTACAATAACTACGAATTTGAACAACGACGTGATCAGTTATGAGTCTTTCCTTGCTGAATGGGACAAGTGTGTGCAGGCACACGTGTGTCAGAGGAGGGCACGTTCCCAGCCATGCCCGGGAGTGTGCCATTGCTCTGAGTGCACGGCCACCAAGTGCTACTACAGTACACCGGCAAAAGAGGAAAGGGCACTACACAGAAATAGCTTATCAGCTGAGAGTCTCCGTACAGGAAGGGCTGCAAGCACAGCCTGCTGCCGGCCCACGGCTGGGGTCTGCATAGATCCCCATTCGCAATTCAGCTGCCAGGAGAATCTGTAAGTGGGAGCTGAAAGGGACCAACATCTCTGCCACACACTGCAAGGAAAAGAGGCAGCTAAAGTGTCAAACAACTGCAGGAACAAAATCCAAAGAAGAGCAATTAAAAGATCAACCAGAAAACAGTTTGAAGCCTTGTCAGAAGAATTCACTTGCCACAGAGCAGGTAAGAACAGCTGCTGTGGCTAATGCAGCAGAAAACACCCATTCTACTTTTGAAGGCAGAGACAGTGGCTTCTCCCCAGCCCCAAAAGGAACCAGCTCAGGCATAGATCCCTGCTGACAGGGCAAGAAACGCCAACCAACACCAATTCCCTTACTGGCCCAGGCCAAGAGAGGCAACTGTTAATCACCACCACAACAGAGAGACCACTGCAGCCAACTGCATCCTGCTCTGGCCCAGGGGAGGGCATTCAGATAACCAGATTCTTTTCACAGTTCAAGAAGGGCAGTTCCCTTCCTGAGCCAAAAAAAAGAGGCTTTTTATTCCAAGCTCCAACAGTGACTATTTGCTGAATCAGTCCAGCGAACAGGGATTACGCTCCTGGAACAGCAAGTAGAAGCCTCCTCCAGGTAAAATCTGGAACCTCTAAAGTGCTCCTGCTAATGCTCATAGATGAACACTGCCCTTCCATGCCCAGCAGTGGAAGGGCATAATGCAGTTAGTGGTATAACAAGCACTAGCATTTAACCGTTTATCAACTCCCATCTGGATTGTGGTAGTTTTCTGAAATGCACTTTTGGGAGATCTTTCCTATGAGAAGACGATGTTTGGGGATTTGAGGGTAGGAAGGTGAAGTGCACACCATAGCATACCTTGTTCGGTAAAACCATTGCCTTGGAAGGTGATGTTCCCTTGCAGAGTCAGTGGAATAAAGCATCCTGCAAGTGGCCATTTCACCGTGTCACCAACAAGCAGCTCTCGGTTTGGTTAGAATGGTTTCCCCCTCCCCCAGTGGTTTGAAGAGTTCACAGTGGTATAACCCAACGTTTTGGGGAGAACGAAGCTGAGAAGTCCCCTGTTGCAAGTGAATGGGTGGAGTGAAGGATGCAGGTGAGCAACATCCTCTAGGACTAAGGATAAGCTCAACAGACACCTTGCGTCTGATCAGAAACAGGGGGAAGGCAGGCACTGGAAGAACCAGGAAGCGGAGAAGGGTAATGCCAACGCAGGGAAAGTGCATGATCTGGAGTGGTCTCGGAGTAGTTCTGCAGTGCAAATGTACGGGGAGGGGTGTGGAGAAATCCCTTCTGGAATGCTGCATGAAGAGAGGTAAAGGTTGGCATCTATGTGGCAGCGGACTGGGTAGGGGGCCTGTTTCCAGCAGCTCTACCCTGTTCTTCACATTTAGTGGGTTTCAATCACCACTGGCTCGTAAACTCCAGATGAGACCCTGGGGATGCAGAGGTGAAGAAGATGAGAAAGCCAGGTTATTTGCCTTAGTCACATGGACCAAGCAAGTTCTTATTCAGAGCTCTGCACTCACAAACATCGCCCTCTAACCCCACACAAAATACTGAAAATTACGAGTCAGTCTGGCGAGAAGTCAACCCGCATAACACAAACCAGACAGCTACGTGGCAAGTGAACACTAGAGCACTTAAAAGAGCTGGGTGTAACACATGAATCCTTCTAAAGGACAGAGGAAAGGGGGGAGTATCCTGCTCAAACAGCCAGTGTTCCTGGCTTTGCTTTGCTCCCAATTTTGTCACCAACCAGACACATCTTTGCATTACCATTATTGCCTTTTTTTTTTTTAACCTCAGAAGCTGCTATAGAGGCACAAACACAACTAGCCAAGACACTGTACTAAGAGCTATTGTGGCAAGAAAAAGCTTTATTTGTTCAGAAGTCTTTATGAGAGAACAAGCCCTCGACAAAGACAGAGGAAGCGGGAAAAGGGACAGTAAACCAGGCTGCTGCAATTTTGCTGCAGGCCAGCAGGAGGCAAAGCTCCCTGGCCTTCAGTGGGGTGCGGGAGCAAACAGGAACCAACCTCTACCATTTTGTCCTTTTGCTCCTTACTTCTGTTCTTGGATCTAACAACTAGGATCACATTATCCCTCTGAGCTCCTGCTGAGAACTACATTCATACTCCACTGCAGCTGTAGCCTGTCACCAGAGGGATCCCAGGGGTGTTAATGTGGGAATAAAGCCACCATGTAGCACAAGATGTTGAGAAATCTCTCCCGCAGCAAAAGGTGAAAGTTTCCTGGGTACAAAGAGCTAACTAATCTCTCCGGAGCGCCTGTGCTTGCCAGCCTTTCGGGAAGCCTACCTGTTTCCCAGCTGAATACCACTCAAGGTAGTTGTTCCGTCTCTGCTCACAAACAACCTCAGGTTACTGTCTGCAGATGGAAAAGGAAGTAAGACATCAAAATCCAGAACTACCGACGGCTGCCAGGTGCTCCCCTCCCAGACGCATTACACAATGGTCAGCACGGGAATGAGTGTGTTTCTGTGAATGCATGTGCATGCTTCCTGGTGTTCCCACAGTAATAGAGCCGCTGGGAACTCCTCCTCTTGCTCTGAAAGAGAGCCTCATCTACAAATCAACCACAGCATTAAGCTCTGGAAGAGTAAATGCAGAGAAATTAATTCAGTGATACTCCTCCAGCTGTTTCTTTTAAGGTAATTCCATTGATGCAAGTTCTTGGTCAGCTCAAACACATCTGAACAGAATAGATGTGGGGCCTCATGCTGCTTTTGTAGGCTCACTGGAGGAGAAACTCAGCCTGTTCTGCTGGTGAGAGGTGGTTACATTCAGTCTAGTTTTAACCCATGCTGAGCGAGGTGTAAATCCCCATATAATGTTGCCATATGCGATGATTTAAGGTGACTGACTATACAAGTTTTTTCCCCCTCTTATCCTGTACATCTGAGCTACTGTTCAACCTCTGCTGTAGTGTGTAAAACAGCAGCAAGTGCTTTTTGCTAATGGATGTGCAGCTCTCAAATCCACATGGTTTGTTTTCCTAGCATAGAAACACCTAGCAAGCACTGAAAGCAAATTCCTGTCAAAAGGGGAAGGAGTCCATGGCAGATCAGATTTGACTGTAAAAGCTTGGCAGCCTTGATAAAGGAACAGCCAAGACCTCCCCTTTGAGACTCTTCCTCTCACCTTCAGTATTGCTGACATCTGTGAAGTCCTGACTCTGCATTATTTTCTCCACTATATCATCAGCATCGATCCTGGTGTCATCCACTCGGGTTGGGTGACTCTCCACTGAATCCTTTTTCCTCCTGGGATGAGAAAATAAAGGGAAAACTTACTCAGCTTTTCAAGATGCAGATTTTCAGATACTCTCCTGCTTGCCTTGGCAATAGCCTCCTCATCAGCGGCTACAATCCAATCTACCGCTGCACAAAGGCAAAGGAGTAGATTCTGTCTCTCCTTCCCAGAGAAGGCACTTTGCTCCTGAGTTACCTACCGGGAGGGTCTATCCAGCAGAAGGGCTGGTCTGGGGGGGCGAGGTGGCTTCTCTAGCTTGTGGTCCCGCTCTCCCTCAGGACATTCCACTGTCATACTCAGCCCTCCGGACGCACTGCTGCTGGTGGAGGTATTCCGGCGATGGGTCAAGTCAGACATACTAGAAGAACGGGAGTGCTCCGTGCTGTAACCTGCAAAACCAGAGTGATTACAAACCAGATCTTCTCCCCTTCCTGGCAGCACAGTTAACAGCCAGGGCAGCTTCAGACCAGCATTTCTGCTCCCAAATACAGAGGTTTAGACATACATCTATGAGCTCATCTGCAGAGACTAAACAGGAGACTCTGATATTAAAGAGCAGGGTGAGAGAGCTGCAAATCACTCTCACAAGAGCTCGTTGCAGGAAAGAAAAAGGGATGGGGCCAGTGCTGGCAGAGTTGTGTGGATCAACGGTTACCGGAGATCTTGGACTGCTGGCTGGCATAGCTGGAGTTCCGCGAGTGCCCCGAGTGGAAGACTTCCTCCGGGCTGGACAGGTTCTGATCTGGTTCTTCTGGGACACCTGCCAAGGAACAACAGGGCACTCCACTAACACCGTACCCAAGCCAGCACATTGCCTGCTGATCACCTGGGACTGGAGGCTGATCTTGAGACGTTAGATCAAGGAAAGAGCAAGGCTGTTGGCAGAGCCCTGCTGTTCAGGCTAGCACAGAGCTTAGAAAGCAGCTGGGGAGTAGGGGAGACAACAATGAGCTTCTCTGTCAAGCTCATCACTAATTCTAGCATTCAGTGCCTGCATTTACAAACATCTCTGGGGGCCTGAAGGATCTAAAGGGACCGGTAGTATCTGAAGCTATCCATAGTTAAAAGCATTAAGGTAAAACCAAGAAAGCATCAAATGCCCACTGGCAGTAAAGTATTACAACCTCCATTTGGATGCTTCTCCTATTACTTGTGAGAGAGCTCACACCATTTAAATCACATCTGAATTCGATACATAAACCTCAGCATAACCTCTGATCCTTTGCTATCCCCCCCGCTTGTCTGTCTTGCAGCAAGCTTATCCAAAAGTGAGCAAGTGTAACATGTTAGCCAGCTTTTTAAGAAGAGCACTTGCACACTGCGCTAAGTCACTGAGGCGATGGGACTGGAGTGTTATTTTGGTGCAGTGTATCTGCCTGCACATTTGGAGTGTGCTGGGAAGAAAAAAAGGCTATGGGAAAATGCAGCGCCCTTGAAAATGGGCTCATAGAGAAGCCAAAGAACTCTGCATCAGCAGCTGGAACAAGGCCATTAGACTTCAAACCAACCTCTAAAACCTTCAGGGGAACTTTTCTAGAAGATAAGTCTGAGCAACAGAATAGCTGAGTGGAGAACAATATTAAGTGTCATTGAACACAATGGAAAGCAGGGATGAGTGCAATACATGAATTATTAAATCCCCTGCAAAAAGAACAAATTGCTTTATCTCCACTAACAGAAACATGCGGAAAAGATTCATGCTTCTCCTCAGTTGCACTTAATAGATGGTTTTGTTCTTCTCAATTTTCTTAATGAGCAGAGGGGTGAAGACGGGTGCGGGAAAACATGAAAAATTAAAGAGTCTCTGTGCTTGCAACTGCTGGGAAAAACAAAAGAGTGTCCAGGCACAGCCAAGAGTTGCATGGCTCCAGGACGGGCAATTCATACCCGAGCTGAGAATGGCAGTTCTTGGCTTGGTCTGACGCAGAGAGCCAATCGTGGCTGAACTGCTGCTGCTGCTGCTTGTGGTTCCCTCGCCCTTACAGGTCAGCTGCAGGGTCGAGTCCTGCCCCGGTATGGTGATGGATTTGGCGGTGGAAGGCGGCCTGTAATCAGAAGCGAAGAAGGTTACAAACTGCCAGTCCGGGACCAGGAATCACCCCACCGCACCGGCAGTTCCCACTCTGCCCTGTCAAGAGGGTCCCTCCGCCTGCACCCACCCTTCGTGGGGACGGGGGAAGGTGGCAGTCCTCTGCGACTAGCGACACAGCATGACATTGGATTTTGCTTTCCTACATGCAAGACTTGGGTCTTCCCTACCTTGTACTGCATCTGGACTCATTACAAGGAAAAGCAAGTTTCTGAGGTAAATTAAGGCAAAAAGGGGCCAATCAATCATTTCTACAGGACAACAGGCTCAGAGCCTGTGCTATCCTCCAGAAGACCACCCAGAGCTGCCCTTTTCCCCCAACTCGTGCCCAGCAACCAGTTGGCCTCATAAACAGGAGCCAGTTTGCTGTTGTCCAGCTCTAAACTCCAGCACCCCTTCGTTACACCTCTCTGGCTCAGGTCAAAAAGAAACCTTTTATCCCAGCAAACTCATCCCCCTATGAGAGTACTTTTACAACGATCAAATAACCTTTCCATTTTTTAATTGATGATTAAACTTTTTTTCAGTGAGACGAAAGTGTTTTTCCAGCTGTCAAAATTATTTTTCTGGTTATTCTGCGTGCTCCCAACATCCCTTTGTAAATGCTGACTGCGGGGCTGAGTGGCGAGTGCCTGGAGCCCCCTCCCTTCCTCCAGAAGTGTTTTTGGGAGGAAGTCACGGCATGTGCAGCGTGGCAAAATGAATATTCCTGTTGGAGCCCTAACTTCCCTGTAGGCCGAAGTCTGAACTGGAACTAATAGATCACATTATGCTTTTTAAGTGAGGAGTGAGAAAGAAAAACTTTTATTTGTCTCACTTGGGAGCTCTGAGGGAAGACGCTACCTTTGCAGTATTTTGGGAGGAAAAAATAAAGTGCCGAGAATATTTTATATAGGCAGCCAAACAGACATAAATGTTTCAGGAAATCCACAGCATGCCTTCCCCAGGAAAAAAAACAAACAAACCAACCACAACCCTCCCTAATCACGTTATCAGTGATTTACACGCCACCAGGTACTTTGGGGACTTTGGTTTGCAGGTTAATAAGGCCTTTACAGCCTTAATCAAGCAAACTGTTCCTGCAGCAGCTGTCGGAGCAGCCTGTGGGTCTGTCAGCTCAGGCAAACAGCCTGCTCTGCCCTCCTGCACGACACCCAGGAGAAGGTTCATCTGAGTGCTGCAGAAAGTCAGTGCTCGGAAGTCATTTCACTAATCCCCTAATGAGTGCCATTTCTCAAAAGCTCTACTGATCAAGGACTATTCTACATGCAAAGCTTCCATTTTTAGACATTTGCACATCATCAGCATATAAGGAGAAAATGGGAATGACTGCAAAAATCCTTTAAGAAAATTAGGAGGTTTGACTTTCAGACCGACCCTACTTATATTAAATGGATATATATATCCAATTCTGCACAATTTTCAGGCATTCTAACAGTGGGACTGGCTTTCACAGTGAAGGAGCAACAGGTATTTTTGTCAGACATATTATTGCCAGACATCCTAGTACTCTAGATTTAAAACATCTGTTACTGTTACAAAGTTATGGTTTAAGATATCCAAAACTTCTTTTATTACACTTCCTTCTGAAGCAGAAATTTTTCAGAATCAGATGACATTGCATTTAGGGTTTGAAAGTCTCAGAAAATGCTGCAGCACTATGAAAAACCATTCACAAAATAAACCAACCAAAAATTACGCAGCATTTTATAACAAGAATGCAACCTAATTCATACACTTTACGCTAGCTCTTAAAATTAGATCTTTTAGCCCAGAACACCACTACTACAAGAGATGGCCCCAAGGTAAAGCTTTCTTCTCTCATACTGTTGGGAGTCAACACAAAATATTTATATCAGCACGCGGCAGTACAGTCACACACCTTACGGCACGCTAAGGCAGGGTGGCTTCAATTGCAGAGTTTTGCAATGCTATACTGCAGTATGAAGGTATATGTTGCTGGTATATTTATTAGTTGATCTCCCAACAACTCTTTAAGCAACAAAACTGCTTCATCGCTTAACTGTACTTATGCTTTCCTATCATGATGCATTAAAAAAATAGTATGATTGCTCTTTCTCTGCTAATTAATACAAATTGTGAACCTTGGTCCCTGCAGAAGAAAAGGAGAACTAAAATATTTCAGCCTTGCAGTATTCTTGTTGCTGTTTCAATTCAAGATCTTTATCCTGTGTGATATGCGCTGAAGTGTGTCCCTTTCCAAGACTGTTTCCTTCATTGACCTTTCCTTTCTCAGAGGTCAGTGAAACCAGCCCCGAAGAGATGTGAAATTCTATCCTTCAGGCAAAACATGAAGTTTGTTATCAACGTCCATTAGTTTCCAAAACCTAACTGACACTAGCAGCAAAAATACTGGCACAACTGATAACCAAGCTGGGAAAACCACAGCAGAGAACAAACCAGTCAACAGCGCAGGCTGGCTTAGCTATTGTGGCCAATTCAACAATCCAGACCACCAGTTTCAAGCTCTTCCCTTGTACCTTCCAGTATCAAGGGCATCTTTTCCCCTCCCCATCAATTTTAGTCTCCAGCAGAGAATGGCAAGAGAACTAGGTGTCCTGGTCTGCCCAGAACAGGGTGAGCACCTAGAAACTCACGTTTTGAAGCAGGGGTCCCCCGAGAGCAGGGACATTCCGATTGTGACCTGGAGAGGGGGGACAAGGCACATAGTTAGCCTCACTTCACAACAGCCAGGAGGTCAAGGGCTAGGTGTAAAGATTAGCAAGACCTAGTTCCTTTCCAAAGGAAATCAGCTTCAGGGATTTAGCAAGGTGTTTCCCTCCCTGCCCCAAATCACTGGCATGAGTAACTCCAAGTCACGGTGGCCCAGCAGGACACCAGCCTGGCCACCCTGATCATGCCCTTAGAACTTTTTTCCCCCCTCCTGTTCATGCTTTCTTTGATGACAAAGAATGCTATCAAGGGTCATCACTTGGCCAAATGGATGCCAAGATATCAAAGGGCAACTCTGATAACGGGAAACTTCCCAAGTCAGACTAGCAGCATAAAAGCTGCTAGTCCGTGTCCGTACATAACAGGACCTTCTCTCAGGCCTAGCACTGCACTCTGGCTGCGATCTTTCCAAAATCAACAGTAGGATTTCCACTGTAGCAGCACCAGCTGCTGTACCTTTAGGATGGAGTTGTCCTGTCGGGTGTTCTTAGTATCATATCCTTCCAGCAAGCAGCAACGGACAGTAGATCCAGAGCCCGCAAATTCTGCCAGATTTAGATCAGCAAAGCCCAGCTGTAGCCAAGGAAACAATAGAGGGGAAGGGGAGAGAACAAAAATCACTCAATAAAGGGATATGCAATGTCACACAGACAAAAGGAAGAGAGTGAGGGCAGAAACAGGAGCCGGTACACACACAGTCATGGCTACAAAGACGCCCTCCTCTTGAGCATGGGCAAAGTTACATTCCTAATCCCAAGCCAGGTGGACACGTGGAGGCCTTCAGGAAGCCAGCCCCATGCGGAGGAAGGATGTACAGTAGTGGTGCTGGCCAGGACAGCGTTAACCAGCCCACAGCCATTGCATAACCAAGGACATGGAAGGCACTAGGTCAACGATGTGGAAAAAACAGAATCACACATACACAAACATAATAAGGCACTCTTTGTATCGGGCCATCCCAGAATGCAGTGGAGCATGTGAACCAGGAGATGAAAGGATATTGTTACAGAGGAAAAGTGACACTGTCCTGAAAAACAGCACTGAGACTTTTGGCAGAGCAAGCTGGAAGTCCAGAGCCATGCAGCAGTGCATGTGCCTCACCCCCACAGATGCAGCTTCTGGGCTGGGGAACTCCTAGAGCAAAGTGTCCTTAACACTGCGAAGACTTAACTAGCAAGTGGTATGTTTGACAGGCAGAAGGGAAGAGAATATTTGGAGGGATTTAGTTGTGAGCTCTCTAAACCTTCTCTAACAAAGGGGAAGCAAATAGGGAAGGTGACAGAAAGTTGAAGATCACAGGCAAATTCAAACAGGGTACTGAT
Organism: Balearica regulorum gibbericeps; assembly: GCF_011004875.1. NCBI lineage: Eukaryota > Metazoa > Chordata > Aves > Gruiformes > Gruidae > Balearica > Balearica regulorum. The sequence continues at coordinate 7,208,021 of NC_046203.1, forward strand.
GCCTCTAAAGTAAAGACAAACACAATGAATGCTGACAGCCAGATGATACAGCTGAACTGGGAACCTCACACAGAAGCACCATCCTAAGGAAATGTGGTGCTCTCAACTGTGGAAGCTGATAGGGAGTTACAGCACAAACCACAGGCACTGCTGTACGAACCCTGGCTCCCACTGTTCCAAATCAAAAGTCTGAACCACAGCCTGCACAAGATATATGATTCAGGGGAAGACAGCAGCAAGATTAGCATAGCTACTTCCTCCATCCCATTCTCAACAGGGAACAAGAGCTGATGGCAAAGGAAAAAAAGCATGGGATAGAGCAGGAACCTTTCTTCAGCAAAAAAGGAAGGAAAAAAATAACCTAACTTTTCTCCCTCTTTTCTCCCTTCTTAAGAATTCCCTTAAGTGTTCCTCCAGCCCTTGCTGTAGATATTCTTCTGTCTCTTCTAGCCAAGGGCTATGCTGCTTGCTGAATATTCACTGATAAGGAAAAAAAAACGGTGAATTTTTATCTCTCAGAGATAAACAAGGCAGGAGAAAGCCACAGTGGGGGCTCCAATCCACCATTGTGACAAAACTGTAGGACAGAGGAGACATGGCACAATCACCCCAGCAGAACGACGTGGCACAGGAGTGGCCCAGACCCAGATGCCTCTTCCTCCACCACAGCACTGACTTCTCTGAGAAGATTGACATGGGAGGACAGAGTGTGGGAGAACCCTCCAGCAACCCATACAGCGTGCTGAGGTCAGAAGCTCTTCTCAGGAAGCAGACTCCCAGTATATAGAGGAAGGATCCCTTAACAAAAGGGTGTTTTCAGATGTAACCTTTCAGAATAGTTTCCTCAGTTTTCCAGCCAACTGATGGTGTTTCTTCCGGCTTGGGGAAAGAGTTTCCGCTTTATCAGTCCTTCCTGTTGGCTTCCGCTCTATAACCCCTGACATCAAAGTCACATTAACGTCAAACCAATAGGTATACGAGTCAATGGAAACTCTGTCTTGAGCACAAACAGCTCCATCGCTCTCAGTCCCTGCCAAAGGGAGACCAGGTAAAGAGGGTATTCACAAATTGCGTTTTCTTCTGCACAACTGGAGGAGTTTTCAGCTGAATTAATGTACTTTAAAAAGGTGAGGACTCTTGTTGTTTAGAATGGGAATGGGAAAATAGTTGCATGAACATAGACTGCACGCTTCTGCTAGAAATGTTATGAATCCCAAGTCAGGTAGCTCTGCCACAAGGACCTGCCTGGAACATGCCTGGTCCATAGGGCAAGATTGCAAGGCTTAATCATCCTGTCTGGTGTGACATCCCTCACCTCTGTGCTGCTGAAGTGCTCGGGTCACGTTCTGTTGAATTCTAGGAGAACGCAGGAGAAGCAAGATACCAGCCCAAGAGATGACAAGTACTTGAGATTTGGTCTCCGATTCTGAGTTGGAGCAACTAGGTCTCTTTCAAAATGCCACTAAACATAACTGGAGACTGAGTAAAAGGGAAGTAGGTTAGAACATGGCCTGAATAAGAGTCCAGGTTAACTTCACCACGGAGACGTGCCTTCAGGCTTTCTTTAATTCTGCATTTCGAAATACTGCGGGAAACTTCAGGATGGACACTGCGGGAGGAACAGGCTGATGCATTTACTTTGTCGCAGCTCTGCAGAATGGAGGAATAACCTCCCCCCAGCGTGAATTTAGTGAAAGAGAAACTGATGGCCCTAGAGACCGTGTCCTAATTAGCAACAAAAAAAGGAACGGTGTGGGCAGCAACATTGCCCTCTATCACACAGCACAGCAGTACATAGCAGCGAGTGCAGTTCACCCTTCAAAGCCAGTTGCCTCCATGGTCTCAGGAAGGATATTGATTAGAATTCTTACAAGGTCATGCGTGACCTGAACATCTGTTTATTAGAAACTAGCAGCAGTGACTCATTTTCAAACAAACATGGTTTTGGGCTCTGCGCGAGCTCAACTTCTAAGCCAACATTGTCTCTTGATCCAGCACACAGAGAAGGGGGTGGCCCATTGTCTCTCCCATAGCACAGGCAAGAAAACAGGGCAGAACAAACTAAAACATCCCTGATGATCAGTTTGGTTTTTGCTTCAATGCCTCTTGTGTTTTGGAAGGTGATGATTTCTGCTGTAGGTTTCTGCCTGCACTCACGAGGCAGCGAGGTGCCTACCCCAGCCACAGCTGGTTGCTGTGCTCTGGAGAACAGAACTGGAGTCTGTGTTTCTTTATTAGCAAGACGTTGCCAGAAGCCAGAGAGTTCACATCTGACTCAGAACTTCCCCAAAGTTTGAGGACATGCAGATCATCTTCCCAACCCCCTTCTCAAATCCACATCCAGTGCAATCTGGATCCTGTCCCAGCAAGTCAACTTTTTTGGGAAATCACTTAACTCGGGCTTAAACTAAGAACTAATGACTGCCTCTCCAGATTGCTTCACACAGCAGCCACTGGTTTCTAATGGGTGTAAGGCACTAACAGAAGACAAGACCATCATTACTCTGCCACATTTGCCCTTTACTCTTACCTTTGAGTAGGTTTTTCCGCCCTTCAGCTCCTATAACGGGACACAAAACAAACAGGAAAAGCAGCTATTATATGTGCTGGGGAAACAGGGAGAAAATCATTACTCAGTCCTGGAATTCGCTCTCAGGATTTCACAAACCTCTGTCTCTCAAGGGCTACCAGTACCCCGGTCGCTCCCACCCTCCATCAAGCACCCATGCTGGAGAGAGAGACACTCCGTCCTGACCTAAACAATCTTTCCTTCCCACCAGTGTCCATGCAATTCTTCTTGCTGCCAAAAAAGCAGCTGGTAACCAACATCAGTACACTGGTGGCACTACCTGCCAGAAGCAGAAGCTAGATGCTCACCTTACGGACAGATACTCGGCAGATGCAGGGGTCCAGGAGTCCTGTAGCTGGGTTGGCACTCATTTTACACACAAAGGTGAATTTCTTTTTCCAGCGGACACAGTTTTCCTGAACTTCCTCTCTATGAGAATGCAAAAAAAAAAAAAAAAAAAAACCACAACAAAAACCAAAAAACAGTCTTCAAATAAAGGTACAAAGCCGTATCAATCCTGACTATTAAGTATCTTTTTTAATAACCGATGATCTGGCCTGCAAAGATCCTCTACAATACCACCTGAAACCGTACCACACAAAGGTGTTATGTTAGCATCAAGTTTTTCACTAGTCAATACAGGTAAAATCCACCTAGGTTACAGGGAAGACTAATCATCCCATCAACAGAGCTTGCCTTCAAAACTCTCACAAGCTCTCCGACATTTCCTGCTTAGCTGGTTTAGCTCATTCACCGTCTGTCCTGGACAGATCCAACCTCCGTAACCGAACTGGGCTGAAGGTTCGCAAGCTTATCTTTCTACAATGCGCCTTTTTTCTACAGCCTCTGTACAGCAAATGTGCTACATGTCCTGATGGCTTGTCCTTCCCAGGCAGCTGTCCTTCTTCTTATGCTGGGACTAAGCCAGTGAGGACGGCCAGCTCGAAGGAAGACAAAAATGCACGTGGAAATGCTCCTGGGTGCACACAGACAGGAGCACGCCAAGCAAACACTGTGCTTCAAATCATGGGGGGGGTGAGGGTTCAAACCGTAGAGCAGTCTCAGCCTGGGAGGAGGTGGCTTGGCTTGCACAGCTTCTGAGCAGCCTACCCTGATCTCCAGGGTGAGAGGAGAAGCACACGGCTCCAGTGTAGCCTAAGCCCGCAGGAAGAAAAGAGAAGAAACCTTCCTGAGCACAGGAGTCACTTCAGGTACAGCTTTGGCTTCTGCAGAGCCCTCAGGGGACGCTGGATTTCACCCTTCAAAAGAGGCAGGTTCAAAAGAGCCTGGAAACAAGGTGTGTGGGTCCTTCCACGGGGCTCTCGTTCCCCACGGATCCTCTGCAGGACCTGATCTGTTTATAGCTCGGAGCCTGGCCCTCAGCCAATGAAGGTCTCAAAGTAAGGAGGCCGGGGGGGAGGGAAGGGAAGGCACTTTTGACAGCTATGAGCTAGCAAGTTTGCGTCTTGCTGTTATCTCTCCTCTTAGCACAGGACAAAGGGGTAAGGGCACCTGATAAACTGTTTGCATTAGCAGGGAAAGGGAGGCTTCCCACCATCTGACGCAGGCACGGTGCGAGCCAAAGAGATCAGTGGCAAAGGGGAGAATGATCAGTCTTGGTACTGCCTCAACTCTCTTGGGATGGAAGGGGCAGAAGCCCAACAAGCCCTTCTCTAACCTCGAGGTGAGCCGAACAGGACAGGCACAAGGACTGGATCCTGACCCAGGAGGTCCTTGCTAGTCCTCCAAGCTATTTTGTTGGACCCGAATGTGCTGGCCAAGGCAAAGACAGAGAACAGAAAAGGAGTAACTGACAAAGAACTGAAACCTGTAATCCTCTGTAATGCAGATAAAGGCTGATCATCTCTGTTTAAAATGTGGGAAAACAGAAGGCAGCAATTCCTTCAAGGCAGTGAACTTAAACTCCTTCCAGACAGAACTAAGGCTAGCTATTGAAGTCATTGAAAAGTGAGACATCTAAGTGCCGAAAATACCTTTGAATCTGGGATTAATTCAAGATGAGATCTGGTTCTCATTGCTCCACTCCGCTCACTCCAGCTCCTTCAGACAGAAGAAACACTTCCAGAGGGATTAAAAAGGCTTTGCCTATAACCAAATATTCACTGAGCCAGCCAAATTAGGCAAGTTATATTTCATCTGTGAGGTGCCTTAAAACTCACTTAACAGTAGATATCTCGAATGACCTAAAGGAAGGAAAATTCAGGTACAGATGAAAACAGGAATTCAACAGAACAGAAAACGCTTGTGAACACACATGCTTCAGAAACACAAGGAAGGTACAAGGGATGCAGAAAACACTGAATATTTTAGCAGCATTAATCGTCTTTAAAAAGGAGCTGCTATTTTCTAGAGAGCAAGGCTAGTGCTAATTCTGTAACGACAGCAGAGCTTCAAGATGAATCCTGGAAGGCAGCTACAAGGAACGGTCTTCAGATGAGACAGGTACAACAGCCCATTGCTGCAAACCTCGCTCACAGACGTGGCTCAGAGCTCTAACTCGTGTCATGAGCTAATATTTAAGTGACCAAGCTCCAGCTCCTGAACACCCATTGCATGCGCCTGGCTCCCCAACAGCTGCTTTGTCAGTAGGATTGGCAAGAACTGCTCTAGCGTGCGAGTTTCCTTACTCATGAGTTCTCGCTCATATTACAATGCGGCTATGCTTAAGCATCTGCTGGATGCTGCTAAGTCCAATGAAGGCTAATTACTTCAAACCATGGCAAAAAGTACTGATTAGTAATAGAGCTCCTTCATAGCTAATTTGCTGTTAGCATAAGCTCTGCTAACAGGCATTCTGCTTCTTATTAAGGATGTATGTTGGCTTTCCAAAACTGCTGTAGATACCACACGGTGCAAGGGATTAGGAAAAGGATTTGGGGGGGGTTATGTTACCCACAGCACCACGAACCCAAACCTGAGCTGCAGGTGCATGCGTAGCTTGGGGCTTTTTATGTCTTCAGAATAGTCTGCACCGGGCAGAAAGGAGTTTACAAGATAAAATTCAAAGCTGCTTTCCAGTCACAAGTTTCACAATCATTCAACTATGACTTTCAACTTTATTTCTTACTGTAAAGGGTGGCTTTTAAGCATGAGGGCTGGGTCTGTATCATTAGACAAGCAAGTGACAGCACTATTGTTTCAAGTCAAACTCTAAAAAATTAGTTCCACATTTCCAAAAGATGGCATGTGGGGAAGCAATGGGCTTTGTCTATTCACCTCCCACCAAGCTATCGTTAGGCTGGTAATTAGAGAAGACTAAAATAGGGAAAAAAAGTGGACTCAGATGAGGAGCAGTTTTGTATTTAGACCTAGAATATTCTCTGATGTAAAATTAGGAACCATCACACAGAAACCAAAAACACACAAGATGCGTGGTGAGGGCTGCACCGAGAGAGGCGTTTCCTTCCATCCTAATCACAAGGCACCTACAAGAAAAGCAGAAACTAATAGCTTAAAACCAGAAGTGTCTAATTTTAAGTTTTACTCTGTATTTGCAGAGCCAGAAATAGATCAGACCAATGCCTGGTACTAGGTGCCAATTCAACGGGTCTTCAGAAGTTTTATTTTAAAAAAGCCGTCTGTACCATTTTGCAGAAAGACTCCCAGAAGGTTGAATCCCTGCCAAGCTAAGCTTTGCCCTCTTCCAACTCAAGACTTATTCAAAGCTGTGTAATTACTCTTCCAGACCTAAATATACCTCCTCAGAATAAACCGATGCAACCCTGCAGCAGCTTTTGCGAAGAGCGGAGTTCCAGAAAGAGCTTCTTGGGGTCTTCCAAGCCCAGAGCTGCTCACCAACCTCCAGCTCCTTCACCAGCCAGAACAGATGATTTACAGCATCCTCCCGCCACCATCCTACCCCTTGAGTGAAGATTTACCAGGAAAAAGATCAGTTACAAGAGGTTTCACCATAGCGTGGTATGAATCCAAGTAATGGGAACGATGCACAGGAGTGGCCCACTGTTTCACCTGCTTTTACAGAAGCAGCTGTGTGCTCGGTGAAGCCACCAAGGCCTCTTTGGGTTTGGATCTCATGCACAGCCATACTGCAGCAGGTGGAGGAACACGCAACGAACAGATTTTGGATAAGAGATGTTTACCAGCTGTGATTTTAGTGCCACGGACAGAGTTGCACTGTTACAGAAAGCCACAAAGCTCACTATGAATGCCAGTTAGCTAAACCAAACACTTCTAGAAAAAGGCCACGTATACGACCCATGCTATCTTGGGCTACCGTGGGCCTCTCTCCCACATGAAAACCTAGCTAATGAAACGCCGGGACAGAGATTAAAACTTCTATTTACAGACTCAAAGCTGAGTTGCGCCCAACTGGGTATCACGCTTCAAACACACAACCTGCTGAAACAGTTTTGCCTTGCTGAAACATTTAGAAAAGCAGATGTTTCAATCTTACTGTATGGCAGTAGTCACATGTAAGCAAGTTAAAAGTACGAAACATTATAAAAAGGCCACAGGCTTATTGGGAAGGCAACAACAACAAAAAATAGCTTTCTAATGCCCAACATTTCAGTAGAGCAATGTGTCTCCGTCTGCTGTTTCATGCATAGGAGCAGATGTGGGAAAACCTCAGGCTAAATGAGACAGTATATAGATAAGCACACACAAAGAGCTTCTTATTCAGATTTCCTCCTCCTCATCTACACAAAAGGGGAGGGTGAGCTTTCCTATTTCTGATGCCCAATCCACATGCTCACTGTCCCCCCTCTTGGAGATGAGGATCTGTGTCAGACCCTTCAAGCAGAACTAATCCTTCTGCCTGCTTGCAGCAGACGTATTCTTCATCCTCCTCACTGCTTCACCACTGCACACAGGAGCACAACATCACTGAAGCAGCATCTCGATCTGATAAGGTACAAGAAAGATAACACCATTTTAAAGAGGGCAAGGAGCCAAGTTCCAGCTCAGATTCATTTAAGTGCGATGGATTGAAAAGCAGCCCTTGAAAGGGCCCCAAGACACTCCAACAGTGGGTCTTTTTGGGAGGAAGGTAACACAACCTCAGCGATGCAGGTACAATCCCCTCAATCAGAGGGAGGAAAAGAAAAAAAAAATCAAGTTATTTAATCAGATTGCATTTCTTTACACAGCTCTGCTTTCAGCTGCAGAGACCCACCATTAGGACAGCCTCATCTATTCCACAGCACTTCCGAAGGCTGAATTAAAGCAGGATCACTGACACTCCCTTAGCTTGGTGAAGCCTTGAACAATCCTGCGTTATGCTCCAGAGAAGACAGTTACTATTTTAACCAGGTTACCTAGTGCAAAGCTGCAGGAGAGACCTTTGATAAGTGCAAGGAAAATCCCTGAAAAACCTGTTTCAAGATGCCCAGGTCAGTAACCAGTATTCACACCACCATGCTCACAGCACACCAAATTTATACCATCCTACAGACACAGCAGGTCCTGCTACAAACAGAAGGCCTAATCACTGCCTATAAAGCACAGAAAATACAAAGGTGGGTGAATATATACATATAAAATATAAAGTAAGCCTTCATTTAGCCATTAGCTGGTTCAGATATGTGATCCAGAACCTGTAGGTACCCCCAAATAACTGGCTTAGGACAGGGCACTTCACTGCAGCGCATATATTATTAAAGAAAACTGTAGCTCTGAGGCTTTGCCATCCAGCTGCGTGGCAAGGAGAAGGAGAGAAATCAACAGCGAACAAGATTCACCATTGGCAGACAGCACACCAAACAGCAGCGTGGGAACCCATCACATTAGTAAAGGCTTAGGGCTGCTATCTTTTTTATCTTGTTGTCAAGCTCATGCAGGCCAAACGCAGGTAGAAAGCAGAAGCCAACGCGATGCAGCAATAGGTGCCGGGTGGTGGGAAGCTCAGTGGAAACGTATCCCAAGAATGAGAGGTGACACACTGTATTCCTTGGGGAACATCATACAGGATCATAGAAAAACAGCTGGATACACAATGCATGGAAGTCCAAGGCAGTTTAACCTGGAGGCGTACAAGGGCTTTATGGCAAGTTACTCACATGGAAGGGTTTTGCCTTCCCTGAGCAGAACAACAGAAAGGGCTACAAGTAGCTCTCAACAATAAAGTTACTCTGTTTTGACTGGGCTTACATCATGGACCAGAACAATTGCCAACCCAAAGAGCTGGACGTCTCCCCCACCACAAACAACCCCGTATTCTCCAGCTGACAAGTGCTGGTTGTTGTGTAGTAGACATGAGCAGTTATGATGGAAAAATGGCTCAGAGACAGATGATGCAGACTGTGTTACTAAGAGAACTAAGCAAGCCTTTGTCATTTGAAACGAGCTTCATTTAGATGTTTCACTGCAAGTGTTTTAAACAAGGGTTTAACAGTAAGGTCATCACATCTACCACCTACTCGCAAAATTAACTTCTGAATTCCCAGCAATCCATTTCATTGACCCATGGTGGAGAAGGACACCTACCCCCATCCCTGTCTGGGCATCAGCTTACACCTATCGATTTAGGTCTTCATTCACACCAGAGGGGAGATGCATATGGGCTCTCTAAATGCCAAATTTGAAAACCAATGCTTTTAGAATGAAGCATTCACATGACCCAGCACTTTTTGGGGGGGGAACAAGGCAAGCTCCAACACTTCTGGAGGGCTTCACCATGCTTGCTCAGCTCTGCTTCACACCAGGAGATGGGCAGACATCCACTCCTGCTGTTTCGCTGGCACTTGGGGAGGTGGGGGAAGAGTGAATGGGGAAGGAAAAGTAGGGGAAAGTCAGCTCAGGAAACTAGATTCCACTTACGCAGTTAACAGCACAGCCTGCATAATCCCTATTTGACTGGAGAAGAGACAAATACAGGAAAAAGGATTAACAGCAACTGTGCAGGAAAGAAATAAGCTAATGGAAGAAACTTCAGGCACAGCTGAGAAGTCAAGGTAAGGAACAGTCAAGACCGTTCACTGGGGGAGAGGGGACGACAACGACAGCACCAAGTATGTGAAAGGCAGGCAAGGAAAGAACTGGAGCACAAACAACAAGGCAAGCATGAAATAAAAACAGGATACAAAGAATGATTTAGAAATCCTCCTTAGGAATAAGCTTGTATCTAGCAGGCAAGTGATTGTGGTTTTGTGTCTTTAACGTTATTTCCAGAAGAAGCCTATTTCCGTAGAAGCACAGCTTTTGAACTGCATATTACAGTTCCCTCCAAGGCAGTGATCAATCTTGATAAAGGTCCAGCAGTACAAGCCAGGGAGTGATAATACCTACTGAAGAATGGGGGTGGCAGTCCATCACCAGTAAATGTTCCCTTCCACCCCCCCAGCATGAGCATGCCTAGTTGTGTATTAACAGCTTCTTTGAAAGGCAGTAATTCAGTTATATCTGGACTCCAGTCACACGCACCCAGGCATGTGTCTTTTATAAGTGACAGACATGAAATCCTGCACCTCATGCAGAATGTCCCACAGGCAAGAGCCTTCTGGTGGACTCCATCTCATGTACTCCAGGTCACTGCACTGGGTAGCTACACTCTAGTACATCCACGCCTTCTAAAACCTAGCACTGGGGGTTATTTTAGGAAATTTATTTCCAACCATTCCTTGTATATAAAGCTTTAAACCTTCAAGCGCCTCCTAACATGAACTATGTTAAAAATACCATGAGAAACAATGGAAGTTATTAAAAAATAGCATGCAGCTGGTGATCAAGTGCTACAGCAGAAGTTGCATAATGAAATAAAAATTGTGCCAAGTGGAGAAAGAAAGTCACAGAATAATGACCCTTTAAAACTTACGCTATAGAACAAGTCAGATGAGTTTTGGAAGGGTAAGTAAGGGTGGAGCAGGGAGAAGGCAAGGGGAAATAATTCTAACAGACTTGGCCACAGAGCAGCAAGGGACGTGTACATGGCACTTTACAGACAGGACATGCCCAGCAGAGCCAGTCTGCTTCGAGGTGTTTATAATTTACATTCTGTCATCTCGCAGCAGAGGAGAAAAGCCGGACATCAGGAAAACAAGGAAAAGAAGGGACTGTAACAGTAAATGCTGTGCAATACATCTACTGTTACACACCGTTGAAGACAGACCAACCCGAAGCAGCACTTATCCAAGGACTTCTTGCCACATCTACAGAGCACACGCTCTTTTCGGTCAGAGGCCAGGGACGTGTGCCAGGAGCAAAAACATCACAAGCAAAGAACCAAACTCTTAAGTGTAAAGAAAGGAGTAACTGGATAGATGACTCAGTTACTGAAACACAAGTCTGTAATAACGTGCGTATTGAACACTGAAAGACGCATTTGCTTTTTTTGAACTCTGATCATGCACTGAGTCACCACACCAACTCCTACTTCTATTGTTCTGATAGACTACGTTGGAGCTGGATTAGCCAAGAACGAACCACGTGCCAGGCTGCCAAGCCCACCACCAGTGCTTTCCTCTCACAAGCAAATTCACAAGGATATCAGTTACCGAAGAAGCAAGAACAGGTCTGCACCGCAGATTTCCCTTGGGTCTGCCTGGGTCAGCCACCAGCTACGACACTCAGGTGGCTGTATGTTGGTGCTGCTTTCTCCAGCCTGTCTCAGCTGTATTGTTCCTCTTGCTCCCATGGTTCCTATGTACTGCAGTAGACCAGGCTACCTTGCAGATCACACCCAGCATGCTCTGAAGAACTTGTCTAACTTTGGGTGTAAGTACCTTTCAGATCTGACTGTCCACAACTATGACCACTGAACAACCAAACGAGCTCTATGTGTAAAATGGGCATGGGGAAAACTTAACTCAGAAGGGCTCCCAAACTCTTCCCTACGCCTCCGGCCAAGTCAGCTGTGGTTACAGGGGATGAGCAAACCCGAGCTGAGAGACCTCCATGTGACTGGGGACGGAAGGCACAGAGGGAGGGGGTGCTCAAGCTCATTACCAAGTCAATTGCACAGTAAACCCCACAAAAGTTAAGAGGGGAAAAAAAAAAATAATCCTGACTCCCCACGGCCTGTTTGCCCTTTGGACAAATCACAATTCAAATCTCTCCTGTGGTTCTAACAGACAGAGGAACTAAAGCTTCAGAAGGTCCCAAACACTTCAGAAAAACTCTAAGGTTTGTTCTATACAGATGTCTACAAGATGAAGGTAGATTAACCCACCATATTTCAGATGCAATATGTGTTTCTGTAACGCACTGTGGCTTGGAAAGCCTTTTCACTTCTGGCAGACCATACATGTAAAATGAAGATTCACTGATTATCCGTTGCTGATATATTTATAAACTTTCTTCATCCCCTAAGTGTTAGCTGTCATTCTGAGAGATTCCAGATTTGCCTTTTACTGACTAAATTTAAACTCCTAGTGAAAAAAGACAGCAATGTAAACTCCAGCAAGGAGAACTCTGATAATATCCCTACCACGCAGAATACAAGAGATGGCTACAACTCCGTGATGCAAGAAAGCTGTGTTTGTAAACAAGATGCTCTTATAAAGAAAAAAAGAAAGATGCCTTCAATAGAAACAAATCCACACATGCCCCCCTGAGATGAAAAAAAAAATCATGACATGGGTAAACTCAATATTCCAGGGCTTTGCTGGGGTAGTAAATCTGGAAAATGAAAACCCTGAAGGGAATCAACACAAGACTAGAAAGAAATCCCTGATGCAAGTGATGTACGCAGAGACAAATCTTTTTGCCTCTAAGGCAGATTTATGGCACGTGAAGACATACTGATGCCAGAATATTAAGTGACATTTTTTTGCCAATATCAACCCTGTTTCAGTCAGGAGAGTTTGCCAATATAGCTGTACCAGAGAAGTCTTTATAGTGCAAATTAATCTGCACATGAGGCCAAGTTAATTTCTGGAATAATTTCATTAATATCGTGTGATGTACATCATTGCAATTTGGCTCGAGTACCCTGAAGAACCCTTCAGTAACTAAGCTGCCTGAAGTCAACCCCGGTAACAAAAGTAGGTTCAGTTACCCAAGAGGTAACAACACCCTACCACGTCCAGACGTGTTCCCCTATGAGTCACTTACATTTAGTCAAAACCAATACAGTAGTCCAGGAGAAAGCCCTTTATACATTAACAGCAGCTTTTTCATTCCACAATGGATACAGGTGTTTTATTATGGTTCCTTTATAAAGGCATTGTTCAGCACTACAAACCCCGTCACTAGTTTTAAGGACAAGGAACAGACATGTTCTCCCTGAACCTCCGTCCCCTCCATCAATATCTATCACTGTTAGGGTTTACCAGGAAGAAGGCTACTTGGCAGAAGAAGTTTGCAAATTAGAAAAGGCAGCTGAGTAAAGCCTGCTGCCCCCCGACTTATCACCATACTGGTGGTGATGGGCTGGGATTTCTAGACCCTGTCCCAACTCTCCCTTCTGCCCTGACTCCAGAGTGTGTCAGATGCAGCGTTATCCCAGAGCGCCAGAGCCAGCAAGAGGAGGGGAAAGAAAGGGGTCTGAGACAGAGCAGTCAGAACTGCTTTTGCTGCTCTGGAGCCAGAGCTCCAGACAAACACAATTCTCTAAGAAAGACCAATATCTCATGATGCAACTTGTCCTAATCAGAGAAAGGTAATTTCATTAATTACATCTTGGTTAAAAGCAGAATACGGGAGAGCTCTGCATTTTGCAACAGCAGTCGGGGCTGGTTAAGCCCCTGGGAGATGTTAGCATAGACTCCCACTGCTCGGCTGCCAGGAGCAGGTTTCTGAGGATCAGAGAATTTTTACCTCCTCTGCGGCTGTCACTACCAGCTGTATTCAGACATATTGCCTTGATTCTCCCCTACTGAGAGCAAACAACATTGGAGATGTGTATGCATCACTTCTGGAGGGAAGACAACACGCAGATTTGTTTTGAAAGAACAGACATACTCGCATGGAGAGCAGGAAATGCCATTGCTATAAACCTGTATCAGAAATGGACCTTAAAGAGAACAGTGGCCAAACAGAGTATGATCAGCTACTCCTTGTACAGCAGAAAAAGGGTATTCAACAAAGCAGAAAGGCAACGAATATAAAAACAGTTAGAGGAAATACACTCCTCCACAACATAGAATTTCCCTTGCAGCAAGGAGCACTGCAGGCTACTGAAGGCGTAAGATGAGCACCACTGCACTTGAAAGGAATTCAACATTTATGCAGATGCAATTGCCCGGTGTTACCGAAGCATGAGATAAAACATAGCAGACTGCTGACAGAAGCCAGGAAAAGAGCTTCCTACAGAGGAGTTACTGCATAATTGATCTGTAACAGAGGCAAGCAGACTACCTCCGAACAGCCCTTATTGCTTAGTCGGGAAATAGGACACTGCACTAGCTGGGGCTCATCTGGTACAGCAAGTCTATGTCAAAGTGTGAATGCTAAAACTATTGCTCCATTCCAGGGCAACGATGCATTAAGAGATCTGGAAAGATTGCTGAATTATAAATATCCTTGATTCCTCCCTCATACTCTATGACACGCAGGCACAGTCTAGGCGGTGATGGGAAGAACAGGAACTAACAAGAGAAACAGAAAAAGCACCATGAAAACACAACCAAGCTGGCAACCCTCACCCCAACCTATACACATGTGAACAAAAATCCACAGAAAACCACACCTAACCTCGCCTTTGCTGTTTCAAGCATGGATAAAGCTTGAAAGTGTTTGATACAAGGCCGAGCTAAAAAATAATTCTCTAAGCCTGAGTTTTTCCAGACAAGCCTTTCCTTCCCCCTCTCCTGACCATTTGCATTTTTATTTTGATGAGAAATATTATCCCTTAAGGACTGGAAACAAGTGACTGGACAGAGAACGAAGCAATTGGAAACCTTCGGCCTCCCCGTTTTGTACTCCTCGCGCTCACCACTTGCATTTCAGGAGGAATGAAAACTCCCTTGGCAGCGCAGGAGCACAGGTTGGCATGTGCTGACCGGTCTTTCATGTGGCAGCTGGCTGAGGGAGTCTCTGTTGATCATTAACCCAATACGCATTAATGGAACATCTTGCCACATATAAAGTTTTATTCTGGAAGCAAAAATGGAGGTATGTGACTACCCCAAACTGAAACCCTGAGGCCACATCCCTTTCATGGTGTTTACCGTTATGAGTTCCTTCATCTGCTTTTCCGTTGCAAAGCCAGACTGGACCGTAATGCTTGGTAATTTCTGAAGGGCACTAAACAAGACCTTAAATTTCCTTTTCTGCATTAAGTACACTGAATGGCAAGAGAAGGGACTTGCCTCATTGAGGCAAACACGCAGCTCTAAGAAGCAGCAATCCCAAAAGAAAGTTTTCTAGCTTTAGTTGTTTATTTCAGAGCACGTTTCAGGCTAGTTACCAACCACATGCAGGGGTGATGATGTCTGTAGGTCTCTGAAGCTGCATCGCTAATTAGTGCTGCAGCTTCCAAGCCCTTCCAGGACAGTAAATCCATACACTCTCTTCCTTCATCCCATGTAAGCACCCTCAGTGCTCTCAGCCTGAACAGACAGGGTTCATTTCTTATTTAGAATACAGCATATGGGAGTAAAAGTATTTTTAGCTTCAGTCCCATCTCCTACTATAACATGGGACCTCCTTCAAGGCCTCCTTTCACCAATGAAGTATGATAAATTCAGCCAAAATACTGCTCTCTTGCCAGCTCAGCTACTTTCTGTCTGCAAGGAAAGCATCCGTTATACAGACTGTCTATGCTACCGCTTATCTAGAACATCCTGTCTCTTCCACGCTTGCCTCCTCCCAATCCTCTCGTCTCCATGTGCTTCCTCTTCATTTTCTTCCTCATCCCCATAACCCTATCCCATTTCCTCCATTTTTTTCTCTCATCTCAGCCTTCAATTGAGCTACGTGAGCGACTCATGAGAAGCATGTGAAAATGACCTCCACGAAGATCAGCAATTTCGAATCCTGCAGAACAATTCCCTTTCTTGCTCATCAGAGTAAAAATACACCAAACAAGAAGGCTGTTCATCCAGTGAACACAGGCACAACTGTTTGTCTAGTGGGAAGTGCCTTTCAAACCCAGGCACTGAAATGAGATGCTGAGTCCCGCTGTACGGTACCAGAGGAATCATGATGCCAAGTCCGGAGTTACAATAGTGATGTGTGTCGTGTCTCCCAGCAAGTGCACTTGGCATAATATGATTAAACCGCAAGTAAAAAAGCCTCTCATCCTGCAGGATAAGCAGCTGGTAGTAGGGTGGGGTAACACATCCAGCCACCTGAAAAAATCACCTTTACAGCATGAATTACTGATACAAGGTCACAGGCCATTACAGAAGAAACAAGCAGATCCAAAAATTTGTCCAGGGCACTCCTAAAGGCTTCTGTTTTATTTTATGACGAGCCAAAACTACAAAATAATTCCCAACCCACTGTCAGCCCAGTGCAGAGCCGGCAGCCCACAGAGGATGCAGAACATATCCTGTTTGAAAAAGGCAGGCCGCACACAGAGCCACATCCGTCTGCCCTTGCACGGATGAGACCTTACAGAGCCAAGCGCAGGTGGATGCTGCGAGAGCTCACCAACCTACTCCGTCAGGCTTGCGAGCATAGAGGTTTGCCCTGAAGTGAGGGAGGTTGCTGATCTGAGGGAGACACTAGGTTCTTTCCCGAAATGCTACCAGATGTAGCTTCCTGCAATAAAACAATAAGAAGAAATAAATCTGTACCTACCTCATTTATCTAGAAACTGGTACCAGAACAACTTGTCATTGGCAGCTTATGGCCTATTAAAATACCAACCACTGTGCAGCGAGACCACAGGCTCCTGAAGGCATCCACAAATTCCTCAGAAATACAGCTACAAAGCTAGAGTCAACACTAATGGCAGCTCAAGAGCACAAAGAATAAACAGACTGCAAGCCATTTAGGTTTTCCCCTGTTGTTTCAGAAATGAATACATGTCTTAAAAGGGGGGGGCACCCTCTCCTACCTCCCCTTGTCCTCAGCCAGAGCTGAGAGCATTGCCACCCTGCAAATCAAGCGAGCCACAGGGCCCCAGTCAAGCGAGCCACAGGGCCCCAGTCTCAAAGTAGAACATTAATTTCCAATGAGTAATTTTTTGAGCCAAGGCTTGCTTAAGTCACACAGATAAGGCTGTCGCTAAGAGTTAGCTGTCAAAGCAATGCCAGTTCAGAATCAGTGATGAGGGGGAAGTTTGAAAGCCGGCTGTATCCGAACATATTTACTGATGCTGTACACACAGCGTATCAGTTACAGGGCTTTAAATTACAGCTTCTGGTCAACAAAGCAGCCCCTGCCTGAGCAACAGCAGGCGGAACAGGAGTCAGAGCATGAACAGAGACTGTTCTTAACTCAACAGGATACAGCCCCCACAGCAGGAAAGTTTTAATGTCATTCTGCTTGTCTTGCAACAGGCTCCAACGTGGTGACCGGTGACAGGAAGAGGCAAGTCTGGCATGAAGCAAATCAACCCACCCCAAAGCCTCTGCAGTTGGACCCTCCAGGTGTAGCAGCCAAAGCCCAGAAAAGGTGAAAGAAATGCTCTGCAAATTCAAAGTGCAGCTTAAGATCGTTTGTGCCAGGGACCTTGCAGTGCTGTATCACTTCGGCACTTCTTCCAACACCCTCAATGCCAGAGGTTAAACCTCACCCACTGCTTCTGCTCTCACAACTTTCACCTATATTCAGCTACACTGCTGGAATGAAAACCCTTTTTCTCATTTTTGCTGTCTAGTTTCTCTATATTTGTTTCAGAATGCAAACAGTGCAGGTACTATGCCTTAATATTATCTTAAACTAGTTTGCTTTAATGCAAATAATTTCTAGAGGCTGTATTCAAATGCCTCCTCCATTAACATCCCCACAGCCCACTCCTGAGGCTGCAGCCAGGAAAGAAGGATATTAGCATGTGAAGCCGCTCTGGAGCATTAAAACTCACACTCTCGATCTGTGTATTAGGAATATATTTATATATAGGGGAAGTCTTCATGTTCAGACATGTTTGCAACAAAAGCACTTCTAAAATACGTTTTTACGCTACATGCTCTAGCAGAGGATAGAGCCAAGCACATGTCGTCCTAAAATATGGAACTGGGAGAACAGTTTAGAGCCACAACCAGATTCCTTCCTCTGCTACACCCTGGCAATCCCGCGCAAAACAAGAGGCAGAACTCGGCCTGTGATCCTCTCCTTTCACTAGAGCTAGTTTTCTTCCCCTCTTGGGGATGTTGACTCTAGAAGAAACTATTTAGTTACCTAAACTTTGTTTTGAGGCAGACAGTGGTTAAGGTTTAGATCTCAACTGGGCTGTCTTTTAGTCTCTGATTAACAGTTCACAATTTTCCAGTATGGAAGAGCCAAATGCGGTGAACCTAATTACCTGAAGGAACCTGTAACATCAGGCACGGTGACTTTTTACGTGAAGACAGTGAATTAGTTGTTTTCCAAGTCCCACCACTGAGACACAGCTGCATTTCAGAGGTGGTACAACTCATACCACCCTTCACAAAGGTTTCTGAATCACCAGCCATGTGTTAGCAGGGCAATGCTTCTCCCCCTTTATGTCTTACAGAAATGAAAAAGTTGTGTATACCACTGAGACATAATGATGCTTCGCATCCTGCCAGCTGAGGAAAGCAAGCAGCTTTAGGTCTGTACCTACAGAAAGATGACAAAGCCACACTTACACAAAAGCTGACCTCACTCCACCAGGAGTTATCAGTATGAGGTGCCTTCCCAAATATCAGTATTTCCTTTGGCTTTCTGGATGCAGCTTTACACATGCACACACACACACAAAAAAAGCATGCAGCACAGGAAGTGGCCTTTCATTCTTACTCAATTAAAAACTGCAAGGCTAAGAACATTCTCGGTCCAGGCTTACAGCACCAAAATACTTTGAGGCTGGACCACCCTAACAGGGTCAGCTCTTCCCAGATTGAGCCTGCATGCAAACAGCTGCTGGGCTGCAGAAGACTATGTTCTTTGGTTCAAACTGGTGCAGGAGTGCCAGGATCAGAAAACCAAGCTGAAATGCTGCATGTGCTTGGAAAAGCATGGTCCCAAAGGAAACACAAGCTGAGGTGCCTTCAGAAGACAATAAGGAAGGTGGGAAATGCCCTCAAAGTTGCTCAACTCATGCAAAACAGTCTTTCCTCTAGAGTCAGCCAGGGGCTTTCAGAGTACAATCCCTTCCTTCAAATTCAGAAATACCAGAGCGAAACTATTGGCACGCTAACAGAACAACGTAGGATGAAGTGTCAGGAGTCTGTGGATAACACCTGGCTTTCCACTTCCTTCACATCACGCACCAGCAATGCTCGCTGCCAACACGCAGCCAGAAATCAATCAGCACCGAGGTAAAGAGCATCTGGCTGTCACTCAACATTAACTGACACTGTAAGCAGAGAGGGAGGGGGAAATTTCATCAAGTCTTCCTCTTTTATGATTCTCAAAGATGTACATGTATGTACTACATCAGCCTGTAGCTTTAGGCACTCATTTGGACATCCAGGCTCCTGCCTGCACCAATCCATGGATCCAAAGCCTCCCAATGAGCTTATCGTATCATCTCTCCAGGAACAAAGACGCGCACCCCCCCAAAAAGCTTCAAACTGGTACAAAACGCAGCAGCCCATCTGCTTCACAAAAACAGTTGCAATGAATACATCCCTACTGCTCTGCGCCTGCTATTTTTAAAGATACTTGGGAGGCAACTGAATCCACTGGCGGTTGTGCTATTTGTATCTGGATTAATACTATTCAAGGAATATACCAGTACTTCTCCATGGAGAAATACAGCACCTGCCTGGCCTACACCTGGCTCAGATGCATTCTCAGAAGACAAATTTCTGTAATCCAACGGGAGGGCGATAAACCCACAGACAATAGATGCTTTTCACGCAGAGCACTGTAAACTGAAACAGGAGAGTCTTATCCTCAGAAGCCCTGCCAGAGCATAAGGAGACTTTTCAAAGGGAGGGGAAAGGATGAGCGAAAGGAAATTTACAGCTGCAACTTTAGTCACTAAAATACCCATGGTTTAATGCAAGGCCTGAGCACAGCAAGTGTGGAAAAAGGGTACCTGCCTGCAAGAAAAAAACAAACCAGAAAGCACAAGAGAGGCAGATCCCCAAAGCCGAATGTGCTGACAGGATCTGGACCTTTTCTAGAGTGCCTTGAATTCCTAAGAGCATTAAGTCTTAATGCATTTCAGACAGGTTCCCCTCCAGCCAGCTGCTTTGCCCCTGCCTGGGCAGAGGGGGTGTGAGCAGCTCCAAGCCGGGAGGGGGGTCCCGGCCCCACCAGACCCACAGCGCCGGGCTGCCCCAGGTCGCTGCAACCCAGGCTGAAGTGGACTTGGGACCAGGACGGGCTGACGGGAGCTAGCAGTACAGCCTCCCGCTTCTGCTCCGCTCACAGGTCAATTTAACCGAGTGCCACCTAACCACTCATGGGATATATCATATCCCCATGGCACACGCTGCCAAGTAAGTCTTGTAAATAACCTGAAAAATCTGTCTCTCAAGATTCTTGCCTTCTCAGACGACATTCTTCTTTTCACATCATAGGTCACTTAATCGAGGAAAAAAAAAACTGATTTAATGTGTCCTATGAAGGGTTCCTATACCTACTTCTCCCCCCTGTTTACAGACTCCAAATGACATGGGACACCTTGTTCGGATCAGTTCCCTAAAAACTCACGGGCAGAAAGAGCTACTGGTCTGCTCAATCACAGCTGCATACCTCCTATTGCCACAGATCGCAGAAGAAGCCCAAATCAATTGCAGAGCAAACACCAGACTTTTTTACATAAGCAGCTGACATAAGATGACCTGACAGACATTGCAACCTCAAACGCAATCGGTTTTGGAAGTGGTTGATTTCAGAGAAGCAATCACAGCTCCTAAATAATGTACACACTTCTAACACAACATAGCATCTTCTTCCCTTTAATCTTTCCCCAGATGCAAGGAGTATCAAAAAGGTCATGGAAATGACTACAGGAGCATAGAGCAGAGCCAAGGCATGATCTGGGAGCCTCCTCACATGGTAACTCTTCTCCTCACTGTTCCTGGAAATTCATCCCTCCTGAAGTTTCTCTAACTGCAACAGGGGAAAATATCTGGGAATGACTCAATACCACTGAGACCCGTAACTTTTCAAGCAGGAACAGGTTTCCATGTGCTTTCAGTTAAGAGTACAGACAGGTTAGAGGAAAGGCGGCAAACCCAACAGCCTACTTCTCCTTTGCACGTTTATAAGCAATCAAGCCGGTTGAGAGTAATGTATGTGTTTGGTTTAAATTACACATGATTTCGCTGCTGGAACACATCTGCAACGCACCATGCTGAGCGAACTGCTGAACCCCAGCCAGCTCAAAAAACAACCCAATGCAACCCGAGCGGCTGGCAGCATCAGGAAACCCCAGCAACGTCTCATAGAAGCTGCTTTCAGGGACGACAAGGAGAGGGAGATCGACACTTTTCAGCATAGGCTTTTCCTGATACACCCTCCAGTTCAACTCATTTTATTATGACTCCAGGAAGCAGAGGGGTTAATTTCTTTCCAAGTTCACATACTGTTTGAATTCCTTAGATAAGCTGCTTCCACCAAACCCAGGGATCTTGCCTCAGGGGGGAACACTGTAAGGAAAAGCTCTTTTGATAGATTTTCTTCAAAAGAGAAAGTAATTCAAAGTCCATTTTTGCAGGTGTTCCACGCCCACAGCTTCTACAGACTTCAGATGAGGTTGCACCGTGCCTCTGGAAGAAAAACCAAGCTTTGAGCAATGCCCTACCACTTCTATTTGCAAGACAGAAATGTTTTACGCTTGCCCAATAAAATCTTCTGTCCTGAAATGAGAAAGCTCAGTGTGCAGCACCACAAAGAGGAAAACCAGACCAAACCAGGCTTTAGCTCTGGGATAAAGCTTGCACAAACTAATCCTGTACCTTTAAAACTGAGCAGTCACTCAGGAAAGCAAAAAAAAAAAAAATTTTTTGAAAGCCACTGAAGGCTTCCTTCACATCTTGAGGCAGAAAGAAAGCAAGTCTGGGCTGTTACGGAATTCGTGTTTGCATACTGCTGGTGATAATCTATGTGCATAGTTGGAAACAAAGCAAGGTTTTATTAGCAATTAGTAGCAGGAGTGGGGACACACCTGCCTGAAGGAGACAGAGAAATACCAATACATGATGGCAGAAGGACCTTCTAAGATGTGCAGCAGAACTATCCCAATATGAGAGATCACATAAAGAAGAAAACACTGCAGTTAGAAACTTGGAGATGCAATGGCATCAGTTCAAGGAGATAAACTGTATCTTTTACACTGACAACTTTGACTCCAGGCAGCAGATTTCCCTTGCACAGCAATTTGCAATGCAAAGCAAGCTACTTCCACTCTCACCAAGAACGGTAATTCGGAAGCAAACAGGGAGAGCAAAGTTGGGAAGGGTTGATTTGCTTAGATACAGTTTTCTACAGAGTTGAGTTTCAAGTCAGACATGAAAGCAATATAGCATAGGGTCTAAAATAGCATGTGAGAACTTGGGCAAGGAGTAAAAAAAAAAAAAAAGAAAAAAAAAAAAGGATTTCATACACAAACCCCAGTCCGTTTCAGGGGAGAGACCTCCTGCTCCCTTCCCACATCTCTGAAAAACTCAATCCAGCTCCGATCAGCCAACACCACCCGGGTTCAGAGCTCTCCAGCTATGTTCTTCCCCCGCTCCGAAGAATGATGTGGCATGTGGGGCCCTACAACAGTACTATTAAAATCCCATCAAGGGGTAGGCAAGTGGTAGCCATATGCTAAACCGCTCAAGTGAAGAATAACCAGGGAAAGAAGTGCAATGAGGAATCAAGTCTGCAAGCAGCCTCTTACCTGGTAGATAAGCTAGCAAAGTCTCCTCCATCTAGCAGCCTGATTTTGCAGAACAGAACCCCATTCACAAAGGGGACAGCAGTCAGCTCTTCTAGAGTGAAACTTGTCTGAAACTTGAATTTCTTCTTCTTCATCAGGAAAGCCATGGGCAAATTCAGCGTGGAAAGCCCAGGAATTCCAAACAAGATCAGGGAGGAGCGGGTCAAAACACACACAGGCAAGCAGAGGAACGGCACTCGTTCCAGGAGCACAAGCAGGGAATAGATTCCAGTTCAGTTACAATGACGGCCCAGCTTCAAATGCACAATTCTCTTCTCTTTGGTGGTCGGATCTGGCTGTGGGATCATCGCCACGGCGGGCTTCAGGAGAGGAGGAAGAGGTCAGATTAAATCTCTGCAACATTTCCAAGGGAAAAGGGATGGAGAGAAGTTGGACTTAGCTCCAGACCAGCAGGAGCTGTCCCAGTTAGAGGCTGATGTGCTCCGTCTTCAGCACAACCCCTCTAGAAAGCATCTCTTGTGGGAAGTCATCTTGAGTCTCCGAAGAAGCCTTAAGTCTGCAGGCAGCACATTCAGAGAGCCTCCAGTTTCTATCTCCTCCTCTTGTGCAACTCCTTGATACAGGTCTTCGGGTCAGCCTTTGGGAGGGAAATAAGTAAATTAGTCTCAGCCAGTCTTGGGCTCCTCCTCCTCCTCTAAAACCAGTTTGGATGGGTAATATTCAGTCCAGACTCATACCAGTCTTAAGAAGTATGGCCCCAATTAGCCTGGCCCCAACATCCTCTTTCCCCTTTTTGCCTAGAGCAAGCTTCAGTGTTGTCATCCCTCTCGTAATTTCTGTTTTGCAAAGCAGCTAATAAAAATCTGCTCTATTTTCACCCATCATCTTTAGAAGCAGTTTACAGACCAAGATCAGTCTAGCAAAATTAAACAAAAGCCATCTCAAGAAATGCATAAATCTGTTTCTTTTCTGGTTTTCCAACCAGCCCTAAGTGTTAGCACCTGTATCTTGTAAACGGAGAAAGCCACACTGAGGGAAAAAAAAAAAAGCAGTCTGCTCCAGATTACACAGCGTAACAACCGAATCAGGTCATCTGGCTGTCCAATAGCCAGGCCCACCAAGTATGCTGCCTTCTCCCAGCACCAGGTCCAGACCAAGCCGTGCCTCGCACAGTTCAGTTTTGGGGCTGGATATGGTCATTTCATTACGCATTTATGCAACACCTAAGCTAGGGAGGCAAGAGTTGATTAGCATCTAAAAGGGACGAGGTTATGAACACCAGGCAGTAAACAATCCTCACTGATATTAAGAATTAATGACTGCAAACCAAAGCAGGCAGAGCTCCTGCTGCCTGCACGGGTGTGCAGTTAAAGCCCCTCTCCCGCTCGGGCAGGAGCAGGTGAATCCAGCCGGTGCTGCCCGCTGCACTGGGGCCCGGGCACCTCCACAGAGGCACTGCTCTCCTGCAGCCACCTCTGAGCGGAGTGAGGGGGCAGACTGTCGACTGCTCCACACCACCAGCCCCCTCCACGAGTCATACCTGCCCCCTCCGCCCCTGCACCGAGCTGCAGCAGGTCTCAGCCTGCCATCCAGCCCTCTGGACCGTGCACCGAGATGCGGACAGGTCTCAGCCCACCTCTGGGCCCTGTGGACCACACACTGGTATGTGGTGAGGTCGCAGCCTGTTCCCTGGTACTCCTGGGCCATGCACTAAGCTGTGGTCAGGTCTCAGCTCACTTTCTGAGCCATGTACTGAACGGTGGCCAGGTCTCAGCCTGCCTCCTGGCCCTGTGAACCACAGACTGAACTGCAGCCAGGTCTCAGCCCCTCTCCCAGCCCCAGAAGCCACGCACTGGGCCGTGGCCGGGCCACAGCCCACTTTTGGCCCCATCAACCATGCACCGAGCTGCAGCCAGGTCTCAGCCTCCCTCCCAGTCCATGCACCGAGCTGCAGCCAGGTCTCAGCCTCCCTCCCAGCCCCAAAATAACCAGCCGACGTGCGGGAGGTCCCTGCCCGCTTCCCGACCCTCTCCACCAACCTGCGGCCCGGTCCCGGCGCGGTCCCTGCCCGGCCCTGCTCGCACCTCCTGCCCTCTCCTCGCACGGCCGCCACAGCCACCGCTGCTCCCTGCCACAGCCGCCTCTGCTAGCGCTACGCCAACTGCGGCCGCTACGCCAACGCCGCAGGCAGCCACAAGGCAGAACACCACCACTACAGCGCTTCGTGAATACCAACCCGACACTACGTAACCCCCTCCTCGCCGCCCTCCTCCCCGGAGAGGGGGGAGGGGAGCACGAGAGCGGCGCCGCTCGATTGGGCAAGCAGCAAGAAAGCGGGCGGAGCACAGGAAGATCTTGATTGGTTGCTGTGGCACGGGGCGGGGAAGAAAGTGCTGGGATTGGAGGCGGACGTTGTCGATTTGGTTAAGGCCCGCCCCCTGGTTGAGGGGGTGGGCGGGAAATGGGGGGGTGTCACGGTGGTCTCGGTGTCGCCTCAGTGGGGAAGATGCTGGGAGTGCGGTTGGCCAGTCTGGCCGGTTGTGTGGCTGCCGGGCAGGGGGGTTCCTCGGGCCTTCCCGCGTCGTTCGTGTCCCGTACCCGTCCCGTTCTCCCCCCCCCCCGCGATGTCTCGTAGCCCCTCCGCAGGCCGAGCAGCCCGAGCTGCTACTGGAGTGGGCTGGCTGAGGGGATGGCAGGCCTTGGCCCCTGGAGCCTGAAGATGAGGTGATGGGAGAGGCAGCTCTGACAGACATGGCCTCTGCATCCTCTTCAGGGCAGCCCCTTGACAGCCAGGCACTTGTCCCAGTGCCTTCCCTGCCCAAGCAGGGACATCCCTTCCAACGGGCACATCCCATGCGCTGCAGGCATGCTGCTCTTCAGGCCACACAATCACAGCGGTGTGGCCACTCCATCCTTGCTCTGCACCTCTGGGTACCACACAGCGGGCCACGGGTCAGGCTGACCAGCAGCGTCTGGGCTGGCTGTCCCAGAGCAGGAGGGAGGCCCTGGCACCACACAGCCCTGCGGGCAGCACGAGGCAGGGCCAGGAGCAGCAGTCTCACCCTCGTGCGTGAGATGTGGCAACCAGTTAAACACATCTCTTCATCAAAATGGCTCCCTCCTGTTATTATGTGCTGCTGCTGTGTCCTGTGCCATGGCTGGGATCCCTGGTTAGGCAGGATTCCATTGTTTAAGGGCAAGTAGAACAAAATGTCTCTCCTTGTCCTGAAGTCTGCAATCATCAACATGATTTGCCCATTTTTTAAAGTTAGGGATGTGCCTAAGTATTGCAGAGAAGTTGAGGCTCATCTGGGAGGGGCTTTTCCCAAGGCTGATTTGCATGTCTGGCAAAGCTTGGATGAAAGCCTGGGAGTCCTCGCTCTCATTGCCAGGCTTTGATGCCCAGGCTCCTGGCCTTTAATCTCTGCCATCTATGCAGACAATATCAGAGCTATCAAATAATTCTACCACAACGTGTGTCTTTAAAAAAAGAAACTGCTAGTAAAAGTACATGGCAACGTACTTGGATAAAAGTTAAAAGCTGGATTAAGCCAAATGTGTTGTTATGATTCTTGCTTACCAGGTTAAGCAGGTACATAGACTCTGGGCTGAGAAAACATTTCATATTGGTACAGTGAAACCGTTGCAGGAGATGTCAGTCTTCTCATAAAGCAGGGTTTGTGGAGGCTGCTTCTATAGGTAGGGCTTGAGTCGTTCCATCGATGAGTCTTTGGTGTTTTCAAGGCCTCAAGACATTGCTAGAGATGGGCTGGGGCTGGGGCTTTCTGTTTCTCAGTTTATTGGGAAAGAGTTCAGCCTGCTAAGTATTTAATATTTGCCAAGCTGGGATGCTTGAATGCTGGAAGCATCTGAAGAATCCAGCCTGGTCCCTCACACTTCTCATTCCCTGAGCATACTGCTGACAGACGTGTCGATCTTTTGCTTCCATCACTAGGTAAAGGACAAATGAACTCTCTGTTTGTGGTGTGGGAGGAGGCCGTGCGTTATCTGGTATGATTCATGCTGATAAATAACCTCCTCAGAGGAATTCTCTTGTTATAGCAACAGCCCCAAATGCTAAGGTTTATAGAGATTATAATCCTTGCTGTTCTCACGCATATTTACTCTGCAGTTTTATCAGAAACATCTCTTGAAAACTTCAGTGTTTTTATAATTAATTGAATAATGTGACTGATGTTAAAAATAAACGGATTTGGAAAAATGCCCAGTGAGCTGCTGAACAGTGTGTAATATAGCAACTGTAGCTGGATTCTCAGGGGTATGTATATTTTCCTAACAAACACAGTCTCATGACTTAGAGATTAAATCTTTATTAGTTTGAAATTCACCCTGTTGATTTTTCTGTGTTTATGCTGCATAATTATTTCTGGACAAATTCACATTTTTTAAAGGGACAGTGTTCCTCTGATATTTATTGATTCTCCCTACCCCAGACTCAAACGCTGTAGATTTCTGTATGACCTCAGCCCCGCCGTGCCCACCTCACCTCTGCTGTGTGAACCTCAGCCACGTCCCTGCCCCATGTTCTCCCTGACCTAAGTCTTGATGTTGCTCCCCAGCGCTGCCGCCACTTCCTCAACTTTTGCTGGCTCAGGGCATCGTTTTATCAGTCTGGGATAATTTTATCACTTTAGCTCTGCATTTACGTCTGGGCCTCGCCTCTGCTGTCACCAGAGGTGTGTCTGCTGGCCAGGGGCTGGGATCTCTCTGCTCTGCTTGCCTTGGGACTGTGAGTGAGCAGGAACAGCGATGGCTTTTCTTGCCTCCTCCTCCCCACTTAGAGAACTGAGATAAAGCAGCAGGGGAGAAACAAGGCAAGAGAAATTCAGAAGGGACAAAACTCAGTGAGGTGAAGTGAGATGGATTCTGTAATGAGTTTGGTGAGCCATCAAATCCTATCTCTTCTCCCCTGGGAAACCCAGATAACACGAGCAAATCATCAAGCCCTGTAAACTACATCATCAGCGTCTTCCTCTGGAAAACATCATCACGCTAATCCATTTGTCCTAGCAGCCAAATGATTAAAGTTTGAAAACTAAATTATAAATGTTGCTGCAACAGCGTAAACACAATAATGGCTCTCCTCTGTTACACCTGTAACCTCTGTTATAACGAGCTTTCAGCCTTGGGATCCAAAAAGAAAAGATTATCACACGCCGCTTTATGTGTAAAGGTGTTCTTCCCACTGCTGGTGCCCAAGCCCCTGCAATGCACCCGCTCTGAGGAGCTGCACCCCGGGAGCTGCAGGCCAGACACCCGCAGTGGGTGCCGCCCTCGAAACTGGGGGGCAGAGCTGTGTTAGGGAGGTCCTGAAGTGGGGCAGGGGGGTGCAGACCCCCGGGGCAGGCCACCCATCTGTAGTGGGCAGGCTGCTGGAAACCCTGTGGGGGAATGGATTTATCCCCATTACATAGGATTATCCTATGGTGTGGAGTTATTCCAAGCTTGTGTCTTCTCAGCTTAATTTAATAACAGGCTGTGAGGTCTACTTTGATCTGCTTGTGTTTTTCACTAGTTTCATATTTAACTGAAATCATCATCATAAAAGCTGGGAACTGTTTCGCCTTCTGTGCCAGGCTGGGTTCCTGTTGGACATGCAAAGGACGCACCTGCACGGTGGGTTTCTGCCCTGCCAGGACTGGGGATCCTGTTATCCTGTTATCCACAGAGACAGAGGGAGCACAGGAATCCGGAGTTGGTGGATTCCTTTCCCCAAACATGTGGCCAGACCTGAAAATCCAGCTGCCTGGCTTTTTTGTTTACTGTTTTCCCTATCTGCTCCATGTGTTCTGGGAATGTGCCGCACAACTCTCCGTTTCTTTCCGGGAGGCCTGTCGGTGGAACGGGAGCTGGTTTGCCCCTTCCCAAATCTGCAGACTGGAACTGCTTTGCCTCAAGGCTTGTTCTGTTTATTAAGTGTTATCCTGTGTCTGTATGCCAGGTGTCACCTCCAGCGCTGTCCAGGACAAGAGACTTGCCGGCTCTAGGCTCTCCCACTTGTTCCGCGCTTCTGGCTGCAGCCACACAAGTGCCGCAGTTACCCCAAATGCAGCAAAAACAACTGTATGTACGTTTGTGGTTCCCACTTGACACAGCAACCTCTAATTTGGGATCCCGGGTGGTGGAGGTAACAGAAACTGTCCCTGCTAGGGCTGGGCTTCTGCCTTGGGTTAATCACTTTGCAGGGCTGGGACCCAAGGGCTCACAAAACCAGTTTGCAGGCAACAGGGGCTCCGTTCCTGCTCACAAAACGCAGCCTGGAAGCTGTGCTGATCATTTGTATGAAACTTCTTGTCAGATGGTTTCAAGAAAGACAAAGAATCTTAAATGCTTCAATTTTTGTACTTAAGAGGCCACACTTGTTGCTGACAGTACCTGCTGGCAATGACCCCTCAGATGGCAACAGGAAAAAACGACAAAAAACCCCAGAAGAATGCTTTGCCAAAACAGGCTTGACAAACTTTAAAAACATGCTGGAGGAGGTAAAGGTAATTTAGGTAAGCATGCAGGTGATATCATTCTGTCCCTTGGTGGGGATCTGCTCCCAGAACTGCCATGTAGTTATGGCAGCACACTGTACTCGTGGGATACTGACGTATTTGTGTCTTCTAAAAATCTTAAAACCTGTCCCTTTGCTTATAATTAAAGAATTCATGTGTTTGGTTTTATTTTTGCGCCTGCTCGTTCGGTTCTGCAGTGAACTCACCCCAAAGACAGCCGTGAGCTCCCGACATCTCAGTGTCCTCTGCCCGTGTTTGCAGGAAGCAGAGGGACCTGGTTTGCATTCCCAGGCATCCAGACTTTTCTAGGGCTACCGGCGTTCCTCATTCCTGAGCTCTGCCCATTGAATTTCATCCTCTCCGGGCTCTTAATCCTGAAAAGATTCGTTAGTGAGAGGAGCAAGCAGGATCACACAAGGTCTGGAGCACAAGGCTTATTTCTGGAGCCATCCCGCCAGTGCCGCACACTGGGCAGTACTTTGCTGCAGCCCCGTTGCACAGTGCCATCTCCTGGAAAGCTGTGCCTGAGCCGCACACATCACAACCAGAGATTTGCTCCTGAAGCAGCTAGCGGTGCTGCAGGCAGCTCGGCACCTGCCTCTAATTGCTGCAAAGTTTATCTTCTGACCCACCAAGAGTCCCCCACCAAACTTCTCTTCCTCTAGCAGGTATGAAGGATGCCACTCACCACCTGGGTGCTCGCCCGCACCTCCGAGGTACCCTGTGGCAGAACACCCCCACTCTGGATGCTGAATACAAATCTCTAGGTACAAGAAGAACAGCAGAGGAGCACAAATGAACACCTATAGATGTTACTCCTCAGCTTTTGTTCTGTTTGGGCACCGGTTCCCTGTTCAGCTGAATGCCTTGCATATATGGTCACCCTGTAAGTGCCCTGTTTACCTGTTTCTCCTGGTTTTGACTTTAAGGGACGCTTTTCTCTCTCCTTCCCCAAGTTTGATGACCTCATCACGAGCAACAACCAAGCACCTCATCACAGTGCTCACCCTGTATTTAAAATGTGGCTACATCTTTTTAATAAGACAAAAATGTGGACACAGAACTTGCACCTGAATGCTGCTGGCTTGACTAAGCTCTATATTTATCCTGAAAAGACAAGAAAAATGGGTGGTTCCAAGGGCAACACCTGTACTCCTATGAAACAGTAACACAGCTTAAGTTCTTAGTCACTGACAAAATGCACGCTGCAA
Organism: Balearica regulorum gibbericeps; assembly: GCF_011004875.1. Taxonomy (NCBI): domain Eukaryota; kingdom Metazoa; phylum Chordata; class Aves; order Gruiformes; family Gruidae; genus Balearica; species Balearica regulorum. The sequence continues at coordinate 7,238,156 of NC_046203.1, forward strand.
TTTAAAGCCAAAGTACTTTGGTACTCCATCCCTCATTTTAGGCTATTGTGGCATCTCTGAGCAGCTGGGAGATTAGTATACTTCAGTAATCTGTCATACACAATGAAATAACTACTGCTCCAAGCTAAGGCTGTAAAAGTTGTTATTTAAAAAAAAAAGGACCATAACTATGTAAATACAAAGCTACAAAGTTCACAAACAAGAGGAAAAGCTATTGTGACACATGGCTGTTCACAGCTTGCTTTGGCCTTTTCTCAGCGAGGATTGTGTGTCCCAAACTTGTTGCCACGAACTCATTTTTGCCCTGCAGCATGCCGACAGACTGAAGCAGCCTGTTTACCAAAACCATATTTTTTTATTAAAATTCATATTTGTAAAGGAGACATCATTACACAAATGAGGTAAACCAACACATATGACATAGTTTTCACTTTAAAAATAAATTTCAATTGAGCAATTGATTTGATTCCATGAAGTCTGAGAGGAAGAGTCAGGTGAGCGTTTCTCATGCGGCGAGATGCCGGACAAGGCAGGAAGACGCAGCTGATGCCGCCCTGACTCAGCACAGAGATGTCAGTGCCAAAGGGTCGTGACTCTTCAGAGGCCAAACCCTTCTCACCGCACTGTCCTTTTCTACTCCGTCAGACTTCCAGACAAGAGGAGATGAGTAAAGGCCAGGGGTAGTGGTAACCTCTTCACCTACTGCTCTAACTTGGGGTCCCCCCACCAGCATCTCCCCATAAAAGGCCGTGTAAAGGTTTAATTTGATTGTGCAAATTCACTCCCTCATCAGTCGTTGCTCGCCATGTCTCAGCCCTAAAGGAGACTTAACAGCAAGCAAATACCAGCTCTGAAAAAGTTCAATACAATATCTGGCAAGCAACAAGCCCGTTAAATGTGACACACTTTGCAGGGTACAAGGAGAGGAAGAGTTATGCTTCCTTTTCTTTTTTTTTTTTTTAAGTTTGCTTCCATGCAGGTACAAGTGGAGCTTTTCATCTAAAAGTTTATGAAGTTACTGCAAGTCTGTGAGAATCATGTCATGTGAAATTAAGCTTTCTCATTGAGGACCAAGCCCCATAGCCTGAACACCTCAAAGAAGAGAAAAGTGGCTGCAAATGTTGTTTTACCCTGTATAATGGTAAGAAAATAGTGAGGTGAACCTCAGACCCGTTTCTCAGAATGCCACTTGAAGCCAGCTAGCAGGCTAACAAAGAACGGTTGCACTCACTTTCAGCGCCTAACAAGTACGGAACAAATACCACCGCCACCAGCAGAACCAAATAGCGCTCTAAAATTCACTCAATTAAATCAGTGGCTGACCAACTCCTAAACGTGGGGAATTACTGCGTGGCTGAAGCTCTGTAGTCCAGGTCCCCTTGGACGGATGAATGGAGGTATTACAGAGGTGACAAACTGCAGATGAGACAGAGATGGAGTTTCACCTGTTACACCCACCTGCGGGAAACTCGTCCAGGCCCTTGTGTATTAACTACGCTGAGACAGGGAATACGATACGTATCCTAGGACAGTATCTGGTAACCAAGACATGAAATTTTCATCACATCTGCCAAGTTTATCGTGAAATTTCATGACCGCACACAGACACAGCATGAGGTGAATGCACTACATTAATCCCATTTATATCCTCAGGGGATGTGGGTGGGATTTAATCTGCATGTAGGTGCTGGTCTGCATGGGCTGGATGTCACGCTCCACGAGCGGTATCCATCCCTCTCAGTGCAGAGAGAAGGTTGTACCACACCTGGCACCACGTTTCCAGTAAATGCTTTCAGCAAGAAACAGAAACGCAGTCACTACCATGCACTATAGTTTATGGTAACTGTACCTTGGCAGCTGCAGTACTGTGATATCGCAACAAGACTCTCCACGCTAGAAGTCAGTTAAAGGCTACAGAGAGAGAGAGAGGTGTCATACTTAGTAGAGTTTTTTTCCAAACAGAAATAAAAAAATAACTGTCTTTTCTTTTTTAATAAATCTATTGTTTGAGGAACTAAAGCAACCAATGTTAAGTTCCTTGTTTATTACCCATCCTGCTATGGCTCTGTATGACGAGTCTGAAAAGAGATTAGCATAAGATTAGCAGGGAAAGAAAGCTGTTTAGGCTCTGAGGTGAGCCATTTCACATTGACTACAGCTAGCACCCCTCACTCCCTGTGTCCACCGGCAGCACGGTAGGTTTTTTTCCAAGACAGATGTCCCATCGCCGTTTCTTTCACTGGATCATGCCATCTTGCTGCCCTGTCTGGCTGGGGTCAGCAGTGACTGACGGACTGGGTGTATTGCTCTGCAAAAATCGACGGAAGTCCTTAATCATGGGGCGGAGGACCTGGATGAGGGCACTCAGTGCCGCCTGTGTTCCTTCCATGGCTTGTGCCTGTCGCTCCTGGGCGCATGCCTGCACCTCCTGAGAGCGACGGATCATCTGAAGCAAGTCATTCTGCTGCTCCAGGTGCTGGGCAATCTCCTTCACATGCAAGTTGGTCACTCGTTGCTCCTGCAAGAGCTTGGCTGAATTCAGAGCAATTCGGCTTTTCAGCTCCTGGGGTTTTGCAGATACTTCGTGTTGATGCGCCATCATCTCCAAGGGTGCTTCGGCGGTGACGGTGGTGGGGGCTTCTGTTGTGCAGTACTCCACAACTCCATCCTCCAGACTGTGGTAGGTTGTCTCTGCAGGAACTGAGAACAAAGGACAGAAAGGGAATAAGAAGTAGCTGCGATACCGGGACTTTTATCTACAGGACTATTCAATGAATATCACAGGAGTACTGCCTGCTCAGTGAGATAACATACAATGAACAGCAATGCACAAAATGACCTATTTAAGTCTACTCCACCCTCATTTGAGCTTCCGTCTAGGCTGTACAGTCTAAAGTAATTGGGTATGCCTTATATGTCTAGACAAAATCATTTCTCTATCTCCAGTTCAGAACAATCTTTCCAAGAGGCATTAACCAACCAACATAAGGCAAAGTCAAGACCCTGAACGGTGCTTGTCAGAAGGACAGCTATTTTTTGGGGCAGACTGGGAAATCAGCCTTGGCGGTGTTTCTCCCCCTGCCTTTGTTCCCAGAGAGGGGGACTGAACAATCTGCAAGGTGTAAAGGATACTGGCTTCCCTTGCTCTTAAGGCCAAGCCCAGCTATCAAAGCTGACTTTCAGTACGTGCGTATCTTGCAGCCACTCCCCTAGAGCATGAGGACATATTGGGAGCGGCGTTTTCATTACAGAGACACGGGGTTTTCTTTTTGCTGGGGCTTTCCCCACACAGGGCTCAGGGTCTCCTCATGGGTGGGTGTCAGGGCCCCCCATATGCCCTTCCAAATTCAGCACAGAGCATCTTCAGCAGGCGCAGCACTCACTCTGGGTCAGGGTGACCGTGGTGGCTGACGCGGTGATGGGTATCTCGGTCCCGTCACCTGCACTGCAGTCCCCACTAGGCAAACTGATGATGGTGGCTTCTCCCAGCAGGTTGCAGATGCGTTGCTGCATAGGGGTGAGGATAACTGGGGCGGTCGCAGTGCCCGTTGGGTCTTCGCTCTCCGGCCCGTTGCCGTTACCGTTCTGGTTCTCGCCTCCCCCTTCCATGGCGGCCCGGACTTGGGCCACTTTGCGTCGCACCTCAGTCTTGAGGTCGGACCATTTCTTCTTGACCTCGGGCAGCTCGCGGTGGCAGGTGGCGACGGCGTTGACGCGGCGCAGGATGTCGTGCCAGGCGGCGGCCTTGGCGGCCAGGGGCACGCCCGCGTTGAAGTGGTTGACGAGGAGGTGCTTGCCTCGCTCCAGCTCCTCCACGATGATCTCCACCTCCCGCTCCGAGAAGTTCATCTTCCGCTTCTTGGCTGGGGGCGCCGGGGGTGACGCCATGGCCATGAGGGGCACCGAGGAGGGGGCACTGGGGGACACCTGATGGCCAGGAGGGCCTGGCTGGGCCCAGGGGGCCGTGGGGGAGGCTGGGCAGAGCCGAGAGGCGGCAGGGCCCCCCCAGGCCTGCTCACCCCCGGGGTCGGGGACGAAAGGGGGGCCCCGAGGCCCCTCAGGGCCCGGAGGTGTCCGTCCCCCCCCGCTCCCCCCTTGGCACCGCCAACGATACGCAAATTGCGTACCGCAGCCAGCCAGCAAACCCCGCTCAACGGCCTCCACCCTGCGACACTGGCGTAATGGCTTCCAGAATCAGCCCCCTTTCCTGCCTCGTCTGATTGGGCAGCCCGCCTGCCCGTCAGGCGGAGGTCTGGCCTCCCTCCGGCAATGCCGCGCTATCATTGGCCAGCCGCGCTGCCCATCGGTGGGCCAAGAGACGGCCCCGCTTCGCCGCTCGTCTCCGGCCACTGGGCCTGCGTGAGGCTTGTGAGGAGCTGGATCCGCCCATGAATTTCCCCGCTCTAATTCCATTGGGTATCTCTCCCGTCCATCAACACAGAGCACCTCCTGCTTTGGAAGCTACCGGATACGTGCCACGTCCGTCAAGCTCAAACTGACTCCCGGTTCCCGATCTGATTGGAGATGTTGTAGCTTTATTCCCGCCTTCCCCATGGGACTTAACCAATGGAAGTTTGGTGCAGGCCCTTGTACCGCCCCCTTCAGCCCCAGGCAGTGTTTCCTTCCGATTGGTGAAGGGGCAGGCAGTGTCCGCCCACCTCGCGGGAGCGCGTGGAAGCCGGGGGGTGTGGGCGGGGGCGTGTTGCCCGACGCCGGCGCGTAGGCCGCTGCCATTGGTCGAGGCGAGGCGTCACGTGGTGGCCGCGGCGTGTGGCGCGAAGGCGGAAGCGCTCCGTGTCGGTTCCTCACGGCGGAAGCGTCGCCATTTGCCGGCGTCGGCGCGTGTGAGGAGCGGGCGGGCGGCGGGACGATGCCGGGGGCGCGGCGCTCCCTGGCCTCCCCGGTGGTGAGCGGCGTGCTCTGCCCCTGCGGGTCCCCGCGGGCTACCGGCGCGGCGCCCGGCCCGGGGACGGAAACCGGTGGCGGCGGCGGCACCGCGAGTCCCTGCGGTCGGTCTCTGTGCGAGGCCTCCGAGCAGGACCGGCGCCTCCGCGCCCTCTTCCAGAAGCTCGACGTGAACCGCGACGGCGCGCTCTGCATCCACGACCTGGCCGTGGGCCTGGGCCGCCTCGGGCTGCACCGCACCGAGCTGGACCTGCTGGTGAGCGGCGGCGGGGGGGCGGCGGGGCTGAGCCGGGCCGGGCTGAGCCGGGCCGGGCTCCGGCCGTGCGTTCCTGGGCGGGGGGTGGTGGGGGAGCGTCTGGCCGCCCCCCTCACCCCGTGTCCGCCCCGCAGCGCTGGTCTGCCTCCGGAGCCCGGCTCCGTGCCGCGGAGCTCTCCCGGCTCCGCTGTTCTCGGGAGCGGGCCGTGGGCTCTGACCCCCCTTCCCCTGGGCCTGGGCCGGGGCGGGGGAAGGCCCGCCAGGTCAGCGGGGGCAGCAGGCGCCTGCCTGTGGCATGCCAGCACTTGCATCCAGTTACCGTCCCGATGCTGAACCGGGGCGGGGGGGTGCTGAGTGAGAAGGGGGGTTGTGTGACGGGAGGCACCGCTGCTCTGCTGGCTGGGCATTCCTAGCTGCTCCCCGAAAAACAACGCTGCTGACTGGGACGCTAAACCCGGAGGAATCAGCTTGCTTACCACCCGTAGGCATGTACGGTGTTAACTGCAGAAATTGAAGGTTTAAAACTTACTCCTTGGACAGGAAGAACTATAAAAGAAAATCTTTCTCCAGGTCTGAGGGCTCGGAAGCTTGCGTGCTTACTTAAATGTGCAAAAGATTTTTTTTTGGAAGGGATAGGTGCAGTCAGGTTGTTGTGGTGCAGTTTTCATTGCGTCATTGCGTTTCCTCGCATTACTCTGTTTGGCACCATGTTGCTACTCAAGCTTCTTGCCCAAGGTGGCTTACACGTGCCAAATGAACTTGTCTAAGATATTTTAAACCCCTTAAAATAAAACATAGGAAGGCTGCTGTATTTGTAGTTTGTACATGGAGTATACAGAATGTGCAGCGCTCTGACTTTCTGCTTCAGTATTGGGAGCTGCGCCCTTTTGTGGTCACAGCTCTTTGTGTGATGCTGTACGCTGACAATTCTAGGCTTCAAGATTCAACATGATGTTGCTCTATTCAACTGTAATTAGTGTAATTTACATCTGTATTAATTAGAGTAATGGGCTTGTCCTCAGTGCACAGTTTGTCCCTGCCTAGTCTCTTGTATTTTATATGCAGGGCCATAAAAAAATCTGAGTATCTTGGGAGGATGATAAACACATGGGCGCAGTCAGGGATGTGCCATCTCGGAGCACCTCAATCCTGCAGAAAGGATGAAGAGTTTAAGCGATAACTTCTGAGTCACTGAAAAGACATCTAATTCAAGTGACAGTTCTTATTCTCTCCTTGTTCTGGGAGTGGTGCCTCCATTTGTTTGGGTGCTTTAATTGCCTCCGTCCATCCTTTCCAGAGTTGTTAGTTCCTTTCTAACTTCGAACCCCCAACATCTTGACTACTAACACTTCTTTTTGGTTGGCATCTTCCTTGCTGCTGTAAAGCATGAGAATTCTTTGGCAGCGTGAGGATCTTGTGAGTGGTTTAGTTGTGCCATTTCTAAAAATAACGTTAGTGTCATGGTGATTTTCTGCAGTGTGCATTTCAGTAATGAAATCTGATTATACCACATAAATCACCTGTGCATGCCCTGTGAAATGCTGACTTGCTGCCACCCGTGGGTGCCGAATCCTTTACCTCTGGCAAAAGTCTCTCATCCACCAGAACGTTCTGTGCTTATGCCTGCATGCCTGTCTCGGTTTGCATTCCCTTTTCTTCCCTGGCATGTTATTCAATCCAACCTGGCGCTCTCCGGGCTAAGAGGATGCATCGTGAAACAAAATGCGTTTTTGCTTCCCAACAGATAGTTTCTTTGCTTGCCATGCTGTGGGAGCGGCTGAGAGGAACCGTTCTGCGGTGACTGGGACGGCTGTGATGGAGGGAAGTGCTCTCTGGATGCTGCTTAACAATCCTGTCTTTCTGCTGAAGCCCTTCTCTGTCAGTATTGTTCCTCAGCCCTTCACCACTTCTGCCACGCAGGAAGCGGCTGGTTAGATGAATAGAGTTTGCAAAGCATTGTTAGTAATCCAAAGCATCCTCTTCAGCAGTGTAAAAAGTGTCCCTTAAGAATGAGGATGCAGAGTTCAAAACTCTAAAGTTCCAGTTAAACGTGTGGGAACAGTCCTTGGACAGCTGGCTAGAAAACTTCCGCACTGGGTAATTTTTAGGAAAATCAAATAAGCTTCCTGTTTCCCAGGCAGTTCTATTAATAAGTTGTTCTTTTTTCTGCCCTGTCCTTAGTTAATAATGGCACCTTGACACTTGGGATAACTAATGTGAAGTCACATTCAAGAAAAGTGCTTAAGTATCAAGATGAAAACATTTTTGATGGTGTTTGGACATGGTGTTTGGAGACCAATTTAGGCATAAATCACATGGATTGCTTGTGATTAGTAAATTACTTTGTGGCTCTGGCACGTTTTATTTTTCCTTCCATGCAACAGTACGTTTGATATGGGAGTTACCTCCTAACATTTAGGAGACAGATGGAGAAAATATTAGACTCGTAATGCGAGGTTATCGCCAGTCTTAACTGTGAGTTGCTAATCTCTTTGCGTCAGTAGGCTAAAAGTCCTTGTGGTAACAATAATAGTTTTGGGCTGCAACTTGAAAAGAAAATGAGCAATATTTTGACTCCTCCAATGCTTGAGAGTTCATACTGAGATAAAACCCTTTGTAGCATTCTTGGAAAATTGCTGCCTTCTGTTTTAGAGGTGGCCTTCTGTGGTGGGGGAGAGAAGGGGTTGTACTTAGTTGTCCTTTGAGGTGGAATTTGCTTATGTAAACAACACATTTTTTTTAAACTCATGCTGTTATCTTTAAACCATTTGACCAACAGTGTGCAAAATCAGTGAGCCTTCTGAAGAAATGCTTGTTTACACTGGTTAGCATGAAGCAATTCACATACTTCACGTTGCTTGAGCAGTGAAGTGATAACCACGTGAAGAATTTTTTAAAGGTTTTCTTGTTCTGTGGTGTAAAGGGATAGTCTTTTACTGCTAACTTACATCTACCTCTGGAATAGTCAATTTCTCCCGTTACTACTACTATCTGACTTCTCTCATGAAAATATTTATATAGTCTTATGGAACTGGGGATATGCACTTAATGAAAATATGGGTAGTTGAACCTGAACTGTGTTTTCTACTTTGTGTCTGGAGATGTCGTACTGTTGAAAGGATGTATAATGGTACTATTTGTGTATTTGCTAATATAACTGTTTTCATACTGATCCCGATTAACTGCAAGGCTGGAGTGCTGTTCTAAAACCTCATCTCTGCTGCTGAAGTTCCAGACAGTTTGAACTGTTGGAATTCATCCCAGCTGCCCAGAGACAGACTGAAGTTGTGAACTTTGTCTGCAGCTACCTCTCCTATGGTGGTGCCGAGCATCTTCTGGTGGACTAATCCTCTCTGCTTTAAGAAACAGAGCAAACATAACCTTTGTCTTTTTTCAGTTACAACTGTCCAGTTGTGTCTGCTGTAACGATGATGCCCTCCTTGGCCTTGTGATGCTTTCTTCCGAGTTCATATACGTGACTGCCTGTTGCTGCCTTGGTATCAGCTTCCCTATATGAAACTACATCAGCTCCCATTCTGCTGAAATCTTCACATTTGCTTTCATCACCTCTTTCTTAGCCTGGTATCTCCTCTTTGATCTCCAAGTTCTGTTGTTCACTTTTCACGTGTACCGAAGAAGTGTAACTGCACCGCTGCAGCCGGACTCTGCGGCATTCTGTTTGCTTCAGACCTCTCCTCTGCATGGCTGTGCTTTTTACATACGTGCCTCAGACTCTTCCAGCTGTCAGAGAACACTGTATCTGTGTTGTGTTCTGGGATAGTTAATCAGTTCTTTCACAAGTGACTCCATGGATGGATTGAGAAACTCTTTCTATTGTAGCAGTTGCAATCATAGAAAAGTTTAATCTTGTTTCTGATCAATACTTTATCTTCTGTCATGATGTCGTTTAATTCTTCTTTTCAGACTCCAAGACTTTTGAATACTCTGTATTCTACTATGCATAATGTACTAAAATTTGCTCTCTAAGGCACAGAGGAAGCAGGGAATCTTTTCCGTGTGATGCTTTCACCTGTTTTCCATTCACAGTCACCTGGAATGGGAGGACCTGAGTTTTTACTGCTTTACAGGAGTCTGTTTATGATAAAAAGAGCAAAATTCTAATACCGTTCTGTAATCTAGACTGAATTATCTCTCCAAACCTATATACATTTAGATACAACATCTTAATGGCTTGTGTGTCTTGAATCCTGCTGGGGCAGTTGCGGAGCTTTTAGCCAGACCTTCGTAATTCATCATGAAGGGCTGAGCAACACAAGGTCATATCAAACAGATGAAGCAGTGTTACAGTTTGAAATTCCAGTTAATACCCTTCCTTCTGCTGAAAGGTATTTGCCAACAGCTTCTCAACCACCCATCTCCTGACTAATCCCAAAGGACGAATGTGGATACTCTGAACCAGTTTAACACAAGGTGAAACTGCTTTCAGTAACATACCAACTGCATGCATTTATGTATAATGTGCATTAAACCAGCAAGCAAAACAGATCGTATTTGCTGGGTCTGTAGGCAGCGGAGGCCTGTTCCTGCTCTTTGTAGACTATGAAGTGTGTGGTTTGATGAAGGCCCTGTTCTCCTGCACTGGGGAAATCTGGTGCAAGAGCAGAACTGTAGGTCGGTGATTTAGTTGTAGATAAAGCCTTTAAGTCTGTGGTAAGTGGATGAGTTGGTGCGAATTCAGTGTTCTGTTACCTTCTCTCACTTAGACACGCTAAAGACACAAAACTCTTTGTAATCAATCGAATGAGTTCCTGACAGCCACCACAAAGACTTTGAGAAGAAATACAGGGATTGGCTTTGGCACAAGCAAATTTCTCAGCACGGTGTGGGTTATTAATAGACTTGGCCAGCAGCCTCCTAAAGCGAGAGCTTTGCTGGACTGGAGGGTGTGCTGTGACCGTGAATGTCAGCGAGACTGCTGGCACGCTGGCTGCCTGCCTTCATCCCTCCACCTGAACCCAGAGGTCTTACGGGGAGGGCAGGAGGAGAGGGATGCTGGAGACCAGGGAATCTTGCACCGTAATGGTGAAAGTCTTTAACTCACTCTCTGGTCATCAGACCTGCCTTAGTGTGATTAAAGTATTAAACTGGCAGTGCACATCCACTCAGTGTTCAAAGGGAAGTGAGTTTTTAGGTGCAAATATGTACAAGAGAAACTCACTCTTGCGTAAGTTTACCTTGCATATAAACAAACAATTTTGGATTAGGCAAGTGTTGCTTTATGTTTGTGCGCATACAGGACCAGGTATATAACTTCAGAGATGCAATCTTGGGATGTTCTTCCAGGATCGTTTTTTTTTGTCCTACCTTGCAGCAAATTGGAGAAGCCTGGTGGCTCTCAGGTTTATTTAGCTGAGACCTTCGTCCTATTTGCAGAGTGATAATGAATGAAGGATCCTGGCAGACTTCGTGCAACGTAGATGCAACTTTGACTTGAGCGTATCAATTTTAAATGTCGATGTTGTGTGAGAGCCTCTCTTGCAGAAAGGCATTCTGCGTGTCACAGACAGCGTTGTTACTGCAGGACAGTGCGTATTCTGAACTCTGTAGTGAAGTGAGTTCCTGTAGGATCCCCAGAGCCTGAGTGAATTGAAACAACACATCTGATCCAAAGCAACTGACTGTGCCTGTGTAGAATATGCAAAGAGGTTTTGATCTTTGTGGGGTGATTTAGTGACCAGGGCTAGATGCCTTGGTAAGTCGTGAAAAATGTCTCTTTTATCCTCATCTGCATTGGATTATTAGTCTGATTACTGAGACAAGTGCAGGTAAAAAAACAAAACTACAGGACTTCAGTATACTTACTGTTTAAGTTTTTTTAATTAAAGAAACAAACCTGATGATGAATCTGGCTGAATAATGAGCAGAACCCTTAAATGGTTGACAAATGTTAATAAAATTACATCAAAGTCATAATAAGGACATGGTCTCTTGTTTGAGCCCCCTACAAAATAGTGATTCTGTAGTTCTGTGCTCCCTGTTGCATGTATTATGATATGATGTTGGGAGGAGGAGAAGGGATTTTTTTTTCTTTCAGACCTACTTGTAGCAAATGGTAAATAAGTCTTTGTTCTTGTTCATGTCCTATTGCTATATTTGTCCCTCTGAATGTGGGACATGAGCGCGCTTTAATGATGCCCCAGGCTTTGTCTCAGTTGGAGAAGCATAGCTGTGCTAACTAGTGTCAGTGTAGAAAGGCAGCAGAGATGTCTTAGTTTTTCTAAGTTACGTGCAGCGAGCTGCAGGGAAGTTTCTGGCAGTTAAAGTGCATTACAGCAGAGAATTCTGCTGTAAGAGAAATTGTTGAAATTTTTAGATCATGAGTTCCTTGGAAAGACAAAGCTGTTTGGTATGTGAATCTACATCGTTTGGCCTAAGGAGAGCAGGGGCTGTGTGCGAGCAAGCCTGGGCCTGGGCTGCCAGAGAGCCATTGTTTCTCACTAGCTATTTTCCTAGTGCAGCGAGAAGCTGACTTTCTAATTTCTGAGTACTAAGGATGCCCTTTCTCTTGGTCAATTCCCAGTTCTTCATGTGATACAACACGACCTTGGTGGAACTCACTGTTCTGGGCAATGGCTGTGTGTTTCCCCCTCCCTGGCCATCTCTGTATTGGCACTGGCCCACGGATGCCTTAATATATCAACTAGAATAGCTAATCACTTGTGCCAGGGTTCCTGTAATGAGGTGATCTGGGTTTCTTTGTAGTGTTCGGTGAACTATGCTGTATCACTTTAATATGTTAAACATAGCTGAATGTTTAAGCAGCAGATTTAGATTTTATGGCACAGTGCAATAAGCACCCTGCAGGGTTTACTTTGGCTGCCTAAAAAGGGGGAAGTACTTAGATTTTGTCTTCCAGAAATTACATTTGAAAAGATAAGAGGTAATCGAAAGAGTAGTGGTGGCCCATCCCAGCTGGGCGGGCTGGGTGCTATCTCTGGGTGGCACACAACCTGTAGGCTGTGTTCCTCGGGGTGCTTCCAGGAGAGCTCCCGGAGGAGATGAATCACTGCTGATTCCCGCGGGGTCATCTAAGGAACCGGAGACGGCGACCGCGGCGGCAGCTCTTCCTGCGCCAGAGGAGGAGAAGGGTCATTGCTCCGAACGCAGCTCCCTTCCCTCTGCCCCCCTTTCTTTTCACCCTCCCTCCTGCATTTTTTAGGTGTTAGCTAGTCGTCTGGTGACGAGGCTCACATTCTTGCTGGAAAATGCTGCGCATTTACTCAAAAATCTTCTAGAAGCCATCTTAAAGCAAACAGTCTGAGTCTGAATTTCTGCCCGGTACTACCAGGCTGGAAGGGCAAGTGCCCGTTTGAAAACTGGTTTCAGATTTAGTAGGTACAAAGATGTGGCCTGCATGATGTGGCTGAAGAGGATACAAGATACCCTGAGTTTGTGGCTTAAAACAGAACTTCCCTCTGACAGCTTGCAGTACTGAGGAAAATATTGTTTTAATTAAGCAAAACACGTCACTCTCTTGCTCTTTCCTTTCTCCTTTGTCTCCATTTGGCGAGATTACACGACTTTATTGCCGGCTTCTCCTCTGGCTATCTGACTATCCATTTTGGTGGTGTAGGACTCTAAGGCCAGCTGCCACAGGCGCCTTCTGTCCCCAGTGACTGGTGTGCTGGCTGAGAACCAGCTTTCAGATCAGTCCTGTTGGTTTTCTCCCTTCAAAATCCTGCGCTCGGTTCATGGAAACAGCTTGAATTGGAGGGTTGACTGTCTCCTAACAAAGCCTACATTGGGAAAGCTGTTTCACCTAGGTGTTCGCTTGTGATTTCTAGAAAAAGTGGATTTTTGTTCCTCATCTGTTCCTTTGTGTCAGGCTGGACTAATGGTATTTATTGCATCTTTTCTTACGTCCGAATGATTGGCTTTGTGGTGGTGTTGGTAGGGTAATACTTTCCTACAAATTCTCTGTACGACAGCAGTTGTCTTGCCTCCAGCTATAATCATCTTGCCGTTACTAGGTTTATTATTCTGATCTAATAAAATTCCCCACTTGGTAAAAGAATTTTATTTTCTTCCCCCCCCCCCAAAATATGTTTATAAAAGTCTGTCTTCTCAAGGAGCTGTGTGGTGGCAGAACTCCTCTGAGGTTTCTTCTAATGAGGACAAAGGCCAAGGAAGCATTGCTGACTTTCTGCTTTAATTGCACCCCAGGCGTGTAATTTCTTGCACAAATTATTATTTTACTGGGCAATCTCTGCATGAACAAAGGAAGATGGGGCCCCTGCCATGCACGCACCACTAAAGAAATCGTGTTGGGTAACATCAGCTGGTTTAACGGGTCCTTTTGAGTAGCAGCCCAGCATTAAGTGACCATTGAGGACAAATCCAAAGTCCCACTCCGGTGCTTTGCCTCCCGTATTGTGGCCTGTAGCTCTGCAGCGGTGGTGCCAGTCCGCCTGCTGTCACTGCAGGCAGCTCCAACGCCCTTTCCACAGGCAGTCATGCTTTTTTGGACCCCATCCATGAGTAGCCTCAATTGGTTACCCCAGCAGAAAGCTCTGTAATTTTTAGCTGGGTTAATGAGGTTGTCGGCACAGGAGCAAGGTAAGTGCAGAGCTGATGTGGGTGTGTGAGACGACCTCTTTTAGCCGCAGTAAGCTTCAGATCATCGTTCACTGCTTCTTGCGAAATGACAGCCTTAGGCTAATAGAAGCTGATTTTGAAGAACCATGCCCAGTTCAGAAAATATGCCTTGTTTTTCCTCTGGCTTGAGAGTGTTAGAAACCTTCAAATGTCATCTTAAAAGATCTGATTCACTGCATCTTGGAAAGTAGTTTAACTTCTGTGCTTGTAGTTATGATGACTGGCAGCAGCTCAAGGTAATCGAGGCATGACAAAAATTTCTCACGCCTTCTGCCTTGGCTTCTGAGTACATCCCTGCTAGAACGGGCCTGTGCTGTTCCTCAGAGAGGGACAGGGCTTTCCCTGCAGCCTCACCCCAGTGTTGCTGCCTCTGAATTTTGTCAGTTTTTTCTGTTTTGTTATTTTTTGTATGTGTCAAATTTTAAGGTAAAAACTTTGTTGTGTACTGTATGTAGACATTATGATTCAACAGCATTTTTTTTCTTCTGAAGTATATTTGCAGAATAATTCTTTTACTGTGATGTCTTCTACATACTTGTCTCTCTCTTTTTCCATTACTCAGGTTGGTTAAAGGAATTCAACATTAGCAAGTTCCCAAGTGTGATGTTTAGTATTCTTCCTCTCGAATTTATTTGCAAATTGGCTACTTAAAGCTTGCAGTCCTTCCAGGTTTTGGATTGTATTTTCATATCTAATATCTGTAAACCAAAAGTTTCCTACAGACTGTCACTGTCAAAAGTTGAAAGCTGAAAAAGGAGATCCTCTGCTCACTGTGCTACTGTGGGTAGGGAGCCTTGGCTGATGGAAGCTGTAGTCCGTACTTATTTATCCTGCGTGTTAAAAACCCCAAACTGTTCTCTTATGGAAAAGTCATAGTACTTTGGAACGTGAGACATGCACTGCCCTCTGTCTGTAGATGCAAAAGGCAAGAATCTAGGACTACAAAGTAAGTTGTTGGTACTTTAAAATGGAAAATGAATCCTTACTGTCTCCAGCTGTGCTGTTGTGCCTGCCAGATGTGGGCTGCTGGGTTCCACCAAGGTTTATTGACTGTTCTGGCGGTGCCCTGGTTGGGAGGCTGATACCCCTAGCCGTGCAGCCGGGACTATGAGCAATTGCTGCTGTGGCAGTGGAGGGAAACATGGCATTTCTTGTAGAAATTCAGGGGATGTCATGTGTTCTGTGCTTATATATTGGTATATATTTGTAGTCCTGCTCTGGCTAATCCTACCCGTGACTGTATGGTTAAAGGCTCTTTCAGCAGGACTTGGCCTGTTTGACTAATCGGCAATAGTTTAACCACAGTGTATTAGATCTTGCATAGATGAATAGCCATAAATGCTGTGCAAGCGTGTAGCTGTGTTGCGCCGAAAGCCACATGGCAGAAGCACAATGCAGCACCAAATGACGGATGAGACTATAATAGACCAGGGAGAGACGGTGCAGTTAGAGGTTAATTCAGCCATGGCTGGGAAAAGCCGGCTTCTCTCCAGAGAACCATCTGCTGCTCTAACAAAGAGCTGCAGCTGAAGCTGCCAACCCCCAGAAGCAGGTACATAACATGCCTCAGATGATCCTGCGCTGCCAAATTGCCTCTGGGCCATGGCTTCTGTGCTCCGGACAGCTGCCCTGCTGCCCTCCCTGCCTGTACCTGCCCGATGGAGCTGGCAGGCGCGCTCCTCTGCGGGGTGCCTCCTGCGCCGAGGGCGCGCTCCCGCCCGGCTGCGCGCGCTGCCTTGCTCCGGAGCACCGCAGTGTTGGGAGCGAGGATTGGCTGGGCACTGCTGCAGTGGGGACGCAGCCTGGGTGTTCAGCCTCGCTGCTCGTCTGATGTGCCGTTAGGATGAGCCGGGACGCGCGGGTTAATTGGCAGCTCTGAGAAGCTTCTCTCGGAGAGGTTCATTTTCAGCTTTCCTCTTAAGCGCAGCATCTCGGCTTCTCTGTCCAAGCAGTCTCCAAAGCTCAGCGTCTCGGCTTCTCCGTGCCAGGGGTCTTGTGCTTTGTCTGTTGCCATCAGATTTCTGAGGCTCTGGTACAATGAGCTGCTTGTCAGGCCAGGCACGACTGCAGTAGCAGCAATTTCAAAAGGCAGGAAGCGTCCGCAGGAGCGGTCTGTAAAGAATCTGAGCCCGTGGAGTTGCTGGGTTGAACCTCCCGCTGGCTGCTGTGCTGATTCCCGTCTTGGGGGTGCTTGGTAGTGCAGTCACATCATCCTTGGCAGCCGGCAGCTCCTGAGGGCGCAGGGTTCCCCTGCCTGGGACGCTCGCTCGCTTCAGCAGCAATGCTGCAGACCCTTTGGCATTTTCTGTCTAGCTTCCTTCCCAGGGCCATATGCCAAGGTCCTGCAGATGAAAAAGAGGATGAGGCCAGAAACACCACCCCACTTCCAGGCCCCGGGGAGAAAGGGCCAAAGATGTTGGGGAAGCCACAGGACAGAGGGACTGATCCCACTGAAAGGAGACCAACTATCCTACTGGTGGTTGGACCCGCAGAGCATTTTCCAAAGGTAATGGAATATCCAGGGGCCTGATGAGGGGTTCGCGAACATGACAGCTGAATGTGGGGTCTGCTGGGAGTAGGGGTGTTGCAGGTGGAGTGTGTGAGTAGCAGGGGGGTGTGTGTATTTGGGGAGGGGGGAGAAGAACAGGAGAAGGGAGCAGGGTCCAGTGTGTGTGCTTGCTAGAAGGGAAATGTGGGGGGACCGGGGGAATGACTGTGAAGAGAGGAGGTGATCTAACCTTTCAGACATAGCATTCAAAGACGGGGAAAATGCTTAGGGGGAATACGGGGGTCTCGAAGGTTCCTGGGCAACTTGTAAGAAGCATGACTAAGAGGGCAGGGAATGATAATGCAGGTTAGTGGCATTTGCACTGGAGACCAGCAAAGGATCAAATAGATCCTAAAATGTTCTGGAGTCAGTCTCTGGTAATTTGGCAAGCCTCTGGAAAAGCTTGCGTGTTTTGACCAAATGAGTAACTGGCTGTATTATATTTGAATGGCACAGCCCAGAAGAGAGGAAAGCCTGTCCCTGGGGAGCGGGTGGCATAAGGGAGAGACTAAAGTCTACGTGAGGATGGGAACTTCCCGGGGGGGTGGGAGAACGGGGAGGTGGTGGGTGCGCACAATTGGCGGAGAATAAATGGTGAGGCTTTGTCTGGGGGGAGGCAAACAAAAGCTGCTTAGTTTAGTGCCTGGGCTCCTAACGTAGTGCTGGCCGACTACAGTTCTGGTTTATTTTTGATGGGGAGGGAATGCTGTCCGTCTCTTCTGAGGATGGTGTGGTCAGCTCTGACTACATGTGGTTTAAGACCAAGGGTGTGACCTGGGATTAGGGGAGAAGGAGTCAGGCACAACCCCTGTGAGTGGTGGGAGCGTGGGATAATACTGAGGGGCTGCAGCAGCAGCAGGAGTGCGTGACTTGCAGGATACGGCTTGTTTGACTGAGAATTGGGCATGGTTGTTGTAAGCTTTCTCTCTAAAATGGGGGACAAACAGGTTCAGGTTGTAGAGGGGATGAATATCCCTTCTGCTGCCGTTTTGAATGGAAACAGGCAGGGTGGCATTTCGCATTCTGGGGAGCAGAAGCCACTCCCTGCTTGAATCAGACTGAAAAATCTGCAGGGACTTTTGCCTTCATCCCTGTCGTTAGCAGTTGGCACTCTGCATCCTCTGCAAAGAGAGGAGCATGTGCATTTTGAGGAGGACTTTTGTGCACAGAGGTTGAAGAAGGACAGAGGTTCAGAACTGAAGAAGATTGTGATGAAAACCTTGAGAGCATAGGGTTGAAAAATCTTTGGTGTCTTCCAGGGAACAACGGTCCCTTCATCAGGGAGAGTCCATCTGTTCACACCTGCAAATGAAGCTTTCTCTGAGAGCTGATACCCATCTCCTCTTTCCTGTGTGATCCTGGGAAGTTTGGCTGCATAGGAACCCTAAAATTGGCTAATGGAGAAATACCTAGAGGATAAGGATGTTGTAAAATGGAGTTATTACAGCTTAGGAAGTAACTGCCCATCTGCTAGGAGGTTGTAACTGTGTAATTTTAGCCTGCCCTGATTGTAAAAGTAAAACACAGTGTAAAGCTCCTCTGTTGAGGATTATGCAGATATGTTTTACCTTGCAGTTCAGGACGGCTAATGCTGCATCCAGTCATTGTGGCTCAGCTGATGGACAGTAACTTGTTAAGCTGCAATGACTTGTTTGTGTTTGATCAGATATCTGTGCTCTAATTACTCTTATGAAGGAGCAGTGTTGCAAAAAGTCTCATACAGCCTTAGGGATAGATTATAAACCACTGTGAGCAACGACTATTATTTGGCGTTTAAAGAAAATGTGGGGGACACAAGGCTTTTGTTCTCTGCCACTGAATGTCTGTGACCTTGGGAGAAGTCTCTTGACTGGTATGCCAATTCGTGTTGTAAAAACACCTCTAACTACGTATCTGCTGAAAACACACAAAATATCATGCCTGATCCTCCGTTACTGTAAGGAATGTGCGTGTATGGGTAATTTGACCTGAGGTGCTTCCTAGCTGTGGGTCTTCAATCTTCCTGTTGTAGTTGGCGTGTTTCTGCTCAGATCCTTGCTTGAAAGTAATGATTTCCACGTGAGGCTGTTTCCACAAATGTGGGAGAAAACACTGATTGCAGATGTGATGCGTTGGCACCTGGGTGTGTGTACACAGGAGAGAGGTATGATCTGCCCCTGACGTCACCATCTGGACTTGTAACTTTGGATCTGTGTGTTGTCAGTGGAACAGGTCACCTCTCCTGGTTACCTTTATGTCAAATACCGTGGAGTGTTGTCTGCCTTCCCCGGTCTCTATCCTTCCCCTTGCACAGCCTTGGCTGCCTGCAGCTCTTTACTCTGCTGGGGTCTCTTAAATGATTAACTCCTTTCCTTCATACACTTCATGCTCTTTGTTTGTGCTTTGTGAGGACTTTCTGTACTGTACAATTAATTATAAGCTAGTTTCCAGAAATTAAAAAATACCAAGTCAGCAGGACCTAGTGAAAACTTTGAGCAATAGCGGTTCTCTCTGGCCCACGGCATAGTCGCCCAGAAAGCTGTTTTGCCTGTGAAGGAGGATGTTAGTTATGTGGCTGTGACGCTCCCTGGCACTTGATATTTTTAGAGACTTTTTTTAGCAAAGTAAATTCAAAATTAAACAGTGTACTTTCCTGCTCCTTGTATGGCTGCATCTTCCCATCCTTTGGGAGGTACCTTCTGGAGCTGATGTAGTAAACCGGTGATGAAGCAGATGCCTAGAAGAGTACAAATGACTTGGAAAGGTTAGCGTTGGAATGGCAGGGTGTTGAAACTGGTAACTCATGAAGCATTTAAATAAGAAGCAAATCCTATAAATAAAATGGAGAATGCATTTGCAGCTTCCTTGATGGCAAGAAAAGCGAGCCTTCTGTAGAAGGAAGACGGACCCATCTAGTGCTCACCTTAGCACAGGAGGGTATTAGCTAGGCTGGCTTCACGTTGACCAAAAATGTGTAGGTCCGGCTCTGGCTTCATTTGTAGCAGTGGTGGTTGGTGGATGGAAGAAATATCAGGGAGGAGAGACTTGAAAGGACTGACTTTATTTGGAGATCTGTCCTTGGTTTAATCAGGAATAGCCAGTGCTAATGAGGGATGTACTGTCCGTAGCGCACGTCCGAAGCCCCAGGGCAGGGTGCTGGTGCCTGCAGCGGTACGGACGCACACATACACTGCAGGGGCGGGGGGAGCGGGACCGGCTGTGTGTGCTGAGGCCTGGGTGCTGACCCCATACTGGTTGTGTTCCAGCAGCACTGGCCCCTGCAGCTCTGGAGGCTATCTTGCTTTTGAGTACTTCCAGGTTTAGCAGGATTCTTTTGGGTGAAACCTAAAAACTTGTTAAGGCCTGTTTAAGCTTCCTTTGTATTTATAACCAGAATTGCTGGTATAAACCTCATTTGTAATCTGTCTCTCCTTCTTAGCTCGCTGTCCTGTAATTAATACCCTGCTTAAAATCAGCTTTCTTAACCTCATTACCTTTCTCCTTTCCTCTGACGTAGGTAGTAGGGCTTTTTTCCCTAAAATGTTCAGATTTTGCCTTTTGTCTCTGGCTGCCAACTTTGTCTAGAGTTTATTAGGAAAATCTGCATCATGTTGGCATAGCAACTGAGCTGCCAAGCAGCTATAATAGTGATGCTTGGCAACTCGTGGGAAGGACTACGGAGGATCTTAAGGCTTGGTGGGGCAAACTTGAGGTGCATTTAGTCAGTTACTCCCTGGAGTTGGGGAGGAGCTGCCCGCCTTGGTCAGGCAGCTGGAAGCGTTTGCTTTTGGCCAGTGGTGTGTAGCATTAGGGTGCTG